>NC_090445.1:666884572-667196061 GCF_031143425.1 Pleurodeles waltl | reverse complement strand
ATTTCTCTGGCAGAAAGTTCTGGAATCTGAGAGGAGCCACAAATTTCCTTCCACCCAGCATTCCCCCAAGTCTCCCGATAAAAATGATACCTCAATTGTGTGGGTAGGCCTAGCGCCCGCGACAGGAAACATCCCAAAGCGCAAGTTGGACACATCCAAAATTTTGGAAGAAAACAGATGTGTTTTTTGCGAAGTGCCTACCTGTACATTTTGGCCTCTAGCTCAGCCGGCACCTAGGGAAACCTACCAAACCTGTGCATTTCTGAAAACTAGAGACCTAGGGAATCCAAGGAGGGGTGACTTGCGGGGCTCGGACCAGGTTCTGTTAACCAGAGTCCTTTGCAAAACTCAAAATTTGGCTAAAAAAACACATGTTCCTCACATTTCTGTGGCAGAAAGTTCTGGAATCTGAGAGGAGCCACAAATTTCCTTCCACCCAGCGTTCCCCCAAGTGTCCCGATAAAAATGATACCTCACTTGTGTGGGTAGGCCTAGCGCCCGCGACAGGAAACGCCCCAAAGCGCAACGTGGACACGTCCAAAATTTTGGAAGAAAACAGAGGTGTTTTTCGCGAAGTGCCTACCTGTAGATATTGGCCTCTAGGTCAGCCGGCACCTAGGGAAACCTACTAAACCTGTGCATTTCTGAAAACTAAAGACCTAGGGTAATCCAAGGAGGGGTGACTTGCGGGGCTCGGACCAGGTTCTGTTACCCAGAATCCTTTGCAAACCTCAAAATTTGGCTAAAAAACACATGTTCCTCACATTTCTGTGGCAGAAAGTTCTGGAATCTGAGAGGAGCCACAAATTTCCTTCCACCCAGCTTTCCCCCAAGTCTACCGATAAAAATGATACCTCACTTGTGTGGGTATGCCTAGCTCCCGCGACAGGACACACCCCAAAGCGCAACGTGGACACATCCAAAATTTTGGAAGTAAACAGAGGTGTTTTTTGCGAAGTGCCTACCTGTAGATTTTGGCCTCTAGCTCAGCCGGCACCTAGGGAAACCTACCAAACCTGTGCATTTCTGAAAACTAGAGACCTAGGAGAATCCAAGGAGGGGTGACATGCGGGGCTCGGACCAGGTTCTGTTACCGAGAGTCCTTTGCAAACCTCAAAATTTGGCTAAAAAAACACATGTTCCTCACATTTCTGTGGCAGAAAGTTCTGGAATCTGAGAGGAGCCACAAATTTCCTTCCACCCAGCGTTCCCCCAAGTCTCCCGATAAAAATGATACCTCACTTGTGTGGGTAGGCCTAGCGCCCGCGACAGGAAACGCCCCAAAGCGCAACGTGGACACGTCCAAAATTTTTGAAGAAAACAGAGATGTTTTTTGCGAAGTGCCTACCTGTAGATTTTGGCCTCTAGCTCAGCCGGCACCTAGGGAAACCTACCAAACCTGTGCATTTCTGAAAACTAGAGACGTAGGGGAATCCAAGGAGGGGTGACTTGCGGGGCTCGGACCAGGTTCTGTTACCCAGAATCCTTTGCAAACCTCAAAATTTGGCTAAAAAAACACATGTTCCTCACATTTCTGTGGCAGAAAGTTCTGGAATCTGAGAGGAGCCACAAATTTCCTTCCACCCAGCGTTCCCCCAAGTCTCCCGATAAAAATGATACCTCACTTGTGTGGGTAGGCCTAGAGCCCGCGACAGGAAACACACCAAAGCGCAACGTGGACACATCCAAAATTTTGGAAGAAAACAGAGGTGTTTTTTGCGAAGTGCCTACCTGTAGATTTTGGCCTCTAGCTCAGCCGGCACCTATGGAAACCTACCAAACCTGTGCATTTCTGAAAACTAGAGACCTAGGGGAATCCAAGGAGGGGTGACTTGCGGGGCTCGGACCAGGTTCTGTTACCCAGAATCCTTTGCAAACCTCAAAATTTGGCTAAAAAAACACATGTTCCTCACATTTCTGTGGGAGAAAGTTCTGGAATCTGAGAGGAGCCACAAATTTCCTTCCACCCAACGTTCCCCCAAGTCTCCCGATAAAAATGATACCTCACTTGTGTGGGTAGGCCTAGCGCCCGCGACAGGAAACGCCCCAAAGCGCAACGTGGACACGTCCAAAATTTATGAAGAAAACAGAGGTGTTTTTTGCGAAGTGCCTACCTGTAGATTTTGGCCTCTAGCTCAGCCGGCACCTATGGAAACCTACCAAACCTGTGCATTTCTGAAAACTAGAGACCTAGGGGAATCCAAGGAGGGGTGACTTGCGGGGCTCGGACCAGGTTCTGTTACCCAGAATCCTTTGCAAACCTCAAAATTTGGCTAAAAAAACACATGTTCCTCACATTTCTGTGGCAGAAAGTTCTGGAATCTGAGAGGAGCCACGAATTTCCTTCCACCCAGCGTTCCCCCAAGTCTCCCGATAAAAATGATACCTCACTTGTGTGGGTAGGCCTAGCGCCCGCGACAGGAAACGCCCCAAAGCGCAACGTGGACACGTCCAAAATTTATGAAGAAAACAGAGGTGTTTTTTGCTAAGTGCCTACCTGTAGATTTTGGCCTCTAGCTCAGCCGGCACCTAGGGAAACCTACCAAACCTGTGCATTTCTGACAACTAGAGACCTAGGGGAATGCAAGGAGGGGTGATTTGCGGGGCTCGGACCAGGTTCTGTTACCCAGAATCCTTTGCAAACCTCAAAATTTGGCTAAAAAAACACATGTTCCTCACATTTCTGTGGCAGAAAGTTCTGGAATCTGAGAGGAGCCACAAATTTCCTTCCACCCAGCGTTCCCCCAAGTCTCCCGATAAAAATGATACCTCACTTGTGTGGGTAGGCCTAGCGCCCGCGACAGGAAACGCCCCAAAGCACAACGTGGACACGTCCAAAATTTATGAAGAAAACAGAGGTGGTTTTTGCGAAGTGCCTACCTGTAGATTTTGGCCTCTAGCTCAGCCGGCACCTAGGGAAACCTACCAAACCTGTGCATTTCTGACAACTAGAGACCTAGGGGAATCCAAGGAGGGGTGATTTGCGGGGCTCGGACCAGGTTCTGTTACCCAGAATCCTTTGCAAACCTCAAAATTTGGCTAAAAAAACACATGTTCCTCACATTTCTGTGGCAGAAAGTTCTGGAATCTGAGAGGAGCCACAAATTTCCTTCCACCCAGCGTCCCCCAAGTCTCCCGATAAAAATGATACCTCACTTGTGTGGGTAGGCCTAGAGCCCGCGACAGGAAACACACCAAAGCGCAACGTGGACACATCCAAAATTTTGGAAGAAAACAGAGGTGTTTTTTGCGAAGTGCCTACCTGTAGATTTTGGCCTCTAGCTCAGCCGGCACCTAGGGAGACCTACCAAACCTGTGGATTTCTGAAAACTAGAGACCCAGGGGAATCCAAGGAGGGGTGACTTGCGGGGCTCGGACCAGGTTCTGTTACCGAGAGTCCTTTGCAAACCTCAAAATTTGGCTAAAAAAACACATGTTCCTCACATTTCTGTGGCAGAAAGTTCTGGAATCTGAGTGGAGCCACAAATTTCCTTCCACCCAGCGTTCCCCCAAGTCTCCCGATAAAAATGATACCTCACTTGTGTGGGTAGGCCTAGCGCCCGCGACAGGAAACGCCCCAAAGCGCAACATGGACACATCCAAAATTTTGGAAGAAAACAGAGGTGTTTTTTGCGAAGTGCCTACCTGTAGATTTTGGCCTCTAGCTCAGCCGGCACCTAGGGAAACCTACCAAACCTGTGCATTTCTGAAAACTAGAGACCTAGGGGAATCCAGGGAGGGGTGACTTGCGGGGCTCGGACCAGGTTCTGTTACCCAGAATCCTTTGCAAACCTCAAAATTTGGCTAAAAAAACACATGTTCCTCACATTTCGTGGCAGAAAGTTCTGGAATCTGAGAGGAGCCCAAAATTTCCTTCCACCCAGCGTTCCCCCAAGTCTACCGATAAAAATGATACCTCACTTGTGTGGGTATGCCTAGCTCCCGCGACAGGAAACACCCCAAAGCGCAACGTGGACACATCCAAAATTTTGGAAGTAAACAGAGGTGTTTTTTGCGAAGTGCCTACCTGTAGATTTTGGCCTCTAGCTCAGCCGGCACCTAGGGAAACCTACCAAACCTGTGCATTTCTGAAAACTAGAGACCTAGGAGAATCCAAGGAGGGGTGACATGCGGGGCTCGGACCAGGTTCTGTTACCTAGAGTCCTTTGCAAACCTCAAAATTTGGCTAAAAAAACACATGTTCCTCACATTTCTGTGGCAGAAAGTTCTGGAATCTGAGAGGAGCCACAAAATTCCTTCCACCCAGCGTTCCCCCAAGTCTCCCGATAAAAATGATACCTCACTTGTGTGGGTAGGCCTAGCGCCCGCGACAGGAAACGCCCCAAAGCACAACGTGGACACGTCCAAAATTTATGAAGAAAACAGAGGTGTTTTTTGCGAAGTGCCTACCTGTAGATTTTGGCCTCTAGCTCAGCCGGCACCTAGGGAAACCTACCAAACCTGTGCATTTCTGACAACTAGAGACCTAGGGGAATCCAAGGAGGGGTGATTTGCGGGGCTCGGACCAGGTTCTGTTACCCAGAATCCTTTGCAAACCTCAAAATTTGGCTAAAAAAACACATGTTCCTCACATTTCTGTGGCAGAAAGTTCTGGAATCTGAGAGGAGCCACAAATTTCCTTCCACCCAGCGTTCCCCCAAGTCTCCCGATAAAAATGATACCTCACTTGTGTGGGTAGGCCTAGCGCCCGCAACAGGAAACGCCCCAAAGCGCAACGTGGACACGTCCAAAATTTATGAAGAAAACAGAGGTGTTTTTTGCTAAGTGCCTACCTGTAGATTTTGGCCTCTAGCTCAGCCGGCACCTAGGGAAACCTACCAAACCTGTGCATTTCTGACAACTAGAGACCTAGGGGAATCCAAGGAGGGGTGATTTGCGGGGCTCGGACCAGGTTCTGTTACCCAGAATCCTTTGCAAACCTCAAAATTTGGCTAAAAAAACACATGTTCCTCACATTTCTGTGGCAGAAAGTTCTGAAATCTGAGAGGAGCCACAAATTTCCTTCCACCCAGCGTTCCCCCAAGTCTCCCGATAAAAATGATACCTCACTTGTGTGGGTAGGCCTAGTGCCCGCGACAGGAAACGCCCCAAAGCACAACGTGGACACGTCCAAAATTTATGAAGAAAACAGGTGTTTTTTGCGAAGTGCCTACCTGTAGATTTTGGCCTCTACCTCAGCCGGCACCTAGGGAAACCTACCAAACCTGTGCATTTCTGACAACTAGAGACCTAGGGGAATCCAAGGAGGGGTGATTTGCGGGGCTCGGACCAGGTTCTGTTACCCAGAATCCTTTGCAAACCTCAAAATTTGGCTAAAAAAACACATGTTCCTCACATTTCTGTGGCAGAAAGTTCTGGAATCTGAGAGGAGCCACAAATTTCCTTCCACCCAGCGTCCCCCAAGTCTCCCGATAAAAATGATACCTCACTTGTGTGGGTAGGCCTAGAGCCCGCGACAGGAAACACACCAAAGCGCAACGTGGACACATCCAAAATTTTTGAAGAAAACAGAGGTGTTTTTTGCGAAGTGCCTACCTGTAGATTTTGGCCTCTAGCTCAGCCGGCACCTAGGAAAACCTACCAAACCTGTGGATTTCTGAAAACTAGAGACCCAGGGGAATCCAAGGAGGGGTGACTTGCGGGGCTCGGACCAGGTTCTGTTACCGAGAGTCCTTTGCAAACCTCAAAATTTGGCTAAAAAAACACATGTTCCTCACATTTCTGTGGCAGAAAGTTCTGGAATCTGAGTGGAGCCACAAATTTCCTTCCACCCAGCGTTCCCCCAAGTCTCCCGATAAAAATGATACCTCACTTGTGTGGGTAGGCCTAGTGCCCGCGACAGGAAACGCCCCAAAGCACAACGTGGACACGTCCAAAATTTATGAAGAAAACAGAGGTGTTTTTTGCGAAGTGCCTACCTGTAGATTTTGGCCTCTACCTCAGCCGGCACCTAGGGAAACCTACCAAACCTGTGCATTTCTGACAACTAGAGACCTAGGGGAATCCAAGGAGGGGTGACATGCGGGGCTCGGACCAGGTTCTGTTACCTAGAGTCCTTTGCAAACCTCAAAATTTGGCTAAAAAAACACATGTTCCTCACATTTCTGTGGCAGAAAGTTCTGGAATCTGAGAGGAGCCACAAAATTCCTTCCACCCAGCGTTCCCCCAAGTCTCCCGATAAAAATGATACCTCACTTGTGTGGGTAGGCCTAGCGCCCGCGACAGGAAACGCCCCAAAGCACAACGTGGACACGTCCAAAATTTATGAAGAAAACAGAGGTGTTTTTTGCGAAGTGCCTACCTGTAGATTTTGGCCTCTAGCTCAGCCGGCACCTAGGGAAACCTACCAAACCTGTGCATTTCTGACAACTAGAGACCTAGGGGAATCCAAGGAGGGGTGATTTGCGGGGCTCGGACCAGGTTCTGTTACCCAGAATCCTTTGCAAACCTCAAAATTTGGCTAAAAAAACACATGTTCCTCACATTTCTGTGGCAGAAAGTTCTGGAATCTGAGAGGAGCCACAAATTTCCTTCCACCCAGCGTTCCCCCAAGTCTCCCGATAAAAATGATACCTCACTTGTGTGGGTAGGCCTAGCGCCCGCAACAGGAAACGCCCCAAAGCGCAACGTGGACACGTCCAAAATTTATGAAGAAAACAGAGGTGTTTTTTGCTAAGTGCCTACCTGTAGATTTTGGCCTCTAGCTCAGCCGGCACCTAGGGAAACCTACCAAACCTGTGCATTTCTGACAACTAGAGACCTAGGGGAATCCAAGGAGGGGTGATTTGCGGGGCTCGGACCAGGTTCTGTTACCCAGAATCCTTTGCAAACCTCAAAATTTGGCTAAAAAAACACATGTTCCTCACATTTCTGTGGCAGAAAGTTCTGAAATCTGAGAGGAGCCACAAATTTCCTTCCACCCAGCGTTCCCCCAAGTCTCCCGATAAAAATGATACCTCACTTGTGTGGGTAGGCCTAGTGCCCGCGACAGGAAACGCCCCAAAGCACAACGTGGACACGTCCAAAATTTATGAAGAAAACAGGTGTTTTTTGCGAAGTGCCTACCTGTAGATTTTGGCCTCTACCTCAGCCGGCACCTAGGGAAACCTACCAAACCTGTGCATTTCTGACAACTAGAGACCTAGGGGAATCCAAGGAGGGGTGATTTGCGGGGCTCGGACCAGGTTCTGTTACCCAGAATCCTTTGCAAACCTCAAAATTTGGCTAAAAAAACACATGTTCCTCACATTTCTGTGGCAGAAAGTTCTGGAATCTGAGAGGAGCCACAAATTTCCTTCCACCCAGCGTCCCCCAAGTCTCCCGATAAAAATGATACCTCACTTGTGTGGGTAGGCCTAGAGCCCGCGACAGGAAACACACCAAAGCGCAACGTGGACACATCCAAAATTTTTGAAGAAAACAGAGGTGTTTTTTGCGAAGTGCCTACCTGTAGATTTTGGCCTCTAGCTCAGCCGGCACCTAGGAAAACCTACCAAACCTGTGGATTTCTGAAAACTAGAGACCCAGGGGAATCCAAGGAGGGGTGACTTGCGGGGCTCGGACCAGGTTCTGTTACCGAGAGTCCTTTGCAAACCTCAAAATTTGGCTAAAAAAACACATGTTCCTCACATTTCTGTGGCAGAAAGTTCTGGAATCTGAGTGGAGCCACAAATTTCCTTCCACCCAGCGTTCCCCCAAGTCTCCCGATAAAAATGATACCTCACTTGTGTGGGTAGGCCTAGTGCCCGCGACAGGAAACGCCCCAAAGCACAACGTGGACACGTCCAAAATTTATGAAGAAAACAGAGGTGTTTTTTGCGAAGTGCCTACCTGTAGATTTTGGCCTCTACCTCAGCCGGCACCTAGGGAAACCTACCAAACCTGTGCATTTCTGACAACTAGAGACCTAGGGGAATCCAAGGAGGGGTGATTTGCGGGGCTCGGACCAGGTTCTGTTACCCAGAATCCTTTGCAAACCTCAAAATTTGGCTAAAAAAACACATGTTCCTCACATTTCTGTGGCAGAAAGTTCTGGAATCTGAGAGGAGCCACAAATTTCCTTCCACCCAGCGTCCCCCAAGTCTCCCGATAAAAATGATACCTCACTTGTGTGGGTAGGCCTAGAGCCCGCGACAGGAAACACACCAAAGCGCAACGTGGACACATCCAAAATTTTGGAAGAAAACAGAGGTGTTTTTTGCGAAGTGCCTACCTGTAGATTTTGGCCTCTAGCTCAGCCGGCACCTAGGAAAACCTACCAAACCTGTGGATTTCTGAAAACTAGAGACCCAGGGGAATCCAAGGAGGGGTGACTTGCGGGGCTCGGACCAGGTTCTGTTACCGAGAGTCCTTTGCAAACCTCAAAATTTGGCTAAAAAAACACATGTTCCTCACATTTCTGTGGCAGAAAGTTCTGGAATCTGAGTGGAGCCACAAATTTCCTTCCACCCAGCGTTCCCCCAAGTCTCCCGATAAAAATGATACCTCACTTGTGTGGGTAGGCCTAGCGCCCGCGACAGGAAACGCCCCAAAGCGCAACATGGACACATCCAAAATTTTGGAAGAAAACAGAGGTGTTTTTTGCGAAGTGCCTACCTGTAGATTTTGGCCTCTAGCTCAGCCGGCACCTAGGGAAACCTACCAAACCTGTGCATTTCTGAAAACTAGAGAGCTAGGGGAATCCAGGGAGGGGTGACTTGCGGGGCTCGGACCAGGTTCTGTTACCCAGAATCCTTTGCAAACCTCAAAATTTGGCTAAAAAAACACATGTTCCTCACATTTCTGTGGCAGAAAGTTCTGGAATCTGAGAGGAGCCACAAATTTCCTTCCACCCAGCGTTCCCCCAAGTCTCCCGATAAAAATGATACCTCACTTGTGTGGGTAGGCCTAGTGCCCGCGACAGGAAACGCCCCAAAGCACAACGTGGACACGTCCAAAATTTATGAAGAAAACAGAGGTGTTTTTTGCGAAGTGCCTACCTGTAGATTTTGGCCTCTACCTCAGCCGGCACCTAGGGAAACCTACCAAACCTGTGCATTTCTGACAACTAGAGACCTAGGGGAATCCAAGGAGGGGTGATTTGCGGGGCTCGGACCAGGTTCTGTTACCCAGAATCCTTTGCAAACCTCAAAATTTGGCTAAAAAAACACATGTTCCTCACATTTCTGTGGCAGAAAGTTCTGGAATCTGAGAGGAGCCACAAATTTCCTTCCACCCAGCGTCCCCCAAGTCTCCCGATAAAAATGATACCTCACTTGTGTGGGTAGGCCTAGAGCCCGCGACAGGAAACACACCAAAGCGCAACGTGGACACATCCAAAATTTTGGAAGAAAACAGAGGTGTTTTTTGCGAAGTGCCTACCTGTAGATTTTGGCCTCTAGCTCAGCCGGCACCTAGGAAAACCTACCAAACCTGTGGATTTCTGAAAACTAGAGACCCAGGGGAATCCAAGGAGGGGTGACTTGCGGGGCTCGGACCAGGTTCTGTTACCGAGAGTCCTTTGCAAACCTCAAAATTTGGCTAAAAAAACACATGTTCCTCACATTTCTGTGGCAGAAAGTTCTGGAATCTGAGTGGAGCCACAAATTTCCTTCCACCCAGCGTTCCCCCAAGTCTCCCGATAAAAATGATACCTCACTTGTGTGGGTAGGCCTAGCGCCCGCGACAGGAAACGCCCCAAAGCGCAACATGGACACATCCAAAATTTATGAAGAAAACAGAGGTGTTTTTTGCTAAGTGCCTACCTGTAGATTTTGGCCTCTAGCTCAGCCGGCACCTAGGGAAACCTACCAAACCTGTGCATTTCTGAAAACTAGAGACCTAGGGGAATCCAGGGAGGGGTGACTTGCGGGGCTCGGACCAGGTTCTGTTACCCAGAATCCTTTGCAAACCTCAAAATTTGGCTAAAAAAACACATGTTCCTCACATTTCTGTGGCAGAAAGTTCTGGAATCTGAGAGGAGCCACAAATTTCCTTCCACCCAGCGTTCCCCCAAGTCTACCGATAAAAATGATACCTCACTTGTGTGGGTATGCCTAGCTCCCGCGACAGGAAACACCCCAAAGCGCAACGTGGACACATCCAAAATTTTGGAAGTAAACAGAGGTGTTTTTTGCGAAGTGCCTACCTGTAGATTTTGGCCTCTAGCTCAGCCGGCACCTAGGGAAACCTACCAAACCTGTGCATTTCTGAAAACTAGAGACCTAGGAGAATCCAAGGAGGGGTGACATGCGGGGCTCGGACCAGGTTCTGTTACCTAGAGTCCTTTGCAAACCTCAAAATTTGGCTAAAAAAACACATGTTCCTCACATTTCTGTGGCAGAAAGATCTGGAATCTGAGAGGAGCCACAAATTTCCTTCCACCCAGCGTTCCCCCAAGTCTCCCGATAAAAATGATACCTCACTTGTGTGGGTAGGCCTAGCGCCCGCGACAGGAAACGCCCCAAAGCACAACGTGGACACGTCCAAAATTTATGAAGAAAACAGAGGTGTTTTTTGCGAAGTGCCTACCTGTAGATTTTGGCCTCTAGCTCAGCCGGCACCTAGGGAAACCTACCAAACCTGTGCATTTCTGACAACTAGAGACCTAGGGGAATCCAAGGAGGGGTGATTTGCGGGGCTCGGACCAGGTTCTGTTACCCAGAATCCTTTGCAAACCTCAAAATTTGGCTAAAAAAACACATGTTCCTCACATTTCTGTGGCAGAAAGTTCTGGAATCTGAGAGGAGCCACAAATTTCCTTCCACCCAGCGTCCCCCAAGTCTCCCGATAAAAATGATAAATCACTTGTGTGGGTAGGCCTAGAGCCCGCGACAGGAAACACACCAAAGCGCAACGTGGACACATCCAAAATTTTGGAAGAAAACAGAGGTGTTTTTTGCGAAGTGCCTACCTGTAGATTTTGGCCTCTAGCTCAGCCGGCACCTATGGAAACCTACCAAACCTTTGCATTTCTGAAAACTAGAGACCTAGGGGAATCCAAGGAGGGGTGACTTGCGGGGCTCGGACCAGGTTCTGTTACCCAGAATCCTTTGCAAACCTCAAAATTTGGCTAGAAAAACACATGTTCCTCACATTTCTGTGGCAGAAAGTTCTGGAATCTGAGAGGAGCCACAAATTTCCTTCCACCCAGCGTTCCCCCAAGTCTCCCGATAAAAATGATACCTCACTTGTGTGGGTAGGCCTAGAGCCCGCAACAGGAAACACACCAAAGCGCAACGTGGACACATCCAAAATTTGGAAGAAAACAGAGGTGTTTTTTGCGAAGTGCCTACCTGTAGATTTTGGCCTCTAGCTCAGCCGGCACCTAGGGACACCTACCAAACCTGTGCATTTCTGCAAACTAGAGACCTAGGGGAATCCAAGGAGGGGTGACTTGCGGGGCTCGGACCAGGTTCTGTTACCCAGAATCCTTTGCAAACCTCAAAATTTGGCTAAAAAAACACATGTTCCTCACATTTCTGTGGCAGAAAGTTCTGGAATCTGAGAGGAGCCACAAATTTCCTTCCACCCAGCGTTCCCCCAAGTCTCCCGATAAAAATTATACCTCACTTGTGTGGGTAGGCCTAGCGCCCGCTGCAGGAAACGCCCCAAAGCGCAACGTGGACACATCCAAAATTTTGGAAGAAAACAGAGGTGTTTTTTGCGAAGTGCCTTCCTGTAGATTTTGGCCTCTAGCTCAGCCGGCACCTAGGGAAACCTACCAAACCTGTGCATTTCTGAAAACTAGAGACCTAGGGGAATCCAAGATGGGGTGACTTGCGGGGCTCGGACCAGGTTCTGTTACCCAGAATCCTTTGCAAACCTCACAATTTGGCTAAAAAAACACATGTTCCTCACATTTCTGTGGCAGAAAGTTCTGGAATCTGAGAGGAGACCCAAATTTCCTTCCACCCAGCGTTCCCCCAAGTCTCCCGATAAAAATGATACCTCACTTGTGTGGGTAGGCCTAGAGCCCGCGACAGGAAACACACCAAAGCGCAACGTGGACACATCAAAAATTTTGGAAGAAAACAGAGGTGTTTTTTGCGAAGTGCCTACCTGTAGATTTTGGCCTCTAGCTCAGCCGGCACCTAGGGAAACCTACCAAACCTGTGGATTTCTGAAAACTAGAGACCCAGGGGAATCCAAGGAGGGGTGACTTGCGGGGCTCGGACCAGGTTCTGTTACCCAGAATCCTTTGCAAACCTCAAAATTTGGCTAAAAAAACACATGTTCCTCACATTTCTCTGGCAGAAAGTTCTGGAATCTAAGAGGAGCCACAAATTTCCTTCCACCCAGCGTTCCCCCAAGTCTCCCGATAAAAATGATACCTCAATTGTGTGGGTAGGCCTAGCGCCCACGACAGGAAACATCCCAAAGCGCAACGTGGACACATCCAAAATTTTGGAAGAAAACAGAGGTGTTTTTTGCGAAGTGCCTACCTGTAGATTTTGGCCTCTAGCTCAGCCGGCACCTAGGGAAACCTACCAAACCTGTGCATTTCTGAAAACTAGAGACCCAGGGGAATCCAAGGAGGGGTGACTTGCGGGGCTCGGACCAGGTTCTGTTAACCAGAGTCCTTTGAAAAACTCAAAATTTGGCTAAAAAAACACATGTTCCTCACATTTCTGTGGCAGAAAGTTCTGGAATCTGAGAGGAGCCACAAATTTCCTTCCACCCAGCGTTCCCCCAAGTCTCCCGATAAAAATGATACCTCACTTGTGTGGGTAGGCCTAGCGCCCGCGACAGGAAACGCCCCAAAGCGCAACGTGGACACGTCCAAAATTTTGGAAGAAAACAGAGGTGTTTTTTGCGAAGTGCCTACCTGTAGATATTGGCCTCTAGCTCAGCCGGCACCTAGGGAAACCTACTAAACCTGTGCATTTCTGAAAACTAGAGACCTAGGGGAATCCAAGGAGGGGTGACTTGCGGGGCTCGGACCAGGTTCTGTTACCCAGAATCCTTTGCAAACCTCAAAATTTGGCTAAAAAAACACATGTTCCTCACATTTCTGTGGCAGAAAGTTCTGGAATCTGAGAGGAGCCACAAATTTCCTTCCACCCAGCGTTCCCCCAAGTCTCCCGATAAAAATGATACCTCACTTGTGTGGGTAGGCCTAGAGCCCGCGACAGGAAACACACCAAAGCGCAACGTGGACACATCCAAAATTTTGGAAGAAAACAGAGGTGTTTTTTGCGAAGTGCCTACCTGTAGATTTTGGCCTCTAGCTCAGCCGGCACCTACGGAAACCTACCAAACCTGTGCATTTCTGAAAACTAGAGACCTAGGGGAATCCAAGGAGGGGTGACTTGCGGGGCTCGGACCAGGTTCTGTTACCCAGAATCCTTTGCAAACCTCAAAATTTGGCTAAAAAAACACATGTTCCTCACATTTCGTGGCAGAAAGTTCTGGAATCTGAGAGGAGCCAAAAATTTCCTTCCACCCAGCGTTCCCCCAAGTCTACCGATAAAAATGATACCTCACTTGTGTGGGTATGCCTAGCTCCCGCGACAGGAAACACCCCAAAGCGCAACGTGGACACATCCAAAATTTTGGAAGTAAACAGAGGTGTTTTTTGCGAAGTGCCTACCTGTAGATTTTGGCCTCTAGCTCAGCCGGCACCTAGGGAAACCTACCAAACCTGTGCATTTCTGAAAACTAGAGACCTAGGAGAATCCAAGGAGGGGTGACATGCGGGGCTCGGACCAGGTTCTGTTACCTAGAGTCCTTTGCAAACCTCAAAATTTGGCTAAAAAAACACATGTTCCTCACATTTCTGTGGCAGAAAGTTCTGGAATCTGAGAGGAGCCACAAAATTCCTTCCACCCAGCGTTCCCCCAAGTCTCCCGATAAAAATGATACCTCACTTGTGTGGGTAGGCCTAGCGCCCGCGACAGGAAACGCCCCAAAGCACAACGTGGACACGTCCAAAATTTATGAAGAAAACAGAGGTGTTTTTTGCGAAGTGCCTACCTGTAGATTTTGGCCTCTAGCTCAGCCGGCACCTAGGGAAACCTACCAAACCTGTGCATTTCTGACAACTAGAGACCTAGGGGAATCCAAGGAGGGGTGATTTGCGGGGCTCGGACCAGGTTCTGTTACCCAGAATCCTTTGCAAACCTCAAAATTTGGCTAAAAAAACACATGTTCCTCACATTTCTGTGGCAGAAAGTTCTGGAATCTGAGAGGAGCCACAAATTTCCTTCCACCCAGCGTTCCCCCAAGTCTCCCGATAAAAATGATACCTCACTTGTGTGGGTAGGCCTAGCGCCCGCAACAGGAAACGCCCCAAAGCGCAACGTGGACACGTCCAAAATTTATGAAGAAAACAGAGGTGTTTTTTGCTAAGTGCCTACCTGTAGATTTTGGCCTCTAGCTCAGCCGGCACCTAGGGAAACCTACCAAACCTGTGCATTTCTGACAACTAGAGACCTAGGGGAATCCAAGGAGGGGTGATTTGCGGGGCTCGGACCAGGTTCTGTTACCCAGAATCCTTTGCAAACCTCAAAATTTGGCTAAAAAAACACATGTTCCTCACATTTCTGTGGCAGAAAGTTCTGAAATCTGAGAGGAGCCACAAATTTCCTTCCACCCAGCGTTCCCCCAAGTCTCCCGATAAAAATGATACCTCACTTGTGTGGGTAGGCCTAGTGCCCGCGACAGGAAACGCCCCAAAGCACAACGTGGACACGTCCAAAATTTATGAAGAAAACAGAGGTGTTTTTTGCGAAGTGCCTACCTGTAGATTTTGGCCTCTACCTCAGCCGGCACCTAGGGAAACCTACCAAACCTGTGCATTTCTGACAACTAGAGACCTAGGGGAATCCAAGGAGGGGTGATTTGCGGGGCTCGGACCAGGTTCTGTTACCCAGAATCCTTTGCAAACCTCAAAATTTGGCTAAAAAAACACATGTTCCTCACATTTCTGTGGCAGAAAGTTCTGGAATCTGAGAGGAGCCACAAATTTCCTTCCACCCAGCGTCCCCCAAGTCTCCCGATAAAAATGATACCTCACTTGTGTGGGTAGGCCTAGAGCCCGCGACAGGAAACACACCAAAGCGCAACGTGGACACATCCAAAATTTTGGAAGAAAACAGAGGTGTTTTTTGCGAAGTGCCTACCTGTAGATTTTGGCCTCTAGCTCAGCCGGCACCTAGGAAAACCTACCAAACCTGTGGATTTCTGAAAACTAGAGACCCAGGGGAATCCAAGGAGGGGTGACTTGCGGGGCTCGGACCAGGTTCTGTTACCGAGAGTCCTTTGCAAACCTCAAAATTTGGCTAAAAAAACACATGTTCCTCACATTTCTGTGGCAGAAAGTTCTGGAATCTGAGTGGAGCCACAAATTTCCTTCCACCCAGCGTTCCCCCAAGTCTCCCGATAAAAATGATACCTCACTTGTGTGGGTAGGCCTAGCGCCCGCGACAGGAAACGCCCCAAAGCGCAACATGGACACATCCAAAATTTTGGAAGAAAACAGAGGTGTTTTTTGCGAAGTGCCTACCTGTAGATTTTGGCCTCTAGCTCAGCCGGCACCTAGGGAAACCTACCAAACCTGTGCATTTCTGAAAACTAGAGACCTAGGGGAATCCAGGGAGGGGTGACTTGCGGGGCTCGGACCAGGTTCTGTTACCCAGAATCCTTTGCAAACCTCAAAATTTGGCTAAAAAAACACATGTTCCTCACATTTCTGTGGCAGAAAGTTCTGGAATCTGAGAGGAGCCACAAATTTCCTTCCACCCAGCGTTCCCCCAAGTCTACCGATAAAAATGATACCTCACTTGTGTGGGTATGCCTAGCTCCCGCGACAGGAAACACCCCAAAGCGCAACGTGGACACATCCAAAATTTTGGAAGTAAACAGAGGTGTTTTTTGCGAAGTGCCTACCTGTAGATTTTGGCCTCTAGCTCAGCCGGCACCTAGGGAAACCTACCAAACCTGTGCATTTCTGAAAACTAGAGACCTAGGAGAATCCAAGGAGGGGTGACATGCGGGGCTCGGACCAGGTTCTGTTACCTAGAGTCCTTTGCAAACCGCAAAATTTGGCTAAAAAAACACATGTTCCTCACATTTCTGTGGCAGAAAGTTCTGGAATCTGAGAGGAGCCACAAATTTCCTTCCACCCAGCGTTCCCCCAAGTCTCCCGATAAAAATGATACCTCACTTGTGTGGGTAGGCCTAGCGCCCGCGACAGGAAACGCCCCAAAGCACAACGTGGACACGTCCAAAATTTATGAAGAAAACAGAGGTGTTTTTTGCGAAGTGCCTACCTGTAGATTTTGGCCTCTAGCTCAGCCGGCACCTAGGGAAACCTACCAAACCTGTGCATTTCTGACAACTAGAGACCTAGGGGAATCCAAGGAGGGGTGATTTGCGGGGCTCGGACCAGGTTCTGTTACCCAGAATCCTTTGCAAACCTCAAAATTTGGCTAAAAAAACACATGTTCCTCACATTTCTGTGGCAGAAAGTTCTGGAATCTGAGAGGAGCCACAAATTTCCTTCCACCCAGCGTCCCCCAAGTCTCCCGATAAAAATGATACCTCACTTGTGTGGGTAGGCCTAGAGCCCGCAACAGGAAACACACCAAAGCGCAACGTGGACACATCCAAAATTTGGAAGAAAACAGAGGTGTTTTTTGCGAAGTGCCTACCTGTAGATTTTGGCCTCTAGCTCAGCCGGCACCTAGGGACACCTACCAAACCTGTGCATTTCTGCAAACTAGAGACCTAGGGGAATCCAAGGAGGGGTGACTTGCGGGGCTCGGACCAGGTTCTGTTACCCAGAATCCTTTGCAAACCTCAAAATTTGGCTAAAAAAACACATGTTCCTCACATTTCTGTGGCAGAAAGTTCTGGAATCTGAGAGGAGCCACAAATTTCCTTCCACCCAGCGTTCCCCCAAGTCTCCCGATAAAAATTATACCTCACTTGTGTGGGTAGGCCTAGCGCACGCTGCAGGAAACGCCCCAAAGCGCAACGTGGACACATCCAAAATTTTGGAAGAAAACAGAGGTGTTTTTTGCGAAGTGCCTTCCTGTAGATTTTGGCCTCTAGCTCAGCCGGCACCTAGGGAAACCTACCAAACCTGTGCATTTCTGAAAACTAGAGACCTAGGGGAATCCAAGATGGGGTGACTTGCGGGGCTCGGACCAGGTTCTGTTACCCAGAATCCTTTGCAAACCTCACAATTTGGCTAAAAAAACACATGTTCCTCACATTTCTGTGGCAGAAAGTTCTGGAATCTGAGAGGAGCCCCAAATTTCCTTCCACCCAGCGTTCCCCCAAGTCTCCCGATAAAAATGATACCTCACTTGTGTGGGTAGGCCTAGAGCCCGCGACAGGAAACACACCAAAGCGCAACGTGGACACATCAAAAATTTTGGAAGAAAACAGAGGTGTTTTTTGCGAAGTGCCTACCTGTAGATTTTGGCCTCTAGCTCAGCCGGCACCTAGGGAAACCTACCAAACCTGTGGATTTCTGAAAACTAGAGACCCAGGGGAATCCAAGGAGGGGTGACTTGCGGGGCTCGGACCAGGTTCTGTTACCCAGAATCCTTTGCAAACCTCAAAATTTGGCTAAAAAAACACATGTTCCTCACATTTCTCTGGCAGAAAGTTCTGGAATCTAAGAGGAGCCACAAATTTCCTTCCACCCAGCGTTCCCCCAAGTCTCCCGATAAAAATGATACCTCAATTGTGTGGGTAGGCCTAGCGCCCACGACAGGAAACATCCCAAAGCGCAACGTGGACACATCCAAAATTTTGGAAGAAAACAGAGGTGTTTTTTGCGAAGTGCCTACCTGTAGATTTTGGCCTCTAGCTCAGCCGGCACCTAGGGAAACCTACCAAACCTGTGCATTTCTGAAAACTAGAGACCCAGGGGAATCCAAGGAGGGGTGACTTGCGGGGCTCGGACCAGGTTCTGTTAACCAGAGTCCTTTGCAAAACTAAAAATTTGGCTAAAAAAACACATGTTCCTCACATTTCTGTGGCAGAAAGTTCTGGAATCTGAGAGGAGCCACAAATTTCCTTCCACCCAGCGTTCCCCCAAGTCTCCCGATAAAAATGATACCTCACTTGTGTGGGTAGGCCTAGCGCCCGCGACAGGAAACGCCCCAAAGCGCAACGTGGACACGTCCAAAATTTTGGAAGAAAACAGAGGTGTTTTTTGCGAAGTGCCTACCTGTAGATATTGGCCTCTAGCTCAGCCGGCACCTAGGGAAACCTACTAAACCTGTGCATGTCTGAAAACTAGAGACCTAGGGTAATCCAAGGAGGGGTGACTTGCGGGGCTCGGACCAGGTTCTGTTACCCAGAATCCTTTGCAAACCTCAAAATTTGGCTAAAAAAACACATGTTCCTCACATTTCTGTGGCAGAAAGTTCTGGAATCTGAGAGGAGCCACAAATTTCCTTCCACCCAGCGTTCCCCCAAGTCTCCTGATAAAAATTATACCTCACTTGTGTGGGTAGGCCTAGCGCCCGCGACAGGAAACACCCCAAAGCGCAACGTGGACACATCCAAAATTTTGGAAGAAAACAGAGGTGTTTTTTGCGAAGTGCCTACCTGTAGATTTTGGCCTCTAGCTCAGCCGGCACCTAGGGAAACCTACCAAACCTGTGCATTTCTGAAAACTAGAGACCTAGGGGAATCCAAGGAGGGGTGACTTGCGGGGCTCGGACCAGGTTCTGTTACCGAGAGTCCTTTGCAAACCTCAAAATTTGGCTAAAAAAACACATGTTCCTCACATTTCTGTGGCAGAAAGTTCTGGAATCTGAGAGGAGCCACAAATTTCCTTCCACCCAGCGTTCCCCCAAGTCTCCCGATAAAAATGATACCTCACTTGTGTGGGTAGGCCTAGCGCCCGCGACAGGAAACGCCCCAAAGCGCAACGTGGACACGTCCAAAATTTTTGAAGAAAACAGAGATGTTTTTTGCGAAGTGCCTACCTGTAGATTTTGGCCTCTAGCTCAGCCGGCACCTATGGAAACCTACCAAACCTGTGCATTTCTGAAAACTAGAGACCTAGGAGAATCCAAGGAGTGGTGACTTGCGGGGCTCGGACCAGGTTCTGTTTCCTAAAGTCCTTTGCAAACCTCAAAATTTGGCTAAAAAAACACATGTTCCTCACATTTCTGTGGCAGAAAGTTCTGGAATCTGAGAGGAGCCACAAATTTCCTTCCACCCAGCGTTCCCCCAAGTCTCCCGATAAAAATGATACCTCACTTGTGTGGGTAGGCCTAGAGCCCGCGACAGGAAACACACCAAAGCGCAACGTGGACACATCCAAAATTTTGGAAGAAAACAGAGGTGTTTTTTGCGAAGTGCCTACCTGTAGATTTTGGCCTCTAGCTCAGCCGGCACCTATGGAAACCTACCAAACCTGTGCATTTCTGAAAACTAGAGACCTAGGGGAATCCAAGGAGGGGTGACTTGCGGGGCTCGGACCAGGTTCTGTTACCCAGAATCCTTTGCAAACCTCAAAATTTGGCTAAAAAAACACATGTTCCTCACATTTCTGTGGCAGAAAGTTCTGGAATCTGAGAGGAGCCACAAATTTCCTTCCACCCAGCGTTCCCCCAAGTCTCCCGATAAAAATGATACCTCACTTGTGTGGGTAGGCCTAGCGCCCGCGACAGGAAACGCCCCAAAGCGCAACGTGGACACGTCCAAAATTTATGAAGAAAATAGAGGTGTTTTTTGCGAAGTGCCTACCTGTAGATTTTGGCCTCTAGCTCAGCCGGCACCTATGGAAACCTACCAAACCTGTGCATTTCTGAAAACTAGAGACCTAGGGGAATCCAAGGAGGGGTGACTTGCGGGGCTCGGACCAGGTTCTGTTACCCAGAATCCTTTGCAAACCTCAAAATTTGGCTAAAAAAACACATGTTCCTCACATTTCTGTGGCAGAAAGTTCTGGAATCTGAGAGGAGCCACAAATTTCCTTCCACCCAGCGTTCCCCCAAGTCTCCCGATAAAAATGATACCTCACTTGTGTGGGTAGGCCTAGCGCCCGCGACAGGAAACGCCCCAAAGCACAACGTGGACACGTCCAAAATTTATGAAGAAAACAGAGGTGTTTTTTGCGAAGTGCCTACCTGTAGATTTTGGCCTCTAGCTCAGCCGGCACCTAGGGAAACCTACCAAACCTGTGCATTTCTGACAACTAGAGACCTAGGGGAATCCAAGGAGGGGTGATTTGCGGGGCTCGGACCAGGTTCTGTTACCCAGAATCCTTTGCAAACCTCAAAATTTGGCTAAAAAAACACATGTTCCTCACATTTCTGTGGCAGAAAGTTCTGGAATCTGAGAGGAGCCACAAATTTCCTTCCACCCAGCGTCCCCCAAGTCTCCCGATAAAAATGATAAATCACTTGTGTGGGTAGGCCTAGAGCCCGCGACAGGAAACACACCAAAGCGCAACGTGGACACATCCAAAATTTTGGAAGAAAACAGAGGTGTTTTTTGCGAAGTGCCTACCTGTAGATTTTGGCCTCTAGCTCAGCCGGCACCTATGGAAACCTACCAAACCTTTGCATTTCTGAAAACTAGAGACCTAGGGGAATCCAAGGAGGGGTGACTTGCGGGGCTCGGACCAGGTTCTGTTACCCAGAATCCTTTGCAAACCTCAAAATTTGGCTAGAAAAACACATGTTCCTCACATTTCTGTGGCAGAAAGTTCTGGAATCTGAGAGGAGCCACAAATTTCCTTCCACCCAGCGTTCCCCCAAGTCTCCCGATAAAAATGATACCTCACTTGTGTGGGTAGGCCTAGAGCCCGCAACAGGAAACACACCAAAGCGCAACGTGGACACATCCAAAATTTGGAAGAAAACAGAGGTGTTTTTTGCGAAGTGCCTACCTGTAGATTTTGGCCTCTAGCTCAGCCGGCACCTAGGGACACCTACCAAACCTGTGCATTTCTGCAAACTAGAGACCTAGGGGAATCCAAGGAGGGGTGACTTGCGGGGCTCGGACCAGGTTCTGTTACCCAGAATCCTTTGCAAACCTCAAAATTTGGCTAAAAAAACACATGTTCCTCACATTTCTGTGGCAGAAAGTTCTGGAATCTGAGAGGAGCCACAAATTTCCTTCCACCCAGCGTTCCCCCAAGTCTCCCGATAAAAATTATACCTCACTTGTGTGGGTAGGCCTAGCGCCCGCTGCAGGAAACGCCCCAAAGCGCAACGTGGACACATCCAAAATTTTGGAAGAAAACAGAGGTGTTTTTTGCGAAGTGCCTTCCTGTAGATTTTGGCCTCTAGCTCAGCCGGCACCTAGGGAAACCTACCAAACCTGTGCATTTCTGAAAACTAGAGACCTAGGGGAATCCAAGATGGGGTGACTTGCGGGGCTCGGACCAGGTTCTGTTACCCAGAATCCTTTGCAAACCTCACAATTTGGCTAAAAAAACACATGTTCCTCACATTTCTGTGGCAGAAAGTTCTGGAATCTGAGAGGAGACCCTAATTTCCTTCCACCCAGCGTTCCCCCAAGTCTCCCGATAAAAATGATACCTCACTTGTGTGGGTAGGCCTAGAGCCCGCGACAGGAAACACACCAAAGCGCAACGTGGACACATCAAAAATTTTGGAAGAAAACAGAGGTGTTTTTTGCGAAGTGCCTACCTGTAGATTTTGGCCTCTAGCTCAGCCGGCACCTAATGAAACCTACCAAACCTGTGGATTTCTGAAAACTAGAGACCCAGGGGAATCCAAGGAGGGGTGACTTGCGGGGCTCGGACCAGGTTCTGTTACCCAGAATCCTTTGCAAACCTCAAAATTTGGCTAAAAAAACACATGTTCCTCACATTTCTCTGGCAGAAAGTTCTGGAATCTAAGAGGAGCCACAAATTTCCTTCCACCCAGCGTTCCCCCAAGTCTCCCGATAAAAATGATACCTCAATTGTGTGGGTAGGCCTAGCGCCCACGACAGGAAACATCCCAAAGCGCAACGTGGACACATCCAAAATTTTGGAAGAAAACAGAGGTGTTTTTTGCGAAGTGCCTACCTGTAGATTTTGGCCTCTAGCTCAGCCGGCACCTAGGGAAACCTACCAAACCTGTGCATTTCTGAAAACTAGAGACCCAGGGGAATCCAAGGAGGGGTGACTTGCGGGGCTCGGACCAGGTTCTGTTAACCAGAGTCCTTTGAAAAACTCAAAATTTGGCTAAAAAAACACATGTTCCTCACATTTCTGTGGCAGAAAGTTCTGGAATCTGAGAGGAGCCACAAATTTCCTTCCACCCAGCGTTCCCCCAAGTCTCCCGATAAAAATGATACCTCACTTGTGTGGGTAGGCCTAGCGCCCGCGACAGGAAACGCCCCAAAGCGCAACGTGGACACGTCCAAAATTTTGGAAGAAAACAGAGGTGTTTTTTGCGAAGTGCCTACCTGTAGATATTGGCCTCTAGCTCAGCCGGCACCTAGGGAAACCTACTAAACCTGTGCATTTCTGAAAACTAGAGACCTAGGGGAATCCAAGGAGGGGTGACTTGCGGGGCTCGGACCAGGTTCTGTTACCCAGAATCCTTTGCAAACCTCAAAATTTGGCTAAAAAAACACATGTTCCTCACATTTCTGTGGCAGAAAGTTCTGGAATCTGAGAGGAGCCACAAATTTCCTTCCACCCAGCGTTCCCCCAAGTCTCCCGATAAAAATGATACCTCACTTGTGTGGGTAGGCCTAGAGCCCGCGACAGGAAACACACCAAAGCGCAACGTGGACACATCCAAAATTTTGGAAGAAAACAGAGGTGTTTTTTGCGAAGTGCCTACCTGTAGATTTTGGCCTCTAGCTCAGCCGGCACCTACGGAAACCTACCAAACCTGTGCATTTCTGAAAACTAGAGACCTAGGGGAATCCAAGGAGGGGTGACTTGCGGGGCTCGGACCAGGTTCTGTTACCCAGAATCCTTTGCAAACCTCAAAATTTGGCTAAAAAAACACATGTTCCTCACATTTCGTGGCAGAAAGTTCTGGAATCTGAGAGGAGCCAAAAATTTCCTTCCACCCAGCGTTCCCCCAAGTCTACCGATAAAAATGATACCTCACTTGTGTGGGTATGCCTAGCTCCCGCGACAGGAAACACCCCAAAGCGCAACGTGGACACATCCAAAATTTTGGAAGTAAACAGAGGTGTTTTTTGCGAAGTGCCTACCTGTAGATTTTGGCCTCTAGCTCAGCCGGCACCTAGGGAAACCTACCAAACCTGTGCATTTCTGAAAACTAGAGACCTAGGAGAATCCAAGGAGGGGTGACATGCGGGGCTCGGACCAGGTTCTGTTACCTAGAGTCCTTTGCAAACCTCAAAATTTGGCTAAAAAAACACATGTTCCTCACATTTCTGTGGCAGAAAGTTCTGGAATCTGAGAGGAGCCACAAAATTCCTTCCACCCAGCGTTCCCCCAAGTCTCCCGATAAAAATGATACCTCACTTGTGTGGGTAGGCCTAGCGCCCGCGACAGGAAACGCCCCAAAGCACAACGTGGACACGTCCAAAATTTATGAAGAAAACAGAGGTGTTTTTTGCGAAGTGCCTACCTGTAGATTTTGGCCTCTAGCTCAGCCGGCACCTAGGGAAACCTACCAAACCTGTGCATTTCTGACAACTAGAGACCTAGGGGAATCCAAGGAGGGGTGATTTGCGGGGCTCGGACCAGGTTCTGTTACCCAGAATCCTTTGCAAACCTCAAAATTTGGCTAAAAAAACACATGTTCCTCACATTTCTGTGGCAGAAAGTTCTGGAATCTGAGAGGAGCCACAAATTTCCTTCCACCCAGCGTTCCCCCAAGTCTCCCGATAAAAATGATACCTCACTTGTGTGGGTAGGCCTAGCGCCCGCAACAGGAAACGCCCCAAAGCGCAACGTGGACACGTCCAAAATTTATGAAGAAAACAGAGGTGTTTTTTGCTAAGTGCCTACCTGTAGATTTTGGCCTCTAGCTCAGCCGGCACCTAGGGAAACCTACCAAACCTGTGCATTTCTGACAACTAGAGACCTAGGGGAATCCAAGGAGGGGTGATTTGCGGGGCTCGGACCAGGTTCTGTTACCCAGAATCCTTTGCAAACCTCAAAATTTGGCTAAAAAAACACATGTTCCTCACATTTCTGTGGCAGAAAGTTCTGAAATCTGAGAGGAGCCACAAATTTCCTTCCACCCAGCGTTCCCCCAAGTCTCCCGATAAAAATGATACCTCACTTGTGTGGGTAGGCCTAGTGCCCGCGACAGGAAACGCCCCAAAGCACAACGTGGACACGTCCAAAATTTATGAAGAAAACAGAGGTGTTTTTTGCGAAGTGCCTACCTGTAGATTTTGGCCTCTACCTCAGCCGGCACCTAGGGAAACCTACCAAACCTGTGCATTTCTGACAACTAGAGACCTAGGGGAATCCAAGGAGGGGTGATTTGCGGGGCTCGGACCAGGTTCTGTTACCCAGAATCCTTTGCAAACCTCAAAATTTGGCTAAAAAAACACATGTTCCTCACATTTCTGTGGCAGAAAGTTCTGGAATCTGAGAGGAGCCACAAATTTCCTTCCACCCAGCGTCCCCCAAGTCTCCCGATAAAAATGATACCTCACTTGTGTGGGTAGGCCTAGAGCCCGCGACAGGAAACACACCAAAGCGCAACGTGGACACATCCAAAATTTTGGAAGAAAACAGAGGTGTTTTTTGCGAAGTGCCTACCTGTAGATTTTGGCCTCTAGCTCAGCCGGCACCTAGGAAAACCTACCAAACCTGTGGATTTCTGAAAACTAGAGACCCAGGGGAATCCAAGGAGGGGTGACTTGCGGGGCTCGGACCAGGTTCTGTTACCGAGAGTCCTTTGCAAACCTCAAAATTTGGCTAAAAAAACACATGTTCCTCACATTTCTGTGGCAGAAAGTTCTGGAATCTGAGTGGAGCCACAAATTTCCTTCCACCCAGCGTTCCCCCAAGTCTCCCGATAAAAATGATACCTCACTTGTGTGGGTAGGCCTAGCGCCCGCGACAGGAAACGCCCCAAAGCGCAACATGGACACATCCAAAATTTTGGAAGAAAACAGAGGTGTTTTTTGCGAAGTGCCTACCTGTAGATTTTGGCCTCTAGCTCAGCCGGCACCTAGGGAAACCTACCAAACCTGTGCATTTCTGAAAACTAGAGACCTAGGGGAATCCAGGGAGGGGTGACTTGCGGGGCTCGGACCAGGTTCTGTTACCCAGAATCCTTTGCAAACCTCAAAATTTGGCTAAAAAAACACATGTTCCTCACATTTCTGTGGCAGAAAGTTCTGGAATCTGAGAGGAGCCACAAATTTCCTTCCACCCAGCGTTCCCCCAAGTCTACCGATAAAAATGATACCTCACTTGTGTGGGTATGCCTAGCTCCCGCGACAGGAAACACCCCAAAGCGCAACGTGGACACATCCAAAATTTTGGAAGTAAACAGAGGTGTTTTTTGCGAAGTGCCTACCTGTAGATTTTGGCCTCTAGCTCAGCCGGCACCTAGGGAAACCTACCAAACCTGTGCATTTCTGAAAACTAGAGACCTAGGAGAATCCAAGGAGGGGTGACATGCGGGGCTCGGACCAGGTTCTGTTACCTAGAGTCCTTTGCAATCCGCAAAATTTGGCTAAAAAAACACATGTTCCTCACATTTCTGTGGCAGAAAGTTCTGGAATCTGAGAGGAGCCACAAATTTCCTTCCACCCAGCGTTCCCCCAAGTCTCCCGATAAAAATGATACCTCACTTGTGTGGGTAGGCCTAGCGCCCGCGACAGGAAACGCCCCAAAGCACAACGTGGACACGTCCAAAATTTATGAAGAAAACAGAGGTGTTTTTTGCGAAGTGCCTACCTGTAGATTTTGGCCTCTAGCTCAGCCGGCACCTAGGGAAACCTACCAAACCTGTGCATTTCTGACAACTAGAGACCTAGGGGAATCCAAGGAGGGGTGATTTGCGGGGCTCGGACCAGGTTCTGTTACCCAGAATCCTTTGCAAACCTCAAAATTTGGCTAAAAAAACACATGTTCCTCACATTTCTGTGGCAGAAAGTTCTGGAATCTGAGAGGAGCCACAAATTTCCTTCCACCCAGCGTCCCCCAAGTCTCCCGATAAAAATGATACCTCACTTGTGTGGGTAGGCCTAGAGCCCGCAACAGGAAACACACCAAAGCGCAACGTGGACACATCCAAAATTTGGAAGAAAACAGAGGTGTTTTTTGCGAAGTGCCTACCTGTAGATTTTGGCCTCTAGCTCAGCCGGCACCTAGGGACACCTACCAAACCTGTGCATTTCTGCAAACTAGAGACCTAGGGGAATCCAAGGAGGGGTGACTTGCGGGGCTCGGACCAGGTTCTGTTACCCAGAATCCTTTGCAAACCTCAAAATTTGGCTAAAAAAACACATGTTCCTCACATTTCTGTGGCAGAAAGTTCTGGAATCTGAGAGGAGCCACAAATTTCCTTCCACCCAGCGTTCCCCCAAGTCTCCCGATAAAAATTATACCTCACTTGTGTGGGTAGGCCTAGCGCACGCTGCAGGAAACGCCCCAAAGCGCAACGTGGACACATCCAAAATTTTGGAAGAAAACAGAGGTGTTTTTTGCGAAGTGCCTTCCTGTAGATTTTGGCCTCTAGCTCAGCCGGCACCTAGGGAAACCTACCAAACCTGTGCATTTCTGAAAACTAGAGACCTAGGGGAATCCAAGATGGGGTGACTTGCGGGGCTCGGACCAGGTTCTGTTACCCAGAATCCTTTGCAAACCTCACAATTTGGCTAAAAAAACACATGTTCCTCACATTTCTGTGGCAGAAAGTTCTGGAATCTGAGAGGAGCCCCAAATTTCCTTCCACCCAGCGTTCCCCCAAGTCTCCCGATAAAAATGATACCTCACTTGTGTGGGTAGGCCTAGAGCCCGCGACAGGAAACACACCAAAGCGCAACGTGGACACATCAAAAATTTTGGAAGAAAACAGAGGTGTTTTTTGCGAAGTGCCTACCTGTAGATTTTGGCCTCTAGCTCAGCCGGCACCTAGGGAAACCTACCAAACCTGTGGATTTCTGAAAACTAGAGACCCAGGGGAATCCAAGGAGGGGTGACTTGCGGGGCTCGGACCAGGTTCTGTTACCCAGAATCCTTTGCAAACCTCAAAATTTGGCTAAAAAAACACATGTTCCTCACATTTCTCTGGCAGAAAGTTCTGGAATCTAAGAGGAGCCACAAATTTCCTTCCACCCAGCGTTCCCCCAAGTCTCCCGATAAAAATGATACCTCAATTGTGTGGGTAGGCCTAGCGCCCACGACAGGAAACATCCCAAAGCGCAACGTGGACACATCCAAAATTTTGGAAGAAAACAGAGGTGTTTTTTGCGAAGTGCCTACCTGTAGATTTTGGCCTCTAGCTCAGCCGGCACCTAGGGAAACCTACCAAACCTGTGCATTTCTGAAAACTAGAGACCCAGGGGAATCCAAGGAGGGGTGACTTGCGGGGCTCGGACCAGGTTCTGTTAACCAGAGTCCTTTGCAAAACTAAAAATTTGGCTAAAAAAACACATGTTCCTCACATTTCTGTGGCAGAAAGTTCTGGAATCTGAGAGGAGCCACAAATTTCCTTCCACCCAGCGTTCCCCCAAGTCTCCCGATAAAAATGATACCTCACTTGTGTGGGTAGGCCTAGCGCCCGCGACAGGAAACGCCCCAAAGCGCAACGTGGACACGTCCAAAATTTTGGAAGAAAACAGAGGTGTTTTTTGCGAAGTGCCTACCTGTAGATATTGGCCTCTAGCTCAGCCGGCACCTAGGGAAACCTACTAAACCTGTGCATGTCTGAAAACTAGAGACCTAGGGTAATCCAAGGAGGGGTGACTTGCGGGGCTCGGACCAGGTTCTGTTACCCAGAATCCTTTGCAAACCTCAAAATTTGGCTAAAAAAACACATGTTCCTCACATTTCTGTGGCAGAAAGTTCTGGAATCTGAGAGGAGCCACAAATTTCCTTCCACCCAGCGTTCCCCCAAGTCTCCTGATAAAAATTATACCTCACTTGTGTGGGTAGGCCTAGCGCCCGCGACAGGAAACACCCCAAAGCGCAACGTGGACACATCCAAAATTTTGGAAGAAAACAGAGGTGTTTTTTGCGAAGTGCCTACCTGTAGATTTTGGCCTCTAGCTCAGCCGGCACCTAGGGAAACCTACCAAACCTGTGCATTTCTGAAAACTAGAGACCTAGGGGAATCCAAGGAGGGGTGACTTGCGGGGCTCGGACCAGGTTCTGTTACCGAGAGTCCTTTGCAAACCTCAAAATTTGGCTAAAAAAACACATGTTCCTCACATTTCTGTGGCAGAAAGTTCTGGAATCTGAGAGGAGCCACAAATTTCCTTCCACCCAGCGTTCCCCCAAGTCTCCCGATAAAAATGATACCTCACTTGTGTGGGTAGGCCTAGCGCCCGCGACAGGAAACGCCCCAAAGCGCAACGTGGACACGTCCAAAATTTTTGAAGAAAACAGAGATGTTTTTTGCGAAGTGCCTACCTGTAGATTTTGGCCTCTAGCTCAGCCGGCACCTATGGAAACCTACCAAACCTGTGCATTTCTGAAAACTAGAGATCTAGGAGAATCCAAGGAGTGGTGACTTGCGGGGCTCGGACCAGGTTCTGTTTCCTAAAGTCCTTTGCAAACCTCAAAATTTGGCTAAAAAAACATATGTTCCTCACATTTCTGTGGCAGAAAGTTCTGGAATCTGAGAGGAGCCACAAATTTCCTTCCACCCAGCGTTCCCCCAAGTCTCCCGATAAAAATGATACCTCACTTGTGTGGGTAGGCCTAGAGCCCGCGACAGGAAACACACCAAAGCGCAACGTGGACACATCCAAAATTTTGGAAGAAAACAGAGGTGTTTTTTGCGAAGTGCCTACCTGTAGATTTTGGCCTCTAGCTCAGCCGGCACCTATGGAAACCTACCAAACCTGTGCATTTCTGAAAACTAGAGACCTAGGGGAATCCAAGGAGGGGTGACTTGCGGGGCTCGGACCAGGTTCTGTTACCCAGAATCCTTTGCAAACCTCAAAATTTGGCTAAAAAAACACATGTTCCTCACATTTCTGTGGCAGAAAGTTCTGGAATCTGAGAGGAGCCACAAATTTCCTTCCACCCAGCGTTCCCCCAAGTCTCCCGATAAAAATGATACCTCACTTGTGTGGGTAGGCCTAGCGCCCGCGACAGGAAACGCCCCAAAGCGCAACGTGGACACGTCCAAAATTTATGAAGAAAATAGAGGTGTTTTTTGCGAAGTGCCTACCTGTAGATTTTGGCCTCTAGCTCAGCCGGCACCTATGGAAACCTACCAAACCTGTGCATTTCTGAAAACTAGAGACCTAGGGGAATCCAAGGAGGGGTGACTTGCGGGGCTCGGACCAGGTTCTGTTACCCAGAATCCTTTGCAAACCTCAAAATTTGGCTAAAAAAACACATGTTCCTCACATTTCTGTGGCAGAAAGTTCTGGAATCTGAGAGGAGCCACAAATTTCCTTCCACCCAGCGTTCCCCCAAGTCTCCCGATAAAAATGATACCTCACTTGTGTGGGTAGGCCTAGCGCCCGCGACAGGAAACGCCCCAAAGCGCAACGTGGACACGTCCAAAATTTATGAAGAAAACAGAGGTGTTTTTTGCTAAGTGCCTACCTGTAGATTTTGGCCTCTAGCTCAGCCGGCACCTAGGGAAACCTACCAAACCTGTGCATTTCTGAAAACTAGAGACCTAGGGGAATCCAAGATGGGGTGACTTGCGGGGCTCGGACCAGGTTCTGTTACCCAGAATCCTTTGCAAACCTCACAATTTGGCTAAAAAAACACATGTTCCTCACATTTCTGTGGCAGAAAGTTCTGGAATCTGAGAGGAGCCACAAATTTCCTTCCACCCAGCGTTCCCCCAAGTCTCCCGATAAAAATGATACCTCACTTGTGTGGGTAGGCCTAGAGCCCGCGACAGGAAACACACCAAAGCGCAACGTGGACACATCAAAAATTGTGGAAGAAAACAGAGGTGTTTTTTGCGAAGTGCCTACCTGTAGATTTTGGCCTCTAGCTCAGCCGGCACCTAGGGAAACCTACCAAACCTGTGGATTTCTGAAAACTAGAGACCTAGGGGAATCCAAGGAGGGGTGACTTGCGGGGCTCGGACCAGGTTCTGTTACCCAGAATCCTTTGCAAACCTCAAAATGTGGCTAAAAAAACACATGTTCCTCACATTTCTCTGGCAGAAAGTTCTGGAATCTGAGAGGAGCCACAAATTTCCTTCCACCCAGCGTTCCTCCAAGTCTCCCGATAAAAATGATACCTCAATTGTGTGGGTAGGCCTAGCGCCCGCGACAGGAAACATCCCAAAGCGCAACGTGGACACATCCAAAATTTTGGAAGAAAACAGAGGTGTTTTTTGCGAAGTGCCTACCTGTAGATTTTGGCCTCTAGCTCAGCCGGCACCTAGGGAAACCTACCAAACCTGTGCATTTCTGAAAACTAGAGACCTAGGGGAATCCAAGGAGGGGTGACTTGCGGGGCTCGGACCAGGTTCTGTTAACCAGAGTCCTTTGCAAAACTCAAACTTTGGCTAAAAAAACACATGTTCCTCACATTTCTGTGGCAGAAAGTTCTGGAATCTGAGAGGAGCCACAAATTTCCTTCCACCCAGCGTTCCCCCAAGTGTCCCGATAAAAATGATACCTCACTTGTGTGGGTAGGCCTAGCGCCCGCGACAGGAAACACCCCAAAGCGCAACGTGGACACGTCCAAAATTTTGGAAGAAAACAGAGGTGTTTTTTGCGAAGTGCCTACCTGTAGATATTGGCCTCTAGCTCAGCCGGCACCTAGGGAAACCTACTAAACCTGTGCATTTCTGAAAACTAAAGACCTAGGGTAATCCAAGGAGGGGTGACTTGCGGGGCTCGGACCAGGTTCTGTTACCCAGAATCCTTTGCAAACCTCAAAATTTGGCTAAAAAACACATGTTCCTCACATTTCTGTGGCAGAAAGTTCTGGAATCTGAGAGGAGCCACAAATTTCCTTCCACCCAGCGTTCCCCCAAGTCTACCGATAAAAATGATACCTCACTTGTGTGGGTATGCCTAGCTCCCGCGACAGGAAACACCCCAAAGCGCAACGTGGACACATCCAAAATTTTGGAAGTAAACAGAGGTGTTTTTTGCGAAGTGCCTACCTGTAGATTTTGGCCTCTAGCACAGCCGGCACCTAGGGAAACCTACCAAACCTGTGCATTTCTGAAAACTAGAGACCTAGGAGAATCCAAGGAGGGGTGACATGCGGGGCTCGGACCAGGTTCTGTTACCTAGAGTCCTTTGCAAACCTCAAAATTTGGCTAAAAAAACACATGTTCCTCACATTTCTGTGGCAGAAAGTTCTGGAATCTGAGAGGAGCCACAAATTTCCTTCCACCCAGCGTTCCCCCAAGTCTCCCGATAAAAATGATACCTCACTTGTGTGGGTAGGCCTAGAGCCCGCGACAGGAAACACACCAAAGCGCAACGTGGACACATCAAAAATTGTGGAAGAAAACAGAGGTGTTTTTTGCGAAGTGCCTACCTGTAGATTTTGGCCTCTAGCTCAGCCGGCACCTAGGGAAACCTACCAAACCTGTGGATTTCTGAAAACTAGAGACCTAGGGGAATCCAAGGAGGGGTGACTTGCGGGGCTCGGACCAGGTTCTGTTACCCAGAATCCTTTGCAAACCTCAAAATTTGGCTAAAAAAACACATGTTCCTCACATTTCTCTGGCAGAAAGTTCTGGAATCTAAGAGGAGCCACAAATTTCCTTCCACCCAGCGTTCCCCCAAGTCTCCCGATAAAAATGATACCTCAATTGTGTGGGTAGGCCTAGCGCCCACGACAGGAAACATCCCAAAGCGCAACGTGGACACATCCAAAATTTTGGAAGAAAACAGAGGTGTTTTTTGCGAAGTGCCTACCTGTAGATTTTGGCCTCTAGCTCAGCCGGCACCTAGGGAAACCTACCAAACCTGTGCATTTCTGAAAACTAGAGACCCAGGGGAATCCAAGGAGGGGTGACTTGCGGGGCTCGGACCAGGTTCTGTTAACCAGAGTCCTTTGCAAAACTCAAAATTTGGCTAAAAAAACACATGTTCCTCACATTTCTGTGGCAGAAAGTTCTGGAATCTGAGAGGAGCCACAAATTTCCTTCCACCCAGCGTTCCCCCAAGTCTCCTGATAAAAATTATACCTCACTTGTGTGGGTAGGCCTAGCGCCCGCGACAGGAAACACCCCAAAGCGCAACGTGGACACATCCAAAATTTTGGAAGAAAACAGAGGTGTTTTTTGCGAAGTGCCTACCTGTAGATTTTGGCCTCTAGCTCAGCCGGCACCTAGGGAAACCTACCAAACCTGTGCATTTCTGAAAACTAGAGACCTAGGGGAATCCAAGGAGGGGTGACTTGCGGGGCTCGGACCAGGATCTGTTACCGAGAGTCCTTTGCAAACCTCAAAATTTGGCTAAAAAAACACATGTTCCTCACATTTCTGTGGCAGAAAGTTCTGGAATCTGAGAGGAGCCACAAATTTCCTTCCACCCAGCGTTCCCCCAAGTCTCCCGATAAAAATGATACCTCACTTGTGTGGGTAGGCCTAGCGCCCGCGATAGGAAACGCCCCAAAGCGCAACGTGGACACGTCCAAAATTTTTGAAGAAAACAGAGATGTTTTTTGCGAAGTGCCTACCTGTAGATTTTGGCCTCTAGCTCAGCCGGCACCTAGGGAAACCTACCAAACCTGTGCATTTCTGAAAACTAGAGACGTAGGGGAATCCAAGGAGGTGTGACTTGCGGGGCACGGACCAGGTTCTGTTACCCAGAATCCTTTGCAAACCTCAAAATTTGGCTAAAAAAACACATGTTCCTCACATTTCTGTGGCAGAAAGTTCTGGAATCTGAGAGGAGCCACAAATTTCCTTCCACCCAGCGTTCCCCCAAGTCTCCCGATAAAAATGATACCTCACTTGTGTGGGTAGGCCTAGAGCCCGCGACAGGAAACACACCAAAGCGCAACGTGGACACATCCAAAATTTTGGAAGAAAACAGAGGTGTTTTTTGCGAAGTGCCTACCTGTAGATTTTGGCCTCTAGCTCAGCCGGCACCTATGGAAACCTACCAAACCTGTGCATTTCTGAAAACTAGAGACCTAGGGAAATCCAAGGAGGGGTGACTTGCGGGGCTCGGACCAGGTTCTGTTACCCAGAATCCTTTGCAAACCTCAAAATTTGGATAAAAAAACACATGTTCCTCACATTTCTGTGGGAGAAAGTTCTGGAATCTGAGAGGAGCCACAAATTTCCTTCCACCCAGCGTTCCCCCAAGTCTCCCGATAAAAATGATACCTCACTTGTGTGGGTAGGCCTAGCGCCCGCGACAGGAAACGCCCCAAAGCGCAACGTGGACACGTCCAAAATTTATGAAGAAAACAGAGGTGTTTTTTGCGAAGTGCCTACCTGTAGATTTTGGCCTCTAGCTCAGCCGGCACCTATGGAAACCTACCAAACCTGTGCATTTCTGAAAACTAGAGACCTAGGGGAATCCAAGGAGGGGTGACTTGCGGGGCTCGGACCAGGTTCTGTTACCCAGAATCCTTTGCAAACCTCAAAATTTGGCTAAAAAAACACATGTTCCTCACATTTCTGTGGCAGAAAGTTCTGGAATCTGAGAGGAGCCACAAATTTCCTTCCACCCAGCGTTCCCCCAAGTCTCCCGATAAAAATGATACCTCACTTGTGTGGGTAGGCCTAGCGCCCGCGACAGGAAACGCCCCAAAGCGCAACGTGGACACGTCCAAAATTTATGAAGAAAACAGAGGTGTTTTTTGCTAAGTGCCTACCTGTAGATTTTGGCCTCTAGCTCAGCCGGCACCTAGGGAAACCTACCAAACCTGTGCATTTCTGACAACTAGAGACCTAGGGGAATCCAAGGAGGGGTGATTTGCGGGGCTCGGACCAGGTTCTGTTACCCAGAATCCTTTGCAAACCTCAAAATTTGGCTAAAAAAACACAAGTTCCTCACATTTCTGTGGCAGAAAGTTCTGAAATCTGAGAGGAGCCACAAATTTCCTTCCACCCAGCGTTCCCCTAAGTCTCCCGATAAAAATGATACCTCACTTGTGTGGGTAGGCCTAGAGCCCGCGACAGGAAACACACCAAAGCGCAACGTGGACACATCCAAAATTTGGAAGAAAACAGAGGTGTTTTTTGCGAAGTGCCTACCTGTAGATTTTGGCCTCTAGCTCAGCCGGCACCTAGGGACACCTACCAAACCTGTGCATTTCTGCAAACTAGAGACCTAGGGGAATCCAAGGAGGGGTGACTTGCGGGGCTCGGACCAGGTTCTGTTACCCAGAATCCTTTGCAAACCTCAAAATGTGGCTAAAAAAACACATGTTCCTCACATTTCTGTGGCAGAAAGTTCTGGAATCTGAGAGGAGCCACAAATTTCCTTCCACCCAGCGTTCCCCCAAGTCTCCCGATAAAAATTATACCTCACTTGTGTGGGTAGGCCTAGCGCCCGCGGCAGGAAACACACCAAAGCGCAACGTGGACACATCCAAAATTTTGGAAGAAAACATAGGTGTTTTTTGCGAAGTGCCTTCCTGTAGATTTTGGCCTCTAGCTCAGCCGGCACCTAGGGAAACCTACCAAACCTGTGCATTTCTGAAAACTAGAGACCTAGGGGAATCCAAGATGGGGTGACTTGCGGGGCTCGGACCAGGTTCTGTTACCCAGAATCCTTTGCAAACCTCACAATTTGGCTAAAAAAACACATGTTCCTCACATTTCTGTGGCAGAAAGTTCTGGAATCTGAGAGGAGCCACAAATTTCCTTCCACCCAGCGTTCCCCCAAGTCTCCCGATAAAAATGACACCTCACTTGTGTGGGTAGGCCTAGAGCCCGCTACAGGAAACACACCAAAGCGCAACGTGGACACATCAAAAATTGTGGAAGAAAACAGAGGTGTTTTTTGCGAAGTGCCTACCTGTAGATTTTGGCCTCTAGCTCAGCCGGCACCTAGGGAAACCTACCAAACCTGTGGATTTCTGAAAACTAGAGACCTAGGGGAATCCAAGGAGGGGTGACTTGCGGGGCTCGGACCAGGTTCTGTTACCCAGAATCCTTTGCAAACCTCAAAATGTGGCTAAAAAAACACATGTTCCTCACATTTCTCTGGCAGAAAGTTCTGGAATCTGAGAGGAGCCACAAATTTCCTTCCACCCAGAGTTCCCCCAAGTCTCCCGATAAAAATGATACCTCAATTGTGTGGGTAGGCCTAGCGCCCGCGACAGGAAACATCCCAAAGCGCAACGTGGACACATCCAAAATTTTGGAAGAAAACAGAGGTGTTTTTTGCGAAGTGCCTACCTGTAGATTTTGGCCTCTAGCTCAGCCGGCACCTAGGGAAACCTACCAAACCTGTGCATTTCTGAAAACTAGAGACCTAGGGGAATCCAAGGAGGGGTGACTTGCGGGGCTCGGACCAGGTTCTGTTAACCAGAGTCCTTTGCAAAACTCAAAATTTGGCTAAAAAAACACATGTTCCTCAGATTTCTGTGGCAGAAAGTTCTGGAATCTGAGAGGAGCCACAAATTTCCTTCCACCCAGCGTTCCCCCAAGTGTCCCGATAAAAATTATACCTCACTTGTGTGGGTAGGCCTAGCGCACGCGACAGGAAACGCCCCAAAGCGCAACGTGGACACGTCCAAAATTTTGGAAGAAAACAGAGGTGTTTTTTGCGAAGTGCCTACCTGTAGATATTGGCCTCTAGCTCAGCCGGCACCTAGGGAAACCTACTAAACCTGTGCATTTCTGAAAACTAAAGACCTAGGGTAATCCAAGGAGGGGTGACTTGCGGGGCTCGGACCTGGTTCTGTTACCCAGAATCCTTTGCAAACCTCAAAATTTGGCTAAAAAACACATGTTCCTCACATTTCTGTGGCAGAAAGTTCTGGAATCTGAGAGGAGCCACAAATTTCCTTCCACCAAGCGTTCCCCCAAGTCTACCGATAAAAATGATACCTCACTTGTGTGTGTATGCCTAGCTCCCGCGACAGGAAACACCCCAAAGCGCAACGTGGACACATCCAAAATTTTGGAAGTAAACAGAGGTGTTTTTTGCGAAGTGCCTACCTGTAGATTTTGGCCTCTAGCTCAGTCGGCACCTAGGGAAACCTACCAAACCTGTGCATTTCTGAAAACTAGAGACCTAGGAGAATCCAAGGAGGGGTGACATGCGGGGCTCGGACCAGGTTCTGTTACCTAGAGTCCTTTGCAAACCTCAAAATTTGGCTAAAAAAACACATGGTCCTCACATTTCTGTGGCAGAAAGTTCTGGAATCTGAGAGGAGCCACAAATTTCCTTCCACCCAGCGTTCCCCCAAGTCTCCCGATAAAAATGATACCTCACTTGTGTGGGTAGCCCTAGCGCCCGCGACAGGAAACGCCCCAAAGCGCAACGTGGACACGTCCAAAATTTATGAAGAAAACAGAGGTGTTTTTTGCGAAGTGCCTACCTGTAGATTTTGGCCTCTAGCTCAGCCGGCACCTAGGGAAACCTACCAAACCTGTGCATTTCTGACAACTAGAGACCTAGGGGAATCCAAGGAGGGGTGATTTGCGGGGCTCGGACCAGGTTCTGTTACCCAGAATCCTTTGCAAACCTCAAAATTTGGCTAAAAAAACACATGTTCCTCACATTTCTGTGGTAGAAAGTTCTGGAATCTGAGAGGAGCCACAAATTTCCTTCCACCCAGCGTTCCCCCAAGTCTCCCGATAAAAATGATACCTCAATTGTGTGGGTAGGCCTAGCGCCCGCGACAGGAAACATCCCAAAGCGCAACGTGGACACATCCAAAATTTTGGAAGAAAACAGAAGTGTTTTTTGCGAAGTGCCTACCTGTAGATTTTGGCCTCTAGCTCAGCCAGCACCTAGGGAAACCTACCAAACCTGTGCATTTCTGAAAACTAGAGACCCAGGGGAATCCAAGGAGGGGTGACTTGCGGGGCTCGGACCAGGTTCTGTTAACCAGAGTCCTTTGCAAAACTCAAAATTTGGCTAAAAAAACACATGTTCCTCACATTTCTGTGGCAGAAAGTTCTGGAATCTGAGAGGAGCCACAAATTTCCTTCCACCCAGCGTTCCCCCAAGTCTCCCGATAAAAATGATACCTCACTTGTGTGGGTAGGCCTAGCGCCCGCGACAGGAAACGCCCCAAAGCGCAACGTGGACACGTCCAAAATTTTGGAAGAAAACAGAGGTGTTTTTTGCGAAGTGCCTACCTGTAGATATTGGCCTCTAGCTCAGCCGGCACCTAGGGAAACCTACTAAACCTGTGCATTTCTGAAAACTAGAGACCTAGGGTAATCCAAGGAGGGGTGACTTGCGGGGCTCGGACCAGGTTCTGTTACCCAGAATCCTTTGCAAACCTCAAAATTTGGCTAAAAAAACACATGTTCCTCACATTTCTGTGGCAGAAAGTTCTGGAATCTGAGAGGAGCCACAAATTTCCTTCCACCCAGCGTTCCCCCAAGTCTCCCGATAAAAATGATACCTCACTTGTGTGGGTAGGCCTAGAGCCCGCGACAGGAAACACACCAAAGCGCAACGTGGACACATCCAAAATTTGGAAGAAAACAGAGGTGTTTTTTGCGAAGTGCCTACCTGTAGATTTTGGCCTCTAGCTCAGCCGGCACCTAGGGACACCTACCAAACCTGTGCATTTCTGCAAACTAGAGACCTAGGGGAATCCAAGGAGGGGTGACTTGCGGGGCTCGGACCAGGTTCTGTTACCCAGAATCCTTTGCAAACCTCAACATTTGGCTAAAAAAACACATGTTCCTCACATTTCTGTGGCAGAAAGTTCTGGAATCTGAGAGGAGCCACAAATTTCCTTCCACCCAGCGTTCCCCCAAGTCTCCCGATAAAAATGATACCTCAATTGTGTGGGTAGGCCTAGCGCCCGCGACAGGAAACATCCCAAAGCGCAACGTGGACACATCCAAAATTTTGGAAGAAAACAGAAGTGTTTTTTGCGAAGTGCCTACCTGTAGATTTTGGCCTCTAGCTCAGCCGGCACCTAGGGAAACCTACCAAACCTGTGCATTTCTGAAAACTAGAGACCCAGGGGAATCCAAGGAGGGGTGACTTGCGGGGCTCGGACCAGGTTCTGTTACCCAGAATCCTTTGCAAACCTCAAAATGTGGCTAAAAAAACACATGTTCCTCACATTTCTCTGGCAGAAAGTTCTGGAATCTGAGAGGAGCCACAAATTTCCTTCCACCCAGAGTTCCCCCAAGTCTCCCGATAAAAATGATACCTCAATTGTGTGGGTAGGCCTAGCGCCCGCGACAGGAAACATCCCAAAGCGCAACGTGGACACATCCAAAATTTTGGAAGAAAACAGAGGTGTTTTTTGCGAAGTGCCTACCTGTAGATTTTGGCCTCTAGCTCAGCCGGCACCTAGGGAAACCTACCAAACCTGTGCATTTCTGAAAACTAGAGACCTAGGGGAATCCAAGGAGGGGTGACTTGCGGGGCTCGGACCAGGTTCTGTTAACCAGAGTCCTTTGCAAAACTCAACATTTGGCTAAAAAAACACATGTTCCTCACATTTCTGTGGCAGAAAGTTCTGGAATCTGAGAGGAGCCACAAATTTCCTTCCACCCAGCGTTCCCCCAAGTGTCCCGATAAAAATTATACCTCACTTGTGTGGGTAGGCCTAGCGCCCGCGACAGGAAACGCCCCAAAGCGCAACGTGGACACGTCCAAAATTTTGGAAGAAAACAGAGGTGTTTTTTGCGAAGTGCCTACCTGTAGATATTGGCCTCTAGCTCAGCCGGCACCTAGGGAAACCTACTAAACCTGTGCATTTCTGAAAACTAAAGACCTAGGGTAATCCAAGGAGGGGTGACTTGCGGGGCTCGGACCTGGTTCTGTTACCCAGAATCCTTTGCAAACCTCAAAATTTGGCTAAAAAACACATGTTCCTCACATTTCTGTGGCAGAAAGTTCTGGAATCTGAGAGGAGCCACAAATTTCCTTCCACCAAGCGTTCCCCCAAGTCTACCGATAAAAATGATACCTCACTTGTGTGTGTATGCCTAGCTCCCGCGACAGGAAACACCCCAAAGCGCAACGTGGACACATCCAAAATTTTGGAAGTAAACAGAGGTGTTTTTTGCGAAGTGCCTACCTGTAGATTTTGGCCTCTAGCTCAGTCGGCACCTAGGGAAACCTACCAAACCTGTGCATTTCTGAAAACTAGAGACCTAGGAGAATCCAAGGAGGGGTGACATGCGGGGCTCGGACCAGGTTCTGTTACCTAGAGTCCTTTGCAAACCTCAAAATTTGGCTAAAAAAACACATGTTCCTCACATTTCTGTGGCAGAAAGTTCTGGAATCTGAGAGGAGCCACAAATTTCCTTCCACCCAGCGTTCCCCCAAGTCTCCCGATAAAAATGATACCTCACTTGTGTGGGTAGCCCTAGCGCCCGCGACAGGAAACGCCCCAAAGCGCAACGTGGACACGTCCAAAATTTATGAAGAAAACAGAGGTGTTTTTTGCGAAGTGCCTACCTGTAGATTTTGGCCTCTAGCTCAGCCGGCACCTAGGGAAACCTACCAAACCTGTGCATTTCTGACAACTAGAGACCTAGGGGAATCCAAGGAGGGGTGATTTGCGGGGCTCGGACCAGGTTCTGTTACCCAGAATCCTTTGCAAACCTCAAAATTTGGCTAAAAAAACACATGTTCCTCACATTTCTGTGGTAGAAAGTTCTGGAATCTGAGAGGAGCCACAAATTTCCTTCCACCCAGCGTTCCCCCAAGTCTCCCGATAAAAATGATACCTCAATTGTGTGGGTAGGCCTAGCGCCCGCGACAGGAAACATCCCAAAGCGCAACGTGGACACATCCAAAATTTTGGAAGAAAACAGAAGTGTTTTTTGCGAAGTGCCTACCTGTAGATTTTGGCCTCTAGCTCAGCCGGCACCTAGGGAAACCTACCAAACCTGTGCATTTCTGAAAACTAGAGACCCAGGGGAATCCAAGGAGGGGTGACTTGCGGGGCTCGGACCAGGTTCTGTTAACCAGAGTCCTTTGCAAAACTCAAAATTTGGCTAAAAAAACACATGTTCCTCACATTTCTGTGGCAGAAAGTTCTGGAATCTGAGAGGAGCCACAAATTTCCTTCCACCCAGCGTTCCCCCAAGTCTCCCGATAAAAATGATACCTCACTTGTGTGGGTAGGCCTAGCGCCCGCGACAGGAAACGCCCCAAAGCGCAACGTGGACACGTCCAAAATTTTGGAAGAAAACAGAGGTGTTTTTTGCGAAGTGCCTACCTGTAGATATTGGCCTCTAGCTCAGCCGGCACCTAGGGAAACCTACTAAACCTGTGCATTTCTGAAAACTAGAGACCTAGGGTAATCCAAGGAGGGGTGACTTGCGGGGCTCGGACCAGGTTCTGTTACCCAGAATCCTTTGCAAACCTCAAAATTTGGCTAAAAAAACACATGTTCCTCACATTTCTGTGGCAGAAAGTTCTGGAATCTGAGAGGAGCCACAAATTTCCTTCCACCCAGCGTTCCCCCAAGTCTCCCGATAAAAATGATACCTCACTTGTGTGGGTAGGCCTAGAGCCCGCGACAGGAAACACACCAAAGCGCAACGTGGACACATCCAAAATTTGGAAGAAAACAGAGGTGTTTTTTGCGAAGTGCCTACCTGTAGATTTTGGCCTCTAGCTCAGCCGGCACCTAGGGACACCTACCAAACCTGTGCATTTCTGCAAACTAGAGACCTAGGGGAATCCAAGGAGGGGTGACTTGCGGGGCTCGGACCAGGTTCTGTTACCCAGAATCCTTTGCAAACCTCAACATTTGGCTAAAAAAACACATGTTCCTCACATTTCTGTGGCAGAAAGTTCTGGAATCTGAGAGGAGCCACAAATTTCCTTCCACCCAGCGTTCCCCCAAGTCTCCCGATAAAAATGATACCTCAATTGTGTGGGTAGGCCTAGCGCCCGCGACAGGAAACATCCCAAAGCGCAACGTGGACACATCCAAAATTTTGGAAGAAAACAGAAGTGTTTTTTGCGAAGTGCCTACCTGTAGATTTTGGCCTCTAGCTCAGCCGGCACCTAGGGAAACCTACCAAACCTGTGCATTTCTGAAAACTAGAGACCCAGGGGAATCCAAGGAGGGGTGACTTTCGGGGCTCGGACCAGGTTCTGTTAACCAGAGTCCTTTGCAAAACTCAAAATTTGGCTAAAAAAACACATGTTCCTCACATTTCTGTGGCAGAAAGTTCTGGAATCTGAGAGGAGCCACAAATTTCCTTCCACCCAGCGTTCCCCCAAGTCTCCCGATAAAAATGATACCTCACTTGTGTGGGTAGGCCTAGCGCCCGCGACAGGAAACGCCCCAAAGCGCAACGTGGACACGTCCAAAATTTTGGAAGAAAACAGAGGTGTTTTTTGCGAAGTGCCTACCTGTAGATATTGGCCTCTAGCTCAGCCGGCACCTAGGGAAACCTACTAAACCTGTGCATTTCTGAAAACTAGAGACCTAGGGTAATCCAAGGAGGGGTGACTTGCGGGGCTCGGACCAGGTTCTGTTACCCAGAATCCTTTGCAAACCTCAAAATTTGGCTAAAAAAACACATGTTCCTCACATTTCTGTGGCAGAAAGTTCTGGAATCTGAGAGGAGCCACAAATTTCCTTCCACCCAGCGTTCCCCCAAGTCTCCCGATAAAAATGATACCTCACTTGTGTGGGTAGGCCTAGAGCCCGCGACAGGAAACACACCAAAGCGCAACGTGGACACATCCAAAATTTGGAAGAAAACAGAGGTGTTTTTTGCGAAGTGCCTACCTGTAGATTTTGGCCTCTAGCTCAGCCGGCACCTAGGGACACCTACCAAACCTGTGCATTTCTGCAAACTAGAGACCTAGGGGAATCCAAGGAGGGGTGACTTGCGGGGCTCGGACCAGGTTCTGTTACCCAGAATCCTTTGCAAACCTCAACATTTGGCTAAAAAAACACATGTTCCTCACATTTCTGTGGCAGAAAGTTCTGGAATCTGAGAGGAGCCACAAATTTCCTTCCACCCAGCGTTCCCCCAAGTCTCCCGATAAAAATTATACCTCACTTGTGTGGGTAGGCCTAGCGCCCGCTGCAGGAAACGCCCCAAAGCGCAACGTGGACACATCCAAAATTTTGGAAGAAAACAGAGGTGTTTTTTGCGAAGTGCCTTCCTGTAGATTTTGGCCTCTAGCTCAGCCGGCACCTAGGGAAACCTACCAAACCTGTGCATTTCTGAAAACTAGAGACCTAGGGGAATCCAAGATGGGTGACTTGCGGGGCTCGGACCAGGTTCTGTTACCCAGAATCCTTTGCAAACCTCACAATTTGGCTAAAAAAACACATGTTCCTCACATTTCTGTGGCAGAAAGTTCTGGAATCTGAGAGGAGCCACAAATTTCCTTCCACCCAGCGTTCCCCCAAGTCTCCCGATAAAAATGATACCTCACTTGTGTGGGTAGGCCTAGAGCCCGCAACAGGAAACACACCAAAGCGCAACGTGGACACATCAAAAATTTTGGAAGAAAACAGAGGTGTTTTTTGCGAAGTGCCTACCTGTGGATTTTGGCCTCTAGCTCAGCCGGCACCTAGGGAAACCTACCAAACCTGTGGATTTCTGAAAACTAGAGACCTAGGATAATCCAAGGAGGGGTGACTTGCGGGGCTCGGACCAGGTTCTGTTACCCAGAATCCTTTGCAAACCTCAAAATTTGGCTAAAAAAACACATGTTCCTCACATTTCTCTGGCAGAAAGTTCTGGAATCTAAGAGGAGCCACAAATTTCCTTCCACCCAGCGTTCCCCCAAGTCTCCCGATAAAAATGATACCTCAATTGTGTGGGTAGGCCTAGCGCCCGCGACAGGAAACATCCCAAAGCGCAACGTGGACACATCCAAAATTTTGGAAGAAAACAGAGGTGTTTTTTGCGAAGTGCCTACCTGTAGATTTTGGCCTCTAGCTCAGCCGGCACCTAGGGAAACCTACCAAACCTGTGCATTTCTGAAAACTAGAGACCCAGGGGAATCCAAGGAGGGGTGACTTGCGGGGCTCGGACCAGGTTCTGTTAACCAGAGTCCTTTGCAAAACTCAAAATTTGGCTAAAAAAACACATGTTCCTCACATTTCTGTGGCAGAAAATTCTGGAATCTGAGAGGAGCCACAAATTTCCTTCCACCCAGCGTTCCCCCAAGTCTCCCGATAAAAATGATACCTCACTTGTGTGGGTAGGCCTAGCGCCCGCGACAGGAAACGCCCCAAAGCGCAACGTGGACACGTCCAAAATTTTGGAAGAAAACAGAGGTGTTTTTTGCGAAGTGCCTACCTGTAGATATTGGCCTCTAGCTCAGCCGGCACCTAGGGAAACCTACTAAACCTGTGCATTTCTGAAAACTAGAGACCTAGGGTAATCCAAGGAGGGGTGACTTGCGGGGCTCGGACCAGGTTCTGTTACCCAGAATCCTTTGCAAACCTCAAAATTTGGCTAAAAAAACACATGTTCCTCACATTTCTGTGGCAGAAAGTTCTGGAATCTGAGAGGAGCCACAAATTTCCTTCCACCCAGCGTTCCCCCAAGTCTCCCGATAAAAATGATACCTCACTTGTGTGGGTAGGCCTAGAGCCCGCGACAGGAAACACACCAAAGCGCAACGTGGACACATCCAAAATTTTGGAAGAAAACAGAGATGTTTTTTGCGAAGTGCCTACCTGTAGATTTTGGCCTCTAGCTCAGCCGGCACCTATGGAAACCTACCAAACCTGTGCATTTCTGAAAACTAGAGACCTTGGGGAATCCAAGGAGGGGTAACTTGCGGGGCTCGGACCAGGTTCTGTTACCCAGAATCCTTTGCAAACCTCAAAATTTGGCTAAAAAAACACATGTTCCTCACATTTCTGTGGGAGAAAGATCTGGAATCTGAGAGGAGCCACAAATTTCCTTCCACCCAGCGTTCCCCCAAGTCTCCCGATAAAAATGATACCTCACTTGTGTGGGTAGGCCTAGCGCCCGCGACAGGAAACGCCCCAAAGCGCAACGTGGACACGTCCAAAATTTATGAAGAAAACAGAGGTGTTTTTTGCGAAGTGCCTACCTGTAGATTTTGGCCTCTAGCTCAGCCGGCACCTATGGAAACCTACCAAACCTGTGCATTTCTGAAAACTAGAGACCTAGGGTAATCCAAGGAGGGGTGACTTGCGGGGCTCGGACCAGGTTCTGTTACCCAGAATCCTTTGCAAACCTCAAAATTTGGCTAAAAAAACACATGTTCCTCACATTTCTGTGGCAGAAAGTTCTGGAATCTGAGAGGAGCCACAAATTTCCTTCCACCCAGCGTTCCCCCAAGTCTCCCGATAAAAATGATACCTCACTTGTGTGGGTAGGCCTAGAGCCCGCGACAGGAAACACACCAAAGCGCAACGTGGACACATCCAAACTTTTGGAAGAAAACAGAGGTGTTTTTTGCGAAGTGCCTACCTGTAGATTTTGGCCTCTAGCTCAGCCGGCACCTATGGAAACCTACCAAACCTGTGCATTTCTGAAAACTAGAGACCTTGGGGAATCCAAGGAGGGGTAACTTGCGGGGCTCGGACCAGGTTCTGTTACCCAGAATCCTTTGCAAACCTCAAAATTTGGCTAAAAAAACACATGTTCCTCACATTTCTGTGGGAGAAAGATCTGGAATCTGAGAGGAGCCACAAATTTCCTTCCACCCAGCGTTCCCCCAAGTCTCCCGATAAAAATGATACCTCACTTGTGTGGGTAGGCCTAGCGCCCGCGACAGGAAACGCCCCAAAGCGCAACGTGGACACGTCCAAAATTTATGAAGAAAACAGAGGTGTTTTTTGCGAAGTGCCTACCTGTAGATTTTGGCCTCTAGCTCAGCCGGCACCTATGGAAACCTACCAAACCTGTGCATTTCTGAAAACTAGAGACCTAGGGTAATCCAAGGAGGGGTGACTTGCGGGGCTCGGACCAGGTTCTGTTACCCAGAATCCTTTGCAAACCTCAAAATTTGGCTAAAAAAACACATGTTCCTCACATTTCTGTGGCAGAAAGTTCTGGAATCTGAGAGGAGCCACAAATTTCCTTCCACCCAGCGTTCCCCCAAGTCTCCCGATAAAAATGATACCTCACTTGTGTGGGTAGGCCTAGAGCCCGCGACAGGAAACACACCAAAGCGCAACGTGGACACATCCAAAATTTTGGAAGAAAACAGAGATGTTTTTTGCGAAGTGCCTACCTGTAGATTTTGGCCTCTAGCTCAGCCGGCACCTATGGAAACCTACCAAACCTGTGCATTTCTGAAAACTAGAGACCTTGGGGAATCCAAGGAGGGGTAACTTGCGGGGCTCGGACCAGGTTCTGTTACCCAGAATCCTTTGCAAACCTCAAAATTTGGCTAAAAAAACACATGTTCCTCACATTTCTGTGGGAGAAAGATCTGGAATCTGAGAGGAGCCACAAATTTCCTTCCACCCAGCGTTCCCCCAAGTCTCCCGATAAAAATGATACCTCACTTGTGTGGGTAGGCCTAGCGCCCGCGACAGGAAACGCCCCAAAGCGCAACGTGGACACGTCCAAAATTTATGAAGAAAACAGAGGTGTTTTTTGCGAAGTGCCTACCTGTAGATTTTGGCCTCTAGCTCAGCCGGCACCTATGGAAACCTACCAAACCTGTGCATTTCTGAAAACTAGAGACCTAGGGGAATCCAAGGAGGGGTGACTTGTGGGGCTCGGACCAGGTTCTGTTACCCAGAATCCTTTGCAAACCTCAAAATTTGGCTAAAAAAACATATGTTCCTCACATTTCTGTGGCAGAAAGTTCTGGAATCTGAGAGGAGCCACAAATTTCCTTCCACCCAGCGTTCCCCCAAGTCTCCTGATAAAAATGATACCTCACTTGTGTGGGTAGGCCTAGCGCCCGCGACAGGAAACGCCCCAAAGCGCAACATGGACACGTCCAAAATTTATGAAGAAAACAGAGGTGTTTTTGGCGAAGTGCCTACCTGTAGATTTTGGCCTCTAGCTCAGCCGGCACCTAGGGAAACCTACCAAACCTGTGCATTTCTGACAACTAGAGACCTAGGGGAATCCAAGGAGGGGTGATTTGCGGGGCTCGGACCAGGTTCTGTTACCCAGAATCCTTTGCAAACCTAAAAATTTGGCTAAAAAAACACATGTTCCTCACATTTCTGTGGCAGAAAGTTCTGAAATCTGAGAGGAGCCACAAATTTCCTTCCACCCAGCGTTCCCCCAAGTCTCCCGATAAAAATGATACCTCACTTGTGTGGGTAGGCCTAGAGCCCGCGACAGGAAACACACCAAAGCGCAACGTGGACACATCCAAAATTTTGGAAGAAAACAGAGGTGTTTTTTGCGAAGTGCCTACCTGTAGATTTTGGCCTCTAGCTCAGCCGGCACCTATGGAAACCTACCAAACCTGTGCATTTCTGAAAACTAGAGACCTAGGGGAATCCAAGGAGGGGTGACTTGCGGGGCTCGGACCATATTCTGTTACCCAGAATCCTTTGCAAACCCCAAAATTTGGCTAGAAAAACACATGTTCCTCACATTTCTGTGGCAGAAAGTTCTGGAATCTGAGAGGAGCCACAAATTTCCTTCCACCCAGCGTTCCCCCAAGTCTCCCGATAAAAATGATACCTCACTTGTGTGGGTAGGCCTAGAGCCCGCGACAGGAAACACACCAAAGCGCAACGTGGACACATCCAAAATTTGGAAGAAAACAGAGGTGTTTTTTGCGAAGTGCCTACCTGTAGATTTTGGCCTCTAGCTCAGCCGGCACCTAGGGACACCTACCAAACCTGTGCATTTCTGCAAACTAGAGACCTAGAGGAATCCCAGGAGGGGTGACTTGCGGGGCGCGGACCAGGTTCTGTTACCCAGAATCCTTTGCAAACCTCAAAATTTGGCTAAAAAAACACATGTTCCTCACATTTCTGTGGCAGAAAGTTCTGGAATCTGAGAGGAGCCACAAATTTCCTTCCACCCAGCGTTCCCCCAAGTCTCCCGATAAAAATTATACCTCACTTGTGTGGGTAGGCCTAGCGCCCGCGGCAGGAAACGCCCCAAAGCGCAACGTGGACACAAACAAAATTTTGGAAGAAAACAGAGGTGTTTTTTGCGAAGTGCCTTCCTGTAGATTTTGGCCTCTAGCTCAGCCGGCACCTAGGGAAACCTACCAAACCTGTGCATTTCTGAAAACTAGAGACCTAGGGGAATCCAAGATGGGGTGACTTGCGGGGCTCGGACCAGGTTCTGTTACCCAGAATCCTTTGCAAACCTCACAATTTGGCTAAAAAAACACATGTTCCTCACATTTCTGTGGCAGAAAGTTCTGAAATCTGAGAGGAGCCACAAATTTCCTTCCACCCAGCGTTCCCCCAAGTCTCCCGATAAAAATGATACCTCACTTGTGTGGGTAGGCCTAGAGCCCGCGACAGGAAACACACCAAAGCGCAACGTGGACACATCAAAAATTTTGGAAGAAAACAGAGGTGTTTTTTGCGAAGTGCCTACCTGTAGATATTGGCCTCTAGCTCAGCCGGCACCTAGGGAAACCTACTAAACCTGTGCATTTCTGAAAACTAGAGACCTAGGGGAATCCAAGGAGGGGTGACTTGCGGGGCTCGGACCAGGTTCTGTTACCCAGAATCCTTTGCAAACCTCACAATTTGGCTAAAAAAACACATGTTCCTCACATTTCTGTGGCAGAAAGTTCTGAAATCTGAGAGGAGCCACAAATTTCCTTCCACCCAGCGTTCCCCCAAGTCTCCCGATAAAAATGATACCTCACTTGTGTGGGTAGGCCTAGAGCCCGCGACAGGAAACACACCAAAGCGCAACGTGGACACATCAAAAATTTTGGAAGAAAACAGAGGTGTTTTTTGCGAAGTGCCTACCTGTAGATTTTGGCCTCTAGCTCAGCCGGCACCTAGGGAAACCTACCAAACCTGTGGATTTCTGAAAACTAGAGACCTAGGGGAATCCAAGGAGGGGTGACTTGCGGGGCTCGGACCAGGTTCTGTTACCCAGAATCCTTTGCAAACCTCAAAATGTGGCTAAAAAAACACATGTTCCTCACATTTCTCTGGCAGAAAGTTCTGGAATCTGAGAGGAGCCACAAATTTCCTTCCACCCAGCATTCCCCCAAGTCTCCCGATAAAAATGATACCTCAATTGTGTGGGTAGGCCTAGCGCCCGCGACAGGAAACATCCCAAAGCGCAACGTGGACACATCCAAAATTTTGGAAGAAAACAGAGGTGTTTTTTGCGAAGTGCCTACCTGTAGATTTTGGCCTATAGCTCAGCCGGCACCTAGGGAAACCTACCAAACCTGTGCATTTCTGCAAACTAGAGACCTAGGGTAATCCAAGGAGGGGTGACTTGCGGGGCTCGGACCAGGTTCTGTTAACCAGAGTCCTTTGCAAAACTCAAAATTTGGCTAAAAAAACACATGTTCCTCACATTTCTGTGGCAGAAAGTTCTGGAATCTGAGAGGAGCCACAAATTTCCTTCCACCCAGCGTTCCCCCAAGTCTCCCGATAAAAATGATACCTCACTTGTGTGGGTAGGCCTAGCGCCCGCGACAGGAAACGCCCCAAAGCGCAACGTGGACACGTCCAAAATTTTGGAAGAAAACAGAGGTGTTTTTTGCGAAGTGCCTACCTGTAGATATTGGCCTCTAGCTCAGCCGGCACCTAGGGAAACCTACTAAACCTGTGCATTTCTGAAAACTAAAGACCTAGGGTAATCCAAGGAGGGGTGACTTGCGGGGCTCGGACCAGGTTCTGTTACCCAGAATCCTTTGCAAACCTCAAAATTTGGCTAAAAAACACATGTTCCTCACATTTCTGTGGCAGAAAGTTCTGGAATCTGAGAGGAGCCACAAATTTCCTTCCACCCAGCGTTCCCCCAAGTCTCCCGATAAAAATGATATCTCACTTGTGTGGGTAGGCCTAGAGCCCGCGACAGGAAACACACCAAAGCGCAACGTGGACACATCCAAAATTTTGGAAGAAAACAGAGGTGTTTTTTGCGAAGTGCCTACCTGTAGATTTTGGCCTCTAGCTCAGCCGGCACCTATGGAAACCTACCAAACCTGTGCATTTCTGAAAACTAGAGACCTAGGGGAATCCAAGGAGGGGTGACTTGCGGGGCTCGGACCAGGTTCTGTTACCCAGAATCCTTTGCAAACCTCAAAATTTGGCTAAAAAAACACATGTTCCTCACATTACTGTGGCAGAAAGTTCTGGAATCTGAGAGGAGCCACAAATTTCCTTCCACCCAGCGTTCCCCCAAGTCTCCTGATAAAAATTATACCTCACTTGTGTGGGTAGGCCTAGCGCCCGCGACAGGAAACACCCCAAAGCGCAACGTGGACACATCCAAAATTTTGGAAGAAAACAGAGGTGTTTTTTGCGAAGTGCCTACCTGTAGATTTTGGCCTCTAGCTCAGCCGGCACCTAGGGAAACCTACCAAACCTGTGCATTTCTGAAAACTAGAGACCTAGGGGAATCCAAGGAGGGGTGACTTGTGGGGCTCGGACCAGGTTCTGTTACCGAGAATCCTTTGCAAACCTCAAAATTTGGCTAAAAAAACACATGTTCCTCACATTTCTGTGGCAGAAAGTTCTGGAATCTGAGAGGAGCCACCAATTTCCTTCCACCCAGCGTTCCCCCAAGTCTCCCGATAAAAATGATACCTCACTTGTGTGGGTAGGCCTAGCGCCCGCGACAGGAAACGCCCCAAAGCGCAACGTGGACACGTCCAAAATTTTTGAAGAAAACAGAGATGTTTTTTGCGAAGTGCCTACCTGTAGATTTTGGCCTCTAGCGCAGCCGGCATCTAGGGAAACCTACCAAACCTGTGCATTTCTGAAAACTAGAGACCTAGGGGAATCCAAGGAGGGGTGACTTGCGGGGCTCGGACCAGGTTCTGTTACCCAGAATCCTTTGCAAACCTCAAAATTTGGCTAAAAAAACACATGTTCCTCACATTTCTGTGGCAGAAAGTTCTGGAATCTGAGAGGAGCCACAAATTGCCTTCCACCCAGCGTTCCCCCAAGTCTCCTGATAAAAATGATAACTCACTTGTGTGGGTAGGCCTAGCGCCCGCGACAGAAAACACCCCAAAGCGCAACGTGGACACATCCAAAATTTTGAAAGAAAACAGAGGTGTTTTTTGCGAAGTGCCTACCTGTAGATTTTGGCCTCTAGCTCAGCCGGCACCTAGGGAAACCTACCAAACTTGTGCATTTCTGAAAACTAGAGACCTAGGGGAATCCAATGAGGGGTGACTAGCGGGGCTCGGACCAGGTTCTGATACCCAGAATCCTTTGCAAACCTCAAAATTTGGCTAAAAAAACACATGTTCCTCACATTTCTGTGGGAGAAAGATCTGGAATCTGAGAGGAGCCACAAATTTCCTTCCACCCAGCGTTCCCCCAAGTCTCCCGATAAAAATGATACCTCACTTGTGTGGGTAGGCCTAGCGCCCGCGACAGGAAACGCCCCAAAGCGCAACGTGGACACGTCCAAAATTTATGAAGAAAACAGAGGTGTTTTTTGCGAAGTGCCTACCTGTAGATTTTGGCCTCTAGCTCAGCCGGCACCTATGGAAACCTACCAAACCTGTGCATTTCTGAAAACTAGAGACCTAGGGGAATCCAAGGAGGGGTGACTTGTGGGGCTCGGACCAGGTTCTGTTACCCAGAATCCTTTGCAAACCTCAAAATTTGGCTAAAAAAACATATGTTCCTCACATTTCTGTGGCAGAAAGTTCTGGAATCTGAGAGGAGCCACAAATTTCCTTCCACCCAGCGTTCCCCCAAGTCTCCTGATAAAAATGATACCTCACTTGTGTGGGTAGGCCTAGCGCCCGCGACAGGAAACGCCCCAAAGCGCAACATGGACACGTCCAAAATTTATGAAGAAAACAGAGGTGTTTTTTGCGAAGTGCCTACCTGTAGATTTTGGCCTCTAGCTCAGCCGGCACCTAGGGAAACCTACCAAACCTGTGCATTTCTGACAACTAGAGACCTAGGGGAATCCAAGGAGGGGTGATTTGCGGGGCTCGGACCAGGTTCTGTTACCCAGAATCCTTTGCAAACCTAAAAATTTGGCTAAAAAAACACATGTTCCTCACATTTCTGTGGCAGAAAGTTCTGAAATCTGAGAGGAGCCACAAATTTCCTTCCACCCAGCGTTCCCCCAAGTCTCCCGATAAAAATGATACCTCACTTGTGTGGGTAGGCCTAGAGCCCGCGACAGGAAACACACCAAAGCGCAACGTGGACACATCCAAAATTTTGGAAGAAAACAGAGGTGTTTTTTGCGAAGTGCCTACCTGTAGATTTTGGCCTCTAGCTCAGCCGGCACCTATGGAAACCTACCAAACCTGTGCATTTCTGAAAACTAGAGACCTAGGGGAATCCAAGGAGGGGTGACTTGCGGGGCTCGGACCATATTCTGTTACCCAGAATCCTTTGCAAACCCCAAAATTTGGCTAGAAAAACACATGTTCCTCACATTTCTGTGGCAGAAAGTTCTGGAATCTGAGAGGAGCCACAAATTTCCTTCCACCCAGCGTTCCCCCAAGTCTCCCGATAAAAATGATACCTCACTTGTGTGGGTAGGCCTAGAGCCCGCGACAGGAAACACACCAAAGCGCAACGTGGACACATCCAAAATTTGGAAGAAAACAGAGGTGTTTTTTGCGAAGTGCCTACCTGTAGATTTTGGCCTCTAGCTCAGCCGGCACCTAGGGACACCTACCAAACCTGTGCATTTCTGCAAACTAGAGACCTAGAGGAATCCCAGGAGGGGTGACTTGCGGGGCGCGGACCAGGTTCTGTTACCCAGAATCCTTTGCAAACCTCACAATTTGGCTAAAAAAACACATGTTCCTCACACTTCTGTGGCAGAAAGTTCTGAAATCTGAGAGGAGCCACAAATTTCCTTCCACCCAGCGTTCCCCCAAGTCTCCCGATAAAAATGATACCTCACTTGTGTGGGTAGGCCTAGAGCCCGCGACAGGAAACACACCAAAGCGCAACGTGGACACATCAAAAATTTTGGAAGAAAACAGAGGTGTTTTTTGCGAAGTGCCTACCTGTAGATTTTGGCCTCTAGCTCAGCCGGCACCTAGGGAAACCTACCAAACCTGTGGATTTCTGAAAACTAGAGACCTAGGGGAATCCAAGGAGGGGTGACTTGCGGGGCTCGGACCAGGTTCTGTTACCCAGAATCCTTTGCAAACCTCAAAATGTGGCTAAAAAAACACATGTTCCTCACATTTCTCTGGCAGAAAGTTCTGGAATCTGAGAGGAGCCACAAATTTCCTTCCACCCAGCATTCCCCCAAGTCTCCCGATAAAAATGATACCTCAATTGTGTGGGTAGGCCTAGCGCCCGCGACAGGAAACATCCCAAAGCGCAACGTGGACACATCCAAAATTTTGGAAGAAAACAGAGGTGTTTTTTGCGAAGTGCCTACCTGTAGATTTTGGCCTCTAGCTCAGCCGGCACCTAGGGAAACCTACCAAACCTGTGCATTTCTGCAAACTAGAGACCTAGGGTAATCCAAGGAGGGGTGACTTGCGGGGCTCGGACCAGGTTCTGTTAACCAGAGTCCTTTGCAAAACTCAAAATTTGGCTAAAAAAACACATGTTCCTCACATTTCTGTGGCAGAAAGTTCTGGAATCTGAGAGGAGCCACAAATTTCCTTCCACCCAGCGTTCCCCCAAGTCTCCCGATAAAAATGATACCTCACTTGTGTGGGTAGGCCTAGCGCCCGCGACAGGAAACGCCCCAAAGCGCAACGTGGACACGTCCAAAATTTTGGAAGAAAACAGAGGTGTTTTTTGCGAAGTGCCTACCTGTAGATATTGGCCTCTAGCTCAGCCGGCACCTAGGGAAACCTACTAAACCTGTGCATTTCTGAAAACTAAAGACCTAGGGTAATCCAAGGAGGGGTGACTTGCGGGGCTCGGACCAGGTTCTGTTACCCAGAATCCTTTGCAAACCTCAAAATTTGGCTAAAAAACACATGTTCCTCACATTTCTGTGGCAGAAAGTTCTGGAATCTGAGAGGAGCCACAAATTTCCTTCCACCCAGCGTTCCCCCAAGTCTCCCGATAAAAATGATATCTCACTTGTGTGGGTAGGCCTAGAGCCCGCGACAGGAAACACACCAAAGCGCAACGTGGACACATCCAAAATTTTGGAAGAAAACAGAGGTGTTTTTTGCGAAGTGCCTACCTGTAGATTTTGGCCTCTAGCTCAGCCGGCACCTATGGAAACCTACCAAACCTGTGCATTTCTGAAAACTAGAGACCTAGGGGAATCCAAGGAGGGGTGACTTGCGGGGCTCGGACCAGGTTCTGTTACCCAGAATCCTTTGCAAACCTCAAAATTTGGCTAAAAAAACACATGTTCCTCACATTACTGTGTCAGAAAGTTCTGGAATCTGAGAGGAGCCACAAATTTCCTTCCACCCAGCGTTCCCCCAAGTCTCCTGATAAAAATTATACCTCACTTGTGTGGGTAGGCCTAGCGCCCGCGACAGGAAACACCCCAAAGCGCAACGTGGACACATCCAAAATTTTGGAAGAAAACAGAGGTGTTTTTTGCGAAGTGCCTACCTGTAGATTTTGGCCTCTAGCTCAGCCGGCACCTAGGGAAACCTACCAAACCTGTGCATTTCTGAAAACTAGAGACCTAGGGGAATCCAAGGAGGGGTGACTTGTGGGGCTCGGACCAGGTTCTGTTACCGAGAATCCTTTGCAAACCTCAAAATTTGGCTAAAAAAACACATGTTCCTCACATTTCTGTGGCAGAAAGTTCTGGAATCTGAGAGGAGCCACCAATTTCCTTCCACCCAGCGTTCCCCCAAGTCTCCCGATAAAAATGATACCTCACTTGTGTGGGTAGGCCTAGCGCCCGCGACAGGAAACGCCCCAAAGCGCAACGTGGACACGTCCAAAATTTTTGAAGAAAACAGAGATGTTTTTTGCGAAGTGCCTACCTGTAGATTTTGGCCTCTAGCGCAGCCGGCACCTAGGGAAACCTACCAAACCTGTGCATTTCTGAAAACTAGAGACCTAGGGGAATCCAAGGAGGGGTGACTTGCGGGGCTCGGACCAGGTTCTGTTACCCAGAATCCTTTGCAAACCTCAAAATTTGGCTAAAAAAACACATGTTCCTCACATTTCTGTGGCAGAAAGTTCTGGAATCTGAGAGGAGCCACAAATTTCCTTCCACCCAGCGTTCCCCCAAGTCTCCCGATAAAAATGATACCTCACTTGTGTGGGTAGGCCTAGAGCCCGCGACAGGAAACACACCAAAGCGCAACGTGGACACATCCAAACTTTTGGAAGAAAACAGAGGTGTTTTTTGCGAAGTGCCTACCTGTAGATTTTGGCCTCTAGCTCAGCCGGCACCTATGGAAACCTACCAAACCTGTGCATTTCTGAAAACTAGAGACCTAGGGGAATCCAAGGAGGGGTGACTTGCGGGGCTCGGACCAGGTTCTGTTACCCAGAATCCTTTGCAAACCTCAAAATTTGGCTAGAAAAACACATGTTCCTCATATTTCTGTGGCAGAAAGTTCTGGAATCTGAGAGGAGCCACAAATTTCCTTCCACCCAGCGTTCCCCCAAGTCTCCCGATAAAAATGATACCTCACTTGTGTGGGTAGGCCTAGCGCCCGCGACAAGAAATGCCCCAAAGCGCAACGTGGACACGTCCAAAATTTTTGAAGAAAACAGAGGTGTTTTTTGCGAAGTGCCTACCTGTAGATTTTGGCCTCTAGCTCAGCCGGCACCTAGGGAAACCTACCAAACCTGTACATTTCTGAAAACTAGAGACCTAGGGGAATCCAAGGAGGGGTGACTTGCGGGGCTCGGACCAGGTTCTGTTACCGAGAGTCCTTTGCAAACCTCAAAATTTGGCTAAAAAAACACATGTTCCTCACATTTCTGTGGCAGAAAGTTCTGGAATCTGAGAGGAGCCACAAATTTCCTTCCACCCAGCGTTCCCCCAAGTCTCCTGATAAAAATGATACCTCACTTGTGTGGGTAGGCCTAGCGCCCGCGACAGGAAACGCCCCAAAGCGCAACTTGGACACGTCCAAAATTTTGGAAGAAAACAGAGGTGTTTTTTGCGAAGTGCCTACCTGTAGATATTGGCCTCTAGCTCAGCCGGCACCTAGGGAAACCTACTAAACCTGTGCATTTCTGAAAACTAAAGACCTAGGGTAATCCAAGGAGGGGTGACTTGCGGGGCTCGGACCAGGTTCTGTTACCCAGAATCCTTTGCAAACCTCAAAATTTGGCTAAAAAAACACATGTTCCTCACATTTCTGTGGCAGAAAGTTCTGGAATCTGAGAGGAGCCACAAATTTCCTTCCACCCAGCGTTCCCCCAAGTCTCCCGATAAAAATGATACCTCACTTGTGTGGGTAGGCCTAGCGCCCGCGACAGGAAACGCCCCAAAGCGCAACGTGGACACGTCCAAAATTTATGAAGAAAACAGAGGTGTTTTTTGCGAAGTGCCTACCTGTAGATTTTGGCCTCTAGCTCAGCCGGCACCTAGGGAAACCTACCAAACCTGTGCATTTCTGACAACTAGAGACCTAGGGGAATCCAAGGAGGGGTGACTTGCGGGGCTCGGACCAGGTTCTGTTACCCAGAATCCTTTGCAAACCTCAAAATTTGGCTAAAAAAACACATGTTCCTCACATTTCTGTGGCAGAAAGTTCTGGAATCTGAGAGGAGCCACAAATTTCCTACCACCCAGCGTTCCCCCAAGTCTCCCGATAAAAATGATACCTCACTTGTGTGGGTAGGCCTAGAGACCGCGACAGGAAACACACCAAAGCGCAACGTGGACACATCCAAAATTTTGGAAGAAAACAGAGGTGTTTTTTGCGAAGTGCCTACCTGTAGATTTTGGCCTCTAGCTAAGCCGGTACCTATGGAAACCTACCAAACCTGTGCATTTCTGAAAACTAGAGACCTAGGGGAATCCAAGGAGGGGTGACTTGCGGGGCTCGGACCAGGTTCTGTTACCCAGAATCCTTTGCAAACCTCAAAATTTGGCTAGAAAAACACATGTTCCTCACATTTCTGTGGCAGAAAGTTCTGGAATCTGAGAGGAGCCACAAATTTCCTTCCACCCAGCGTTCCCCCAAGTCTCCCGATAAAAATGATACCTCACTTGTGTGGGTAGGCCTAGAGCCCGCGACAGGAAACACACCAAAGCGCAACGTGGACACATCCAAAATTTGGAAGAAAACAGAGGTGTTTTTTGCGAAGTGCCTACCTGTAGATTTTGGCCTCTAGCTCAGCCGGCACCTAGGGAAACCTACCAAACCTGTGCATTTCTGAAAACTAGAGACCTAGGGGAATCCAGGGAGGGGTGACTTGCGGGGCTCGGACCAGGTTCTGTTACCCAGAATCCTTTGCAAACCTCAAAATTTGGCTAAAAAAACACATGTTCCTCACATTTCTGTGGCAGAAAGTTCTGGAATCTGAGAGGAGCCACAAATTTCCTTCCACCCAGCGTTCCCCCAAGTCTCCCGATAAAAATGATACCTCACTTGTGTGGGTAGGCCTAGCGTCCGCGACAGGAAACGCCCCAAAGCGCAACGTGGACACGTCCAAAATGTATGAAGAAAACAGAGGTGTTTTTTGCGAAGTGCCTACCTGTAGATTTTGGCCTCTAGCTCAGCCGGCACCTAGGGAAACCTACCAAACCTGTGCATTTCTGACAACTAGAGACCTAGGGGAATCCAAGGAGGGGTGACTTGCGGGGCTCGGACCAGGTTCTGTTACCCAGAATCCTTTGCAAACCTCAAAATTTGGCTAAAAAAACACATGTTCCTCACATTTCTGTGGCAGAAAGTTCTGGAATCTGAGAGGAGCCACAAATTTCCTACCACCCAGCGTTCCCCCAAGTCTCCCGATAAAAATGATACCTCACTTGTGTGGGTAGGCCTAGAGACCGCGACAGGAAACACACCAAAGCGCAACGTGGACACATCCAAAATTTTGGAAGAAAACAGAGGTGTTTTTTGCGAAGTGCCTACCTGTAGATTTTGGCCTCTAGCTAAGCCGGTACCTATGGAAACCTACCAAACCTGTGCATTTCTGAAAACTAGAGACCTAGGGGAATCCAAGGAGGGGTGACTTGCGGGGCTCGGACCAGGTTCTGTTACCCAGAATCCTTTGCAAACCTCAAAATTTGGCTAGAAAAACACATGTTCCTCACATTTCTGTGGCAGAAAGTTCTGGAATCTGAGAGGAGCCACAAATTTCCTTCCACCCAGCGTTCCCCCAAGTCTCCCGATAAAAATGATACCTCACTTGTGTGGGTAGGCCTAGAGCCCGCGACAGGAAACACACCAAAGCGCAACGTGGACACATCCAAAATTTGGAAGAAAACAGAGGTGTTTTTTGCGAAGTGCCTACCTGTAGATTTTGGCCTCTAGCTCAGCCGGCACCTAGGGAAACCTACCAAACCTGTGCATTTCTGAAAACTAGAGACCTAGGGGAATCCAGGGAGGGGTGACTTGCGGGGCTCGGACCAGGTTCTGTTACCCAGAATCCTTTGCAAACCTCAAAATTTGGCTAAAAAAACACATGTTCCTCACATTTCTGTGGCAGAAAGTTCTGGAATCTGAGAGGAGCCACAAATTTCCTTCCACCCAGCGTTCCCCCAAGTCTCCCGATAAAAATGATACCTCACTTGTGTGGGTAGGCCTAGCGCCCGCGACAGGAAACGCCCCAAAGCGCAACGTGGACACGTCCAAAATGTATGAAGAAAACAGAGGTGTTTTTTGCGAAGTGCCTACCTGTAGATTTTGGCCTCTAGCTCAGCCGGCACCTAGGGAAACCTACCAAACCTGTGCATTTCTGACAACTAGAGACCTAGGGGAATCCAAGGAGGGGTGACTTGCGGGGCTCGGACCAGGTTCTGTTACCCAGAATCCTTTGCAAACCTCAAAATTTGGCTAAAAAAACACATGTTCCTCACATTTCTGTGGCAGAAAGTTCTGGAATCTGAGAGGAGCCACAAATTTCCTTCCACCCAGCGTTCCCCCAAGTCTCCCGATAAAAATGATACCTCACTTGTGTGGGTAGGCCTAGAGCCCGCGACAGGAAACACACCAAAGCGCAATGTGGACACATCCAAAATTTTGGAAGAAAACAGAGGTGTTTTTTGCGAAGTGCCTACCTGTAGATTTTGGCCTCTAGCTCAGCCGGCACCTATGGAAACCTACCAAACCTGTGCATTTCTGAAAACTAGAGACCTAGGGGAATCCAAGGAGGGGTGACTTGCGGGGCTCGGACCAGGTTCTGTTACCCAGAATCCTTTGCAAACCTCAAAATTTGGCTAGAAAAACACATGTTCCTCACATTTCTGTGGCAGAAAGTTCTGGAATCTGAGAGGAGCCACAAATTTCCTTCCACCCAGCGTTCCCCCAAGTCTCCCGATAAAAATGATACCTCACTTGTGTGGGTAGGCCTAGCGCCCGCGACAGGAAATGCCCCAAAGCGCAACATGGACACGTCCAAAATTTTTGAAGAAAACAGAGGTGTTTTTTGCGAAGTGCCTACCTGTAGATTTTGGCCTCTAGCTCAGCCGGCACCTAGGGAAACCTACCAAACCTGTGCATTTCTGAAAACTAGAGACCTAGGGGAATCCAAGGAGGGGTGACTTGCGGGGCTCGGACCAGGTTCTGTTACCGAGAGTCCTTTGCAAACCTCAAAATTTGGCTAAAAAAACACATGTTCCTCACATTTCTGTGGCAGAAAGTTCTGGAATCTGAGAGGAGCCACAAATTTCCTTCCACCCAGCGTTCCCCCAAGTCTCCCGATAAAAATGATACCTCACTTGTGTGGGTAGGCCTAGCGCCCGCGACAGGAAACGCCCCAAAGCGCAACGTGGACACGTCCAAAATTTTGGAAGAAAACAGAGGTGTTTTTTGCGAAGTGCCTACCTGTAGATATTGGCCTCTAGCTCAGCCGGCACCTAGGGAAACCTACTAAACCTGTGCATTTCTGAAAACTAGAGACCTAGGGTAATCCAAGGAGGGGTGACTTGCGGGGCTCGGACCAGGTTCTGTTACCCAGAATCCTTTGCAAACCTCAAAATTTGGCTAAAAAAACACATGTTCCTCACATTTCTGTGGCAGAAAGTTCTGGAGTCTGAGAGGAGCCACAAATTTCCTTCCACCCAGCGTTCCCCCAAGTCTCCCGATAAAAATGATACCTCACTTGTGTGGGTAGGCCTAGCGCCCGCGACAGGAAACACCACAAAGCGCAACGTGGACACATCCAAAATTTTGGAAGAAAACAGAGGTGTTTTTTGCGAAGTGCCTACCTGTAGATTTTGGCCTCTAGCTCAGCCGGCACCTATGGAAACCTACCAAACCTGTGCATTTCTGAAAACTAGAGACCTAGGGGAATCCAAGGAGGGGTGACTTGCGGGGCTTGGACCAGGTTCTGTTACCCAGAGTCCTTTGCAAACCTCAAAATTTGGATAAAAAAACACATGTTCCTCACATTTCTGTGGCAGAAAGTTTTGGAATCTGAGAGGAGCCACAAATTTCCTTCCACCCAGCGTTCCCCCAAGTCTCCCGATAAAAATGATACCTCACTTGTGTGGGTAGGCCTAGCGCCCGCGACAGGAAACGCCCCAAAGCGCAACGTGGACACGTCCGAAATTTTTGAAGAAAACAGAGGTGTTTTTTGCGAAGTGCCTACCTGTAGATTTTGGCCTCTAGCTCAGCCGGCACCTAGGGAAACCTACCAAACCTGTGCATTTCTGACAACTAGAGACCTAGGGCAATCCAAGGTGGGGTGACTTGCGGGGCTCGGACCAGGTTCTGTTACCCAGAATCCTTTGCAAACCTCAAAATTTGGCTAAAAAAACACATGTTCCTCACATTTCTGTGGCAGAAAGTTCTGGAATCTGAGAGGAGCCACAAATTTCCTTCCACCGAGCGTTCCCCCAAGTCTCCCGATAAAAATGATACCTCACTTGTGTGGGTAGGCCTTGAGCCCGCGACAGGAAACACACCAAAGCGCAACGTGGACACATCCAAAATTTTGGAAGAAAACAGAGGTGTTTTTTGCGAAGTGCCTACCTGTAGATTTTGGCCTCTAGCTCAGCCGGCACCTATGGAAACCTACCAAACCTGTGCATTTCTGAAAACTAGAGACCTAGGGGAATCCAAGGAGGGGTGACTTGCGGGGCTCGGACCAGGTTCTGTTACCCAGAATCCTTTGCAAACCTCAAAATTTGGCTAAAAAAACACATGTTCCTCACATTTCTGTGGCAGAAAGTTCTGGAATCTGAGAGGAGCCACAAATTTCCTTCCACCCAGCGTTCCCTGAAGTCTCCTGATAAAAATGATACCTCACTTGTGTGGGTAGGCCTAGCGCCCGCGACAGGAAACACCCCAAAGCGCAACGTGGACACATCCAAAATTTTGGAAGAAAACAGAGGTGTTTTTTGCGAAGTGCCTACCTGCAGATTTTGGCCTCTAGCTCAGCCGGCACCTAGGGAAACCTACCAAACCTGTGCATTTCTGAAAACTAGAGACCTAGGGGAATCCAAGGAGGGGTGACTTGCGGGGCTCGGACCAGGTTCTGTTACCGAGAGTCCTTTGCAAACCTCAAAATTTGGCTAAAAAAACACATGTTCCTCACATTTCTGTGGCAGAAAGTTCTGGAATCTGAGAGGAGCCACAAATTTCCTTCCACCCAGCGTTCCCCCAAGTCTCCCGATAAAAATGATACCTCACTTGTGTGGGTAGGCCTAGCGCCCGCGACAGGAAACGCCCCAAAGCGCAACGTGGACACGTCCAAAATTTTTGAAGAAAACAGAGATGTTTTTTGCGAAGTGCCTACCTGTAGATTTTGGCCTCTAGCTCATCCGGCACCTAGGGAAACCTACCAAACCTGTGTATTTCTGAAAACTAGAGACCTAGGGGAATCCAAGGAGGGGTGACTTGCAGGGCTCGGACCAGGTTCTGTTACCCAGAATCCTTTGCAAACCTCAAAATTTGGCTAAAAAAACACATGTTCCTCACATTTCTGTGGCAGAAAGTTCTGGAATCTGAGAGGAGCCACAAATTTCCTTCCACCCAGCGTTCCCCCAAGTCTCCTGATAAAAATGATACCTCACTTGTGTGGGTAGGCCTAGCGCCCGCGACAGGAAACACCCGAAAGCGCAACGTGGACACATCCAAAATTTTGAAAGAAAACAGAGGTGTTTTTTGCGAAGTGCCTACCTGTAGATTTTGGCCTCTAGCTCAGCCGGCACCTATGGAAACCTACCAAACTTGTGCATTTCTGAAAACTAGAGACCTAAGGGAATCCAATGAGGGGTGACTAGCGGGGCTCGGACCAGGTTCTGTTACCCAGAGTCCTTTGCAAACCTCAAAATTTGGCTAAAAAAACACATGTTCCTCACATTTCTGTGGCAGAAAGTTCTGGAATCTGAGAGGAGCCACAAATTTCCTTCCACCCAGCGTTCCCCCAAGTCTCCTGATAAAAATGATACCTCACTTGTGTGGGTAGGCCTAGCGCCCGCGACAGAAAACACCCCAAAGTGCAACGTGGACACATCCAAAATTTTGAAAGAAAACAGAGGTGTTTTTTGCGAAGTGCCTACCTGTAGATTTTGGCCTCTAGCTCAGCCCGCACCTAGGGAAACCTACCAAACTTGTGCATTTCTGAAAACTAGAGACCTAGGGGAATCCAATGAGGGGTGACTAGCGGGGCTCGGACCAGGTTCTGTTACCCAGAGTCCTTTGCAAACCTCAAAATTTGGCTAAAAAAACACATGTTCCTCACATTTCTGTGGCAGAAAGTTCTGGAATCTGAGAGGAGCCACAAATTTCCTTCCACCCAGCGTTCCCCCAAGTCTCCCGATAAAAATGATACCTCACTTGTGTGGGTAGGCCTAGCGCCCGCGACAGGAAACGCCCCAAAGCGCAACGTGGACACGTCCAAAATGTATGAAGAAAACAGAGGTGTTTTTTGCGAAGTGCCTACCTGTAGATTTTGGCCTCTAGCTCAGCCGGCACCTAGGGAAACCTACCAAACCTGTGCATTTCTGACAACTAGAGACCTAGGGGAATCCAAGGAGGGGTGACTTGCGGGGCTCGGACCAGGTTCGGTTACCCAGAATCCTTTGCAAACCTCAAAATTTGGCTAAAAAAACACATGTTCCTCACATTTCTGTGGCAGAAAGTTCTGGAATCTGAGAGGAGCCACAAATTTCCTTCCACCCAGCGTTCCCCCAAGTCTCCCGATAAAAATGATACCTCACTTGTGTGGGTAGGCCTAGAGCCCGCGACAGGAAACACACCAAAGCGCAACGTGGACACATCCAAAATTTGGAAGAAAACAGAGGTGTTTTTTGCGAAGTGCCTACCTGTAGATTTTGGCCTCTAGCTCAGCCGGCACCTAGGGACACCTACCAAACCTGTGCATTTCTGCAAACTAGAGACCTAGGGGAATCCAAGGAGGGGTGACTTGTGGGGCTCGGACCAGGTTCTGTTACCCAGAATCCTTTGCAAACCTCAAAATTTGGCTAAAAAAACACATGTTCCTCACATTTCTGTGGCAGAAAGTTCTGGAATCTGAGAGGAGCCACAAATTTCCTTCCACCCAGCGTTCCCCCAAGTCTCCCGATAAAAATTATACCTCACTTATGTTTGTAGGCCTAGCGCCCGCGGCAGGAAACGCCCCAAAGCGCAACTTGGACACATCCAAAATTTTGGAAGAAAACAGAGGTGTTTTTTGCGAAGTGCCTTCCTGTAGATTTTGGCCTCTAGCTCAGCCGGCACCTAGGGAAACCTACCAAACCTGTGCATTTCTGAAAACTAGAGACCTACGGGAATCCAAGATGGGGTGACTTGCGGGGCTCGGACCAGGTTCTGTTACCCAGAATCCTTTGCAAACCTCACAATTTGGCTAAAAAAACACATGTTCCTCACATTTCTGTGGCAGAAAGTTCTGGAATCTGAGAGGAGCCACAAAGTTCCTTCCACCCAGCGTTCCCCCAAGTCTCCCGATAAAAATGATACCTCACTTGTGTGGGTAGGCCTAGAGCCCGCGACAGGAAACACACCAAAGCGCAACGTGGACACATCAAAAATTTTGGAAGAAAACAGAGGTGTTTTTTGCGAAGTGCCTACCTGTAGATTTTGGCCTCTAGCTCAGCCGGCACCTAGGGAAACCTACCAAACCTGTGGATTTCTGAAAACTAGAGACCTAGGGGAATCCATGGAGGGGTGACTTGCGGGGCTCGGACCAGGTTCTGTTACCCAGAATCCTTTGCAAACCTCAAAATGTGGCTAAAAAAACACATGTTCCTCACATTTCTCTAGCAGAAAGTTCTGGAATCTGAGAGGAGCCACAAATTTCCTTCCACCCAGCGTTCCCCCAAGTCTCCCGATAAAAATGATACCTCAATTGTGTGGGTAGGCCTAGCGCCCGCGACAGGAAACATCCCAAAGCGCAACGTGGACACATCCAAAATTTTGGAAGAAAACAGAGGTGTTTTTTGCGAAGTGCCTACCTGTAGATTTTGGCCACTAGCTCAGCAGGCACCTAGGGAAACCTACCAAACCTGTGCATTTCTGAAAACTAGAGACCTAGGGGAATCCAAGGAGGGGTGACTTGCGGGGCTAAGACCAGGTTCTGTTAACCAGAGTCCTTTGCAAAACTCAAAATTTGGCTAAAAAAACACATGTTCCTCACATTTCTGTGGCAGAAAGTTCTGGAATCTGAGAGGAGCCACAAATTTCCTTCCACCCAGCGTTCCCCCAAGTCTCCCGATAAAAATGATACCTCACTTGTGTGGGTAGGCCTAGAGCCCGCGACAGGAAACGCCCCAAAGCGCAACGTGGACACGTCCAAAATTTTGGAAGAAAACAGAGGTGTTTTTTGCGAAGTGCCTACCTGTAGATATTGGCCTCTAGCTCAGCCGGCACCAAGGGAAACCTACTAAACCTGTGCATTTCTGAAAACTAGAGACCTAGGGTAATCCAAGGAGGGGTGACTTGCGGGGCTCGGACCAGGTTCTGTTACCCAGAATCCTTTGCAAACCTCAAAATTTGGCTAAAAAAACACATGTTCCTCACATTTCTGTGGCAGAAAGTTCTGGAATCTGAGAGGAGCCACAAATTTCCTTCCACCCAGCGTTCCCCCAAGTCTCCCGATAAAAATGATACCTCACTTGTGTGGGTAGGCCTAGAGCCCGCGACAGGAAACACACCAAAGCGCAACGTGGACACATCCAAAATTTTGGAAGAAAACAGAGGTGTTTTTTGCGAAGTGCCTACCTGTAGATTTTGGCCTCTAGCTCAGCCGGCACCTATGGAAACCTACCAAACCTGTGCATTTCTGAAAACTAGAGACCTAGGGGAATCCAAGGAGGGGTGACTTGCGGGGCTCGGACCAGGTTCTGTTACCCAGAATCCTTTGCAAACCTCAAAATTTGGCTAAAAAAACACATGTTCCTCACATTTCTGTGGCAGAAAGTTCTGGAATCTGAGAGGAGCCACAAATTTCCTTCCACCCAGCGTTCCCCCAAGTCTCCTGATAAAAATTATACCTCACTTGTGTGGGTAGGCCTAGCGCCCGCGACAGGAAACACCCCAAAGCGCAACGTGGACACATCCAAAATTTTGGAAGAAAACAGAGGTGTTTTTTGCGAAGTGCCTACCTGCAGATTTTGGCCTCTAGCTCAGCCGGCACCTAGGGAAACCTACCAAACCTGTGCATTTCTGAAAACTAGAGACCTAGGGGAATCCAAGGAGGGGTGACTTGTGGGGCTCGGACCAGGTTCTGTTACCGAGAGTCCTTTGCAAACCTCAAAATTTGGCTAAAAAAACACATGTTCCTCACATTTCTGTGGCAGAAAGTTCTGGAATCTGAGAGGAGCCACCAATTTCCTTCCACCCAGCGTTCCCCCAAGTCTCCCAATAAAAATGATACCTCACTTGTGTGGGTAGGCCTAGCGCCCGCGACAGGAAACGCCCCAAAGCGCAACGTGGACACGTCCAAAATTTTTGAAGAAAACAGAGATGTTTTTTGCGAAGTGCCTACCTGTAGATTTTGGCCTCTAGCGCAGCCGGCACCTAGGGAAACCTACCAAACCTGTGCATTTCTGAAAACTAGAGACCTAGGGGAATCCAAGGAGGGGTGACTTGCGGGGCTCGGACCAGGTTCTGTTACCCAGAATCCTTTGCAAACCTCAAAATTTGGCTAAAAAAACACATGTTCCTCACATTTCTGTGGCAGAAAGTTCTGGAATCTGAGAGGAGCCACAAATTTCCTTCCACCCAGCGTTCCCCAAGTCTCCTGATAAAAATGATACCTCACTTGTGTGGGTAGGCCTAGCGCCCGCAACAGGAAACACCCCAAAGCGCAACGTGGACACATCCAAAATTTTGAAAGAAAACAGAGGTGTTTTTTGCGAAGTGCCTACCTGTAGATTTTGGCCTCTAGCTCAGCCGGCACCTAGGGAAACCTACCAAACTTGTGCATTTCTGAAAACTAGAGACCTAGGGGAATCCAATGAGGGGTGACTAGCGGGGCTCGGACCAGGTTCTGATACCCAGAGTCCTTTGCAAACCTCAAAATTTGGCTAAAAAAACACATGTTCCTCACATTTCTGTGGCAGAAAGTTCTGGAATCTGAGAGGAGCCAAAAATTTCCTTCCACCCAGCGTTCCCCCAAGACTCCCGATAAAAATGATACCTCACTTGTGTGGGTAGGCCTAGCGCCCGCGACAAGAAACGCCCCAAAGCGCAACGTGGACACATCCAAAATTTTGGAAGAAAACAGAGGTGTTTTTTGCGAAGTGCCTACCTGTAGATTTTGGCCTCTAGCTCAGCCGGCACCTAGGGAAACCTACCAAACCTGTGCATTTCTGAAAACTAGAGACCTAGGGGAATCCAAGATGGGGTGACTTGCGGGGCTCGGACCAGGTTCTGTTACCCAGAATCCTTTGCAAACCTCACAAATTGGCTAAAAAAACACATGTTCCACACATTTCTGTGGCAGAAAGTTCTGGAATCTGAGAGGAGCCACAAATTTCCTTCCACCCAGCGTTCCCCCAAGTCTCCCGATAAAAATGATACCTCACTTGTGTGGGTAGGCCTAGAGCCCGCGACAGGAAACACACCAAAGCGCAACGTGGACACATCAAAAATTTTGGAAGAAAACAGAGGTGTTTTTTGCGAAGTGCCTACCTGTAGATTTTGGCCTCTAGCTCAGCCGGCACCTAGGGAAACATACCAAACCTGTGGATTTCTGAAAACTAGAGACCTAGGGGAATCCAAGGAGGGGTGACTTGCGGGGCTCGGACCAGGTTCTGTTACCCAGAATCCTTTGCAAACCTCAAAATGTGGCTAAAAAAACACATGTTCCTCACATTTCTCTGGCAGAAAGTTCTGGAATCTGAGAGGAGCCACAAATTTCCTTCCACCCAGCGTTCCCCCAAGTCTCCCGATAAAAATGATACCTCAATTGTGTGGGTAGGCCTAGCGCCCGCGACAGGAAACATCCCAAAGCGCAACGTGGACACATCCAAAATTTTGGAAGAAAACAGAGGTGTTTTTTGCGAAGTGCCTACCTGTAGATTTTGGCCTCTAGCTCAGCCGGCACCTAGGGAAACCTACCAAACCTGTGCATTTCTGAAAACTAGAGACCTAGGGGAATCCAAGGAGGGGTGACTTGCGGGGCTCGGACCAGGTTCTGTTAACCAGAGTCCTTTGCAAAACTCAAAATTTGGCTAAAAAAACACATGTTCCTCACATTTCTGTGGCAGAAAGTTCTGGAATCTGAGAGGAGCCACAAATTTCCTTCCACCCAGCGTTCCCCCAAGTCTCCCGATAAAAATGATACCTCACTTGTGTGGGTAGGCCTAGCGCCCGCGACAGGAAACGCCCCAAAGCGCAACGTGGACACGTCCAAAATTTTGGAAGAAAACAGAGGTGTTTTTTGCGAAGTGCCTACCTGTAGATATTGGCCTCTAGCTCAGCCGGCACCTAGGGAAACCTACTAAACCTGTGCATTTCTGAAAACTAGAGACCTAGGGTAATCCAAGGAGGGGTGACTTGCGGGGCTCGGACCAGGTTCTGTTACCCAGAATCCTTTGCAAACCTCAAAATTTGGCTAAAAAAACACATGTTCCTCACATTTCTGTGGCAGAAAGTTCTGGAATCTGAGAGGAGCCACAAATTTCCTTCCACCCAGCGTTCCCCCAAGTCTCCCGATAAAAATGATACCTCACTTGTGTGGGTAGGCCTAGAGCCCGCGACAGGAAACACACCAAAGCGCAACGTGGACACATCCAAAATTTTGGAAGAAAACAGAGGTGTTTTTTGCGAAGTGCCTACCTGTAGATTTTGGCCTCTAGCTCAGCCGGCACCTATGGAAACCTACCAAACCTGTGCATTTCTGAAAACTAGAGACCTAGGGGAATCCAAGGAGGGGTGACTTGCGGGGCTCGGACCAGGTTCTGTTACCCAGAATCCTTTGCAAACCTCAAAATTTGGCTAAAAAAACACATGTTCCTCACATTTCTGTGGCAGAAAGTTCTGGAATCTGAGAGGAGCCACAAATTTCCTTCCACCCAGCGTTCCCCCAAGTCTCCTGATAAAAATTATACCTCACTTGTGTGGGTAGGCCTAGCGCCCGCGACAGGAAACACCCCAAAGCGCAACGTGGACACATCCAAAATTTTGGAAGAAAACAGAGGTGTTTTTTGCGAAGTGCCTACCTGCAGATTTTGGCCTCTAGCTCAGCCGGCACCTAGGGAAACCTACCAAACCTGTGCATTTCTGAAAACTAGAGACCTAGGGGAATCCAAGGAGGGGTGACTTGTGGGGCTCGGACCAGGTTCTGTTACCGAGAGTCCTTTGCAAACCTCAAAATTTGGCTAAAAAAACACATGTTCCTCACATTTCTGTGGCAGAAAGTTCTGGAATCTGAGAGGAGCCACCAATTTCCTTCCACCCAGCGTTCCCCCAAGTCTCCCGATAAAAATGATACCTCACTTGTGTGGGTAGGCCTAGCGCCCGCGACAGGAAACGCCCCAAAGCGCAACGTGGACACGTCCAAAATTTTTGAAGAAAACAGAGATGTTTTTTGCGAAGTGCCTACCTGTAGATTTTGGCCTCTAGCGCAGCCGGCACCTAGGGAAACCTACCAAACCTGAGCATTTCTGAAAACTAGAGACCTAGGGGAATCCAAGGAGGGGTGACTTGCGGGGCTCGGACCAGGTTCTGTTACCCAGAATCCTTTGCAAACCTCAAAATTTGGCTAAAAAAACACATGTTCCTCACATTTCTGTGGCAGAAAGTTCTGGAATCTGAGAGGAGCCACAAATTTCCTTCCACCCAGCGTTCCCCCAAGTCTCCTGATAAAAATGATACCTCACTTGTGTGGGTAGGCCTAGCGCCCGCGACAGGAAACACCCCAAAGCGCAACGTGGACACATCCAAAATTTTGAAAGAAAACAGAGGTGTTTTTTGCGAAGTGCCTACCTGTAGATTTTGGCCTCTAGCTCAGCCGGCACCTAGGGAAACCTACCAAACTTGTGCATTTCTGAAAACTAGAGACCTAGGGGAATCCAATGAGGGGTGACTAGCGGGGCTCGGACCAGGTTCTGATACCCAGAGTCCTTTGCAAACCTCAAAATTTGGCTAAAAAAACACATGTTCCTCACATTTCTGTGGCAGAAAGTTCTGGAATCTGAGAGGAGCCAAAAATTTCCTTCCACCCAGCGTTCCCCCAAGACTCCCGATAAAAATGATACCTCACTTGTGTGGGTAGGCCTAGCGCCCGCGACAAGAAACGCCCCAAAGCGCAACGTGGACACATCCAAAATTTTGGAAGAAAACAGAGGTGTTTTTTGCGAAGTGCCTACCTGTAGATTTTGGCCTCTAGCTCAGCCGGCACCTAGGGAAACCTACCAAACCTGTGCATTTCTGAAAACTAGAGACCTAGGGGAATCCAGGGAGGGCTGACTTGCGGGGCTCGGACCAGGTTCTGTTACCCAGAATCCTTTGCAAACCTCAAAATTTGGCTAAAAAAACACATGTTCCTCACATTTCTGTGGCAGAAAGTTCTGGAATCTGAGAGGAGCCACAAATTTCCTTCCACCCAGCGTTCCCCCAAGTCTCCCGATAAAAATGATACCTCAATTGTGTGGGTAGGCCTAGCGCCCGCGACAGGAAACATCCCAAAGCGCAACGTGGACACATCCAAAATTTTGGAAGAAAACAGAGGTGTTTTTTGCGAAGTGCCTACCTGTAGATTTTGGCCTCTAGCTCAGCCGGCACCTAGGGAAACCTACCAAACCTGTGCATTTCTGAAAACTAGAGACCTAGGGGAATCCAAGGAGGGGTGACTTGCGGGGCTCGGACCAGGTTCTGTTAACCAGAGTCCTTTGCAAAACTCAAAATTTGGCTAAAAAAACACATGTTCCTCACATTTCTGTGGCAGAAAGTTCTGGAATCTGAGAGGAGCCACAAATTTCCTTCCACCCAGCGTTCCCCCAAGTCTCCCGATAAAAATGATACCTCACTTGTGTGGGTAGGCCTAGCGCCCGCGACAGGAAACGCCCCAAATCGCAACGTGGACACGTCCAAAATTTTGGAAGAAAACAGAGGTGTTTTTTGCGAAGTGCCTACCTGTAGATATTGGCCTCTAGCTCAGCCGGCACCTAGGGAAACCTACTAAACCTGTGCATTTCTGAAAACTAGAGACCTAGGGTAATCCAAGGAGGGGTGACTTGCGGGGTCGGACCAGGTTCTGTTACCCAGAATCCTTTGCAAACCTCAAAATTTGGCTAAAAAAACACATGTTCCTCACATTTCTGTGGCAGAAAGTTCTGGAATCTGAGAGGAGCCACAAATTTCCTTCCACCCAGCGTTCCCCCAAGTCTCCCGATAAAAATGATACCTCACTTGTGTGGGTAGGCCTAGAGCCCGCGACAGGAAACACACCAAAGCGCAACGTGGACACATCCAAAATTTTGGAAGAAAACAGAGGTGTTTTTTGCGAAGTGCCTACCTGTAGATTTTGGCCTCTAGCTCAGCCGGCACCTATGGAAACCTACCAAACCTGTGCATTTCTGAAAACTAGAGACCTAGGGGAATCCAAGGAGGGGTGACTTGCGGGGCTCGGACCAGGTTCTGTTACCCAGAATCCTTTGCAAACCTCAAAATGTGGCTAAAAAAACACATGTTCCTCACATTTCTGTGGCAGAAAGTTCTGGAATCTGAGAGGAGCCACAAATTTCCTTCCACCCAGCGTTCCCCCAAGTCTCCTGATAAAAATTATACCTCACTTGTGTGGGTAGGCCTAGCGCCCGCGACAGGAAACACCCCAAAGCGCAACGTGGACACATCCAAAATTTTGGAAGAAAACAGAGATGTTTTTTGCGAAGTGCCTACCTGTAGATTTTGGCCTCTAGCTCAGCCGGCACCTAGGGAAACCTACCAAACCTGTGCATTTCTGAAAACTAGAGACCTAGGGGAATCCAAGGAGGGGTGACTTGTGGGGCTCGGACCAGGTTCTGTTACCGAGAGTCCTTTGCAAACCTCAAAATTTGGCTAAAAAAACACATGTTCCTCACATTTCTGTGGCAGAAAGTTCTGGAATCTGAAAGGAGCCACCAATTTCCTTCCACCCAGCGTTCCCCCAAGTCTCCCGATAAAAATGATACCTCACTTGTGTGGGTAGGCCTAGCGCCCGCGACAGGAAATGCCCCAAAGCGTAACGTGGACACGTCCAAAACTTTTGAAGAAAACAGAGATGTTTTTTGCGAAGTGCCTACCTGTAGATTTTGGCCTCTAGCGCAGCCGGCACCTAGGGAAACCTACCAAACCTGTGCATTTCTGAAAACTAGAGACCTAGGGGAATCCAAGGAGGGGTGACTTGCGGGGCTCGGACCAGGTTCTGTTACCCAGAATCCTTTGCAAACCTCAAAATTTGGCTAAAAAAACACATGTTCCTCACATTTCTGTGGCAGAAAGTTCTGGAATCTGAGAGGAGCCACAAATTTCCTTCCACCCAGCGTTCCCCCAAGTCTCCTGATAAAAATGATACCTCACTTGTGTGGGTAGGCCTAGCGCCCGCGACAGGAAACACCCCAAAGCGCAACGTGGACACATCCAAAATTTTGAAAGAAAACAGAGGTGTTTTTTGCGAAGTGCCTACCTGTAGATTTTGGCCTCTAGCTCAGCCGGCACCTAGGGAAACCTACCAAACTTGTGCATTTCTGAAAACTAGAGACCTAGGGGAATCCAATGAGGGGTGACTAGCGGGGCTCGGACCAGGTTCTGATACCCAGAGTCCTTTGCAAACCTCAAAATTTGGCTAAAAAAACACATGTTCCTCACATTTCTGTGGCAGAAAGTTCTGGAATCTGAGAGGAGCCAAAAATTTCCTTCCACCCAGCGTTCCCCCAAGTCTCCCGATAAAAATGATACCTCACTTGTGTGGGTAGGCCTAGCGCCCGCGACAGGAAACGCCCCAAAGCGCAACGTGGACACATCCAAAATTTTGGAAGAAAACAGAGGTGTTTTTTGCGAAGTGCCTACCTGTAGATTTTGGCCTCTAGCTCAGCCGGCACCTAGAGAAACCTACCAAACCTGTGCATTTCTGAAAACTAGAGACCTAGGGGAATCCAGGGAGGGGTGACTTGCGGGGCTCGGACCAGGTTCTGTTACCCAGAATCCTTTGTAAACCTCAAAATTTGGCTAAAAAAACACATGTTCCTCACATTTCTGTGGCAGAAAGTTCTGGAATCTGAGAGGAGCCACAAATTTCCTTCCACCCAGCGTTCCCCCAAGTCTCCCGATAAAAATGATACCTCACTTGTGTGGGTAGACCTAGCGCCCGCGACAGGAAACGCCCCAAAGCGCAACGTGGACATGTCCAAAATGTATGAAGAAAACAGAGGTGTTTTTTGCGAAGTGCCTACCTGTAGATATTGGCCTCTAGCTCAGCCGGCACCTAGGGAAACCTACTAAACCTGTGCATTTCTGAAAACTAGAGACCTAGGGTAACCCAAGGAGGGGTGACTTGCGGGGCTCGGACCAGGTTCTGTTACCCAGAATCCTTTGCAAACCTCAAAATTTGGCTAAAAAAACACATGTTCCTCAAATTTCTATGGCAGAAAGTTCTGGAATCTGAGAGGAGCCACAAATTTCCTTCCACCCAGCGTTCCCCCAAGTCTCCCGATAAAAATGATACCTCACTTGTGTGGGTAGGCCTAGAGCCCGCGACAGGAAACACACCAAAGCGCAACGTGGACACATCCAAAATTTTGGAAGAAAACAGAGGTGTTTTTTGCGAAGTGCCTACCTGTAGATTTTGGCCTCTAGCTCAGCCGGCACCTATGGAAACCTACCAAACCTGTGCATTTCTGAAAACTAGAGACCTAGGGGAATCCAAGGAGGGGTGACTTGCGGGGCTCGGACCAGGTTCTGTTACCCAGAATCCTTTGCAAACCTCAAAATTTGGCTAAAAAAACACATGTTCCTCACATTTCTGTGGCAGAAAGTTCTGGAATCTGAGAGGAGCCACAAATTTCCTTCCACCCAGCGTTCCCCCAAGTCTCCTGATAAAAATTATACCTCACTTGTGTGGGTAGGCCTAGCGCCCGCGATAGGAAACACCCCAAAGCGCAACGTGGACACATCCAAAATTTTGGAAGAAAACAGAGGTGTTTTTTGCGAAGTGCCTACCTGTAGTTTTTGGCCTCTAGCTCAGCCGGCACCTAGGGAAACCTACCAAACCTGTGCATTTCTGAAAACTAGAGACCTAGGGGAATCCAAGGAGGGGTGACTTGTGGGGCTCGGACCAGGTTCTGTTACCGAGAGTCCTTTGCAAACCTCAAAATTTGGCTAAAAAAACACATGTTCCTCACATTTCTGTGGCAGAAAGTTCTGGAATCTGAGAGGAGCCACCAATTTCCTTCCACCCAGCGTTCCCCCAAGTCTCCCGATAAAAATGATACCTCACTTGTGTGGGTAGGCCTAGCGCCCGCGACAGGAAACGCCCCAAAGCGCAACGTGGACACGTCCAAAATTTTTGAAGAAAACAGAGATGTTTTTTGCGAAGTGCCTACCTGTAGATTTTGGCCTCTAGCGCAGCCGGCACCTAGGGAAACCTACCAAACCTGTGCATTTCTGAAAACTAGAGACCTAGGGGAATCCAAGGAGGGGTGACTTGCGGGGCTCGGACCAGGTTCTGTTACCCAGAATCCTTTGCAAACCTCAAAATTTGGCTAAAAAACCACATGTTCCTCACATTTCTGTGGCAGAAAGTTCTGGAATCTGAGAGGAGCCACAAATTTCCTTCCACCCAGCGTTCCCCCAAGTCTCCTGATAAAAATGATACCTCACTTGTGTGGGTAGGCCTAGCGCCCGCGACAGGAAACACCCCAAAGCGCAACGTGGACACATCCAAAATTTTGAAAGAAAACAGAGGTGTTTTTTGCGAAGTGCCTACCTGTAGATTTTGGCCTCTAGCTCAGCCGGCACCTAGGGAAACCTACCAAACTTGTGCATTTCTGAAAACTAGAGACCTAGGGGAATCCAATGAGGGGTGACTAGCGGGGCTCGGACCAGGTTCTGATACCCAGAGTCCTTTGCAAACCTCAAAATTTGGCTAAAAAAACACATGTTCCTCACATTTCTGTGGCAGAAAGTTCTGGAATCTGAGAGGAGCCAAAAATTTCCTTCCACCCAGCGTTCCCCCAAGTCTCCCGATAAAAATGATACCTCACTTGTGTGGGTAGGCCTAGCGCCCGCGACAGGAAACGCCCCAAAGCGCAACGTGGACACATCCAAAATTTTGGAAGAAAACAGAGGTGTTTTTTGCGAAGTGCCTACCTGTAGATTTTGGCCTCTAGCTCAGCCGGCACCTAGGGAAACCTACCAAACCTGTGCATTTCTGAAAACTAGAGACCTAGGGGAATCCAGGGAGGGGTGACTTGCGGGGCTCGGACCAGGTTCTGTTACCCAGAATCCTTTGCAAACCTCAAAATTTGGCTAAAAAAACACATGTTCCTCACATTTCTGTGGCAGAAAGTTCTGGAATCTGAGAGGAGCCACAAATTTCCTTCCACCCAGCGTTCCCCCAAGTCTCCCGATAAAAATGATACCTCACTTGTGTGGGTAGGCCTAGCGCCCGCGACAGGAAACGCCCCAAAGCGCAACGTGGACACGTCCAAAATGTATGAAGAAAACAGAGGTGTTTTTTGCGAAGTGCCTACCTGTAGATTTTGGCCTCTAGCTCAGCCGGCACCTAGGGAAACCTACCAAACCTGTGCATTTCTGACAACTAGAGACCTACGGGAATCCACGGAGGGGTGACTTGCGGGGCTCGGACCAGGTTCTGTTACCCAGAATCCTTTGCAAACCTCAAAATTTGGCTAAAAAAACACATGTTCCTCACATTTCTGTGGCAGAAAGTTCTGGAATCTGAGAGGAGCCACAAATTTCCTTCCACCCAGCGTTCCCCCAAGTCTCCCGATAAAAATGATACCTCACTTGTGTGGGTAGGCCTAGAGCCCGCGACAGGAATCACACCAAAGCAGAACGTGGACACATCCAACATTTTGGAAGAAAACAGAGGTGTTTTTTGCGAAGTGCCTACCTGTAGATTTTGGCCTCTAGCTCAGCCGGCACCTATGGAAACCTACCAAACCTGTGCATTTCTGAAAACTAGAGACCTAGGGGAATCCAAGGAGGGGTGACTTGCGGGGCTCGGACCAGGTTCTGTTACCCAGAATCCTTTGCAAACCTCAAAATTTGGCTAGAAAAACACATGTTCCTCACATTTCTGTGGCAGAAAGTTCTGGAATCTGAGAGGAGCCACAAATTTCCTTCCACCCAGCGTTCCCCCAAGTCTCCTGATAAAAATGATACCTCACTTGTGTGGGTAGGCCTAGCGCCCGCGACAGGAACTGCCCCAAAGCGCAACGTGGACACGTCCAAAATTTTTGAAGAAAACAGAGGTGTTTTTTGCGAAGTGCCTACCTGTAGATTTTGGCCTCTAGCTCAGCCGGCACCTAGGGAAACCTACCAAACCTGTGCATTTCTGAAAACTAGAGACCTAGGGGAATCCAAGGAGGGGTGACTTGCGGGGCTCAGACCAGGTTCTGTTACCGAGAGTCCTTTGCAAACCTCAAAATTTGGCTAAAAAAACACATGTTCCTCACATTTCTGTGGCAGAAAGTTCTGGAATCTGAGAGGAGCCACAAATTTCCTTCCACCCAGCGTTCCCCCAAGTCTCCTGATAAAAATGATACCTCACTTGTGTGGGTAGGCCTAGCGCCCGCGACAGGAAACACCCCAAAGCGCAACGTGGACACATCCAAAATTTTGAAAGAAAACAGAGGTGTTTTTTGCGAAGTGCCTACCTGTAGATTTTGGCCTCTAGCTCAGCCGGCACCTATGGAAACCTACCAAACTTGTGCATTTCTGAAAACTAGAGACCTAGGGGAATCCAATGAGGGGTGACTAGCGGGGCTCGGACCAGGTTCTGTTACCCAGAGTCCTTTGCAAACCTAAAAATTTGGCTAAAAAAACACATGTTCCTCACATTTCTGTGGCAGAAAGTTCTGGAGTCTGAGAGGAGCCACAAATTTCCTTCCACCCAGCGTTCCCCCAAGTCTCCCGATAAAAATGATACCTCACTTGTGTGGGTAGGCCTAGCGCCCGCGACAGGAAACGCCCCAAAGCGCAACGTGGACACATCCAAAATTTTGGAAGAAAACAGAGGTGTTTTTTGCGAAGTGCCTACCTGTAGATTTTGGCCTCTAGCTCAGCCGGCACCTAGGCAAACCTACCAAACTTGTGCATTTCTGAAAACTAGAGACCTAGGGGAATCCAGGGAGGGGTGACTTGCGGGGCTCGGACCAGGTTCTGTTACCCAGAATCCTTTGCAAACCTCAAAATTTGGCTAAAAAAACACATGTTCCTCACATTTCTGTGGCAGAAAGTTCTGGAATCTGAGAGGAGCCACAAATTTCCTTCCACCCAGCGTTCCCCCAAGTCTACCGATAAAAATGATACCTCACTTGTGTGGGTATGCCTAGCTCCCGCGACAGGAAACGCCCCAAAGCGCAACGTGGACACATCCAAAATTTTGGAAGTAAACAGAGGTGTTTTTTGCGAAGTGCCTACCTGTAGATTTTGGCCTCTAGCTCAGCCGGCACATAGGGAAACCTACCAAACCTGTGCATTTCTGAAAACTAGAGACCTAGGAGAATCCAAGGAGGGGTGACTTGCGGGGCTCGGACCAGGTTCTGTTACCTAGAGTCCTTTGCAAACCTCAAAATTTGGCTAAAAAAACACATGTTCCTCACATTTCTGTGGCAGAAAGTTCTGGAATCTGAGAGGAGCCACAAATTTCCTTCCACCCAGCGTTCCCCCAAGTCTCCCGATAAAAATTATACCTCACTTGTGTGGGTAGGCCTAGCGCCCGCGACAGGAAACGCCCCAAAGCGCAACGTGGAGACGTCCAAAATTTATGAAGAAAACAGAGGTGTTTTTTGCGAAGTGCCTACCTGTAGATTTTGGCCTCTAGCTCAGCCGGCACCTAGGGAAACCTACCAAACCTGTGCATTTCTGACAACTAGAGACCTAGGGGAATCCAAGGAGGGGTGACTTGCGGGGCTCGGACCAGGTTCTGTTACCCAGAATCCTTTGCAAACCTCAAAATTTGGCTAAAAAAACACATGTTCCTCACATTTCTGTGGCAGAAAGTTCTGGAATCTGAGAGGAGCCACAAATTTCCTTCCACCCAGCGTTCCCCCAAGTCTCCCGATAAAAATGATACCTCACTTGTGTGGGTAGGCCTAGAGCCCGCGACAGGAAACACACCAAAGCGCAACGTGGACACATCCAAAATTTTTGAAGAAAACAGAGGTGTTTTTTGCGAAGTGCCTACCTGTAGATTTTGGCCTCTAGCTCAGCCGGCACCTATAGAAACCTACCAAACCTGTGCATTTCTGAAAACTAGAGACCTAGGGGAATCCAAGGAGGGGTGACTTGCGGGGCTCGGACCAGGTTCTGTTGCCCAGAATCCTTTGCAAACCTCAAAATTTGGCTAGAAAAACACATGTTCCTCACATTTCTGTGGCAGAAAGTTCTGGAATCTGAGAGGAGCCACAAATTTCCTTCCACCCAGCGTTCCCCCAAGTCTCCCGATAAAAATGATACCTCACTTGTGTGGGTAGGCCTAGAGCCCGCGACAGGAAACACACCAAAGCGCAACGTGGACTCATCCAAAATTTGGAAGAAAACAGAGGTGTTTTTTGCGAAGTGCCTACCTGTAGATTTTGGCCTCTAGCTCAGCCGGCACCTAGGGAAACCTACCAAACCTGTGCATTTCTGCAAACTAGAGACCTAGGGGAATCCAAGGAGGGGTGACTTGCGGGGCTCGGACCAGGTTCTGTTACCCAGAATCCTTTGCAAACCTCAAAATTTGGCTAAAAAAACACATGTTCCTCACATTTCTGTGGCAGAAAGTTCTGGAATCTGAGAGGAGCCACAAATTTCCTTCCACCCAGCGTTCCCCCAAGTCTCCCGATAAAAATTATACCTCACTTGTGTGGGTAGGCCTAGCGCCCGCGGCAGGAAACGCCCCAAAGCGCAACGTGGACACGTCCAAAATGTATGAAGAAAACAGAGGTGTTTTTTGCGAAGTGCCTACCTGTAGATTTTGGCCTCTAGCTCAGCCGGCACCTAGGGAAACCTACCAAACCTGTGCATTTCTGACAACTAGAGACCTAGGGAAATCCACGGAGGGGTGACTTGCGGGGCTCGGACCAGGTTCTGTTACCCAGAATCCTTTGCAAACCTCAAAATTTGGCTAAAAAAACACATGTTCCTCACATTTCTGTGGCAGAAAGTTCTGGAATCTGAGAGGAGCCACAAATTTCCTTCCACCCAGCGTTCCCCCAAGTCTCCCGATAAAAATGATACCTCACTTGTGTGGGTAGGCCTAGCGCCCGCGACAGGAAACGCCCCAAAGCGCAACGTGGACACGTCCAAAATTTTGGAAGAAAACAGAGGTGTTTTTTGCGAAGTGCCTACCTGTAGATATTGGCCTCTAGCTCAGCCGGCACCTAGGGAAACCTACTAAACCTGTGCATTTCTGAAAACTAGAGACCTAGGGTAATCCAAGGAGGGGTGACTTGCGGGGCTCGGACCAGGTTCTGTTACCCAGAATCCTTTGCAAACCTCAAAATTTGGCTAAAAAAACACATGTTCCTCACATTTCTATGGCAGAAAGTTCTGGAATCTGAGAGGAGCCACAAATTTCCTTCCACCCAGCGTTCCCCCAAGTCTCCCGATAAAAATTATACCTCACTTGAGTGGGTAGGCCTAGAGCCCGCGACAGGAAACACACCAAAGCGCAACGTGGACACATCCAAAATTTTGGAAGAAAACAGAGGTGTTTTTTGCGAAGTGCCTACCTGTAGATTTTGGCCTCTAGCTCAGCCGGCACCTATGGAAACCTACCAAACCTGTGCATTTCTGAAAACTAGAGACCTAGGGGAATCCAAGGAGGGGTGACTTGCGGGGCTCGGAACAGGTTCTGTTACCCAGAATCCTTTGCAAACCTCAAAATTTGGCTAAAAAAACACATGTTCCTCACATTTCTGTGGCAGAAAGTTCTGGAATCTGAGAGGAGCCACAAATTTCCTTCCACCCAGCGTTCCCCCAAGTCTCCCGATAAAAATGATACCTCACTTGTGTGGGTAGGCCTAGCGCCCGCGACAGGAAACGCCCCAAAGCGCAACGTGGACACGTCCAAAATTTTGGAAGAAAACAGAGGTGTTTTTTGCGAAGTGCCTACCTGTAGATATTGGCCTCTAGCTCAGCCGGCACCTAGGGAAACCTACTAAACCTGTGCATTTCTGAAAACTAGAGACCTAGGGTAATCCAAGGAGGGGTGACTTGCGGGGCTCGGACCAGGTTCTGTTACCCAGAATCCTTTGCAAACCTCAAAATTTGGCTAAAAAAACACATGTTCCTCACATTTCTATGGCAGAAAGTTCTGGAATCTGAGAGGAGCCACAAATTTCCTTCCACCCAGCGTTCCCCCAAGTCTCCCGATAAAAATGATACCTCACTTGTGTGGGTAGGCCTAGAGCCCGCGACAGGAAACACACCAAAGCGCAACGTGGACACATCCAAAATTTTGGAAGAAAACAGAGGTGTTTTTTGCGAAGTGCCTACCTGTAGATTTTGGCCTCTAGCTCAGCCGGCACCTATGGAAACCTACCAAACCTGTGCATTTCTGAAAACTAGAGACCTAGGGGAATCCAAGGAGGGGTGACTTGCGGGGCTCGGACCAGGTTCTGTTACCCAGAATCCTTTGCAAACCTCAAAATTTGGCTAAAAAAACACATGTTCCTCACATTTCTGTGGCAGAAAGTTCTGGAATCTGAGAGGAGCCACAAATTTCCTTCCACCCAGCGTTCCCCCAAGTCTCCTGATAAAAATTATACCTCACTTGTGTGGGTAGGCCTAGCGCCCGCGATAGGAAACACCCCAAAGCGCAACGTGGACACATCCAAAATTTTGGAAGAAAACAGAGGTGTTTTTTGCGAAGTGCCTACCTGTAGTTTTTGGCCTCTAGCGCAGCCGGCACCTAGGGAAACCTACCAAACCTGTGCATTTCTGAAAACTAGAGACCTAGGGGAATCCAAGGAGGGGTGACTTGCGGGGCTCGGACCAGGTTCTGTTACCCAGAATCCTTTGCAAACCTCAAAATTGGGCTAAAAAAACACATGTTCCTCACATTTCTGTGGCAGAAAGTTCTGGAATCTGAGAGGAGCCACAAATTTCCTTCCACCCAGCGTTCCCCCAAGTCTCCTGATAAAAATGATACCTCACTTGTGTGGGTAGGCCTAGCGCCCGCGACAGGAAACACCCCAAAGCGCAACGTGGACACATCCAAAATTTTGAAAGAAAACAGAGGTGTTTTTTGCGAAGTGCCTACCTGTAGATTTTGGCCTCTAGCTCAGCCGGCACCTAGGGAAACCTACCAAACTTGTGCATTTCTGAAAACTAGAGACCTAGGGGAATCCAATGAGGGGTGACTAGCGGGGCTCGGACCAGGTTCTGATACCCAGAGTCCTTTGCAAACCTCAAAATTTGGCTAAAAAAACACATGTTCCTCACATTTCTGTGGCAGAAAGTTCTGGAATCTGAGAGGAGCCAAAAATTTCCTTCCACCCAGCGTTCCCCCAAGTCTCCCGATAAAAATGATACCTCACTTGTGTGGGTAGGCCTAGCGCCCGCGACAGGAAACGCCCCAAAGCGCAACGTGGACACGTCCAAAATTTTTGAAGAAAACAGAGATGTTTTTTGCGAAGTGCCTACCTGTAGATTTTGGCCTCTAGCTCAGCCGGCACCTAGGGAAACCTACCAAACTTGTGCATTTCTGAAAACTAGAGACCTAGGGGAATCCAATGAGGGGTGACTAGCGGGGCTCGGACCAGGTTCTGATACCCAGAGTCCTTTGCAAACCTCAATATTTGGCTAAAAAAACACATGTTCCTCACATTTCTGTGGCAGAAAGTTCTGGAATCTGAGAGGAGCCAAAAATTTCCTTCCACCCAGCGTTCCCCCAAGTCTCCCGATAAAAATGATACCTCACTTGTGTGGGTAGGCCTAGCGCCCGCGACAGGAAACGCCCCAAAGCGCAACGTGGACACATCCAAAATTTTGGAAGAAAACAGAGGTGTTTTTTGCGAAGTGCCTACCTGTAGATTTTGGCCTCTAGCTCAGCCGGCACCTAGGGAAACCTACCAAACCTGTGCATTTCTGAAAACTAGAGACCTAGGGGAATCCAGGGAGGGGTGACTTGCGGGGCTCGGACCAGGTTCTGTTACCCAGAATCCTTTGCAAACCTCAAAATTTGGCTAAAAAAACACATGTTCCTCACATTTCTGTGGCAGAAAGTTCTGGAATCTGAGAGGAGCCACAAATTTCCTTCCACCCAGCGTTCCCCCAAGTCTCCCGATAAAAATGATACCTCACTTGTGTGGGTAGGCCTAGCGCCCGCGACAGGAAACGCCCCAAAGCGCAACGTGGACACGTCCAAAATGTATGAAGAAAACAGAGGTGTTTTTTGCGAAGTGCCTACCTGTAGATTTTGGCCTCTAGCTCAGCCGGCACCTAGGGAAACCTACCAAACCTGTGCATTTCTGACAACTAGAGACCTAGGGGAATCCACGGAGGGGTGACTTGCGGGGCTCGGACCAGGTTCTGTTACCCAGAATCCTTTGCAAACCTCAAAATTTGGCTAAAAAAACACATGTTCCTCACATTTCTGTGGCAGAAAGTTCTGGAATCTGAGAGGAGCCACAAATTTCCTTCCACCCAGCGTTCCCCCAAGTCTCCCGATAAAAATGATACCTCACTTGTGTGGGTAGGCCTAGAGCCCGCGACAGGAAACACACCAAAGCAGAACGTGGACACATCCAAAATTTTGGAAGAAAACAGAGGTGTTTTTTGCGAAGTGCCTACCTGTAGATTTTGGCCTCTAGCTCAGCCGGCACCTATGGAAACCTACCAAACCTGTGCATTTCTGAAAACTAGAGACCTAGGGGAATCCAAGGAGGGGTGACTTGCGGGGCTCGGACCAGGTTCTGTTACCCAGAATCCTTTGCAAACCTCAAAATTTGGCTAGAAAAACACATGTTCCTCACATTTCTGTGGCAGAAAGTTCTGGAATCTGAGAGGAGCCACAAATTTCCTTCCACCCAGCGTTCCCCCAAGTCTCCCGATAAAAATGATACCTCACTTGTGTGGGTAGGCCTAGCGCCCGCGACAGGAAATGCCCCAAAGCGCAACGTGGACACGTCCAAAATTTTTGAAGAAAACAGAGGTGTTTTTTGCGAAGTGCCTACCTGTAGATTTTGGCCTCTAGCTCAGCCGGCACCTAGGGAAACCTACCAAACCTGTGCATTTCTGAAAACTAGAGACCTAGGGGAATCCAAGGAGGGGTGACTTGCGGGGCTCAGACCAGGTTCTGTTACCGAGAGTCCTTTGCAAACCTCAAAATTTGGCTAAAAAAACACATGTTCCTCACATTTCTGTGGCAGAAAGTTCTGGAATCTGAGAGGAGCCACAAATTTCCTTCCACCCAGCGTTCCCCCAAGTCTCCTGATAAAAATGATACCTCACTTGTGTGGGTAGGCCTAGCGCCCGCGACAGGAAACACCCCAAAGCGCAACGTGGACACATCCAAAATTTTGAAAGAAAACAGAGGTGTTTTTTGCCAAGTGCCTACCTGTAGATTTTGGCCTCTAGCTCAGCCGGCACCTATGGAAACCTACCAAACTTGTGCATTTCTGAAAACTAGAGACCTAGGGGAATCCAATGAGGGGTGACTAGCGGGGCTCGGACCAGGTTCTGTTACCCAGAGTCCTTTGCAAACCTCAAAATTTGGCTAAAAAAACACATGTTCCTCACATTTCTGTGGCAGAAAGTTCTGGAGTCTGAGAGGAGCCACAAATTTCCTTCCACCCAGCGTTCCCCCAAGTCTCCCGATAAAAATGATACCTCACTTGTGTGGGTAGGCCTAGCGCCCGCGACAGGAAACGCCCCAAAGCGCAACGTGGACACATCCAAAATTTTGGAAGAAAACAGAGGTGTTTTTTGCGAAGTGCCTACCTGTAGATTTTGGCCTCTAGCTCAGCCGGCACCTAGGCAAACCTACCAAACCTGTGCATTTCTGAAAACTAGAGACCTAGGGGAATCCAGGGAGGGGTGACTTGCGGGGCTCGGACCAGGTTCTGTTACCCAGAATCCTTTGCAAACCTCAAAATTTGGCTAAAAAAACACATGTTCCTCACATTTCTGTGGCAGAAAGTTCTGGAATCTGAGAGGAGCCACAAATTTCCTTCCACCCAGCGTTCCCCCAAGTCTACCGATAAAAATGATACCTCACTTGTGTGGGTATGCCTAGCTCCCGCGACAGGAAACGCCCCAAAGCGCAACGTGGACACATCCAAAATTTTGGAAGTAAACAGAGGTGTTTTTTGCGAAGTGCCTACCTGTAGATTTTGGCCTCTAGCTCAGCCGGCACATAGGGAAACCTACCAAACCTGTGCATTTCTGAAAACTAGAGACCTAGGAGAATCCAAGGAGGGGTGACTTGCGGGGCTCGGACCAGGTTCTGTTACCTAGAGTCCTTTGCAAACCTCAAAATTTGGCTAAAAAAACACATGTTCCTCACATTTCTGTGGCAGAAAGTTCTGGAATCTGAGAGGAGCCACAAATTTCCTTCCACCCAGCGTTCCCCCAAGTCTCCCGATAAAAATGATACCTCACTTGTGTGGGTAGGCCTAGCGCCCGCGACAGGAAACGCCCCAAAGCGCAACGTGGAGACGTCCAAAATTTATGAAGAAAACAGAGGTGTTTTTTGCTAAGTGCCTACCTGTAGATTTTGGCCTCTAGCTCAGCCGGCACCTAGGGAAACCTACCAAACCTGTGCATTTCTGACAACTAGAGACCTAGGGGAATCCAAGGAGGGGTGACTTGCGGGGCTCGGACCAGGTTCTGTTACCCAGAATCCTTTGCAAACCTCAAAATTTGGCTAAAAAAACACATGTTCCTCACATTTCTGTGGCAGAAAGTTCTGGAATCTGAGAGGAGCCACAAATTTCCTTCCACCCAGCGATCCCCCAAGTCTCCCGATAAAAATGATACCTCACTTGTGTGGGTAGGCCTAGAGCCCGCGACAGGAAACACACCAAAGCGCAACGTGGACACATCCAAAATTTTTGAAGAAAACAGAGGTGTTTTTTGCGAAGTGCCTACCTGTAGATTTTGGCCTCTAGCTCAGCCGGCACCTATAGAAACCTACCAAACCTGTGCATTTCTGAAAACTAGAGACCTAGGGGAATCCAAGGAGGGGTGACTTGCGGGGCTCGGACCAGGTTCTGTTGCCCAGAATCCTTTGCAAACCTCAAAATTTGGCTAGAAAAACACATGTTCCTCACATTTCTGTGGCAGAAAGTTCTGGAATCTGAGAGGAGCCACAAATTTCCTTCCACCCAGCGTTCCCCCAAGTCTCCCGATAAAAATGATACCTCACTTGTGTGGGTAGGCCTAGAGCCCGCGACAGGAAACACACCAAAGCGCAACGTGGACACATCCAAAATTTGGAAGAAAACAGAGGTGTTTTTTGCGAAGTGCCTACCTGTAGATTTTGGCCTCTAGCTCAGCCGGCACCTAGGGAAACCTACCAAACCTGTGCATTTCTGCAAACTAGAGACCTAGGGGAATCCAAGGAGGGGTGACTTGCGGGGCTCGGACCAGGTTCTGTTACCCAGAATCCTTTGCAAACCTCAAAATTTGGCTAAAAAAACACATGTTCCTCACATTTCTGTGGCAGAAAGTTCTGGAATCTGAGAGGAGCCACAAATTTCCTTCCACCCAGCGTTCCCCCAAGTCTCCCGATAAAAATTATACCTCACTTGTGTGGGTAGGCCTAGCGCCCGCGGCAGGAAACGCCCCAAAGCGCAACGTGGACACGTCCAAAATGTATGAAGAAAACAGAGGTGTTTTTTGCGAAGTGCCTACCTGTAGATTTTGGCCTCTAGCTCAGCCGGCACCTAGGGAAACCTACCAAACCTGTGCATTTCTGACAACTAGAGACCTAGGGAAATCCACGGAGGGGTGACTTGCGGGGCTCGGACCAGGTTCTGTTACCCAGAATCCTTTGCAAACCTCAAAATTTGGCTAAAAAAACACATGTTCCTCACATTTCTGTGGCAGAAAGTTCTGGAATCTGAGAGGAGCCACAAATTTCCTTCCACCCAGCGTTCCCCCAAGTCTCCCGATAAAAATGATACCTCACTTGTGTGGGTAGGCCTAGCGCCCGCGACAGGAAACGCCCCAAAGCGCAACGTGGACACGTCCAAAATTTTGGAAGAAAACAGAGGTGTTTTTTGCGAAGTGCCTACCTGTAGATATTGGCCTCTAGCTCAGCCGGCACCTAGGGAAACCTACTAAACCTGTGCATTTCTGAAAACTAGAGACCTAGGGTAATCCAAGGAGGGGTGACTTGCGGGGCTCGGACCAGGTTCTGTTACCCAGAATCCTTTGCAAACCTCAAAATTTGGCTAAAAAAACACATGTTCCTCACATTTCTATGGCAGAAAGTTCTGGAATCTGAGAGGAGCCACAAATTTCCTTCCACCCAGCGTTCCCCCAAGTCTCCCGATAAAAATTATACCTCACTTGTGTGGGTAGGCCTAGAGCCCGCGACAGGAAACACACCAAAGCGCAACGTGGACACATCCAAAATTTTGGAAGAAAACAGAGGTGTTTTTTGCGAAGTGCCTACCTGTAGATTTTGGCCTCTAGCTCAGCCGGCACCTATGGAAACCTACCAAACCTGTGCATTTCTGAAAACTAGAGACCTAGGGGAATCCAAGGAGGGGTGACTTGCGGGGCTCGGAACAGGTTCTGTTACCCAGAATCCTTTGCAAACCTCAAAATTTGGCTAAAAAAACACATGTTCCTCACATTTCTGTGGCAGAAAGTTCTGGAATCTGAGAGGAGCCACAAATTTCCTTCCACCCAGCGTTCCCCCAAGTCTCCTGATAAAAATTATACCTCACTTGTGTGGGTAGGCCTAGCGCCCGCGATAGGAAACACCCCAAAGCGCAACGTGGACACATCCAAAATTTTGGAAGAAAACAGAGGTGTTTTTTGCGAAGTGCCTACCTGTAGTTTTTGGCCTCTAGCTCAGCCGGCACCTAGGGAAACCTACCAAACCTGTGCATTTCTGAAAACTAGAGACCTAGGGGAATCCAAGGAGGGGTGACTTGTGGGGCTCGGACCAGGTTCTGTTACCGAGAGTCCTTTGCAAACCTCAAAATTTGGCTAAAAAAACACATGTTCCTCACATTTCTGTGGCAGAAAGTTCTGGAATCTGAGAGGAGCCAAAAATTTCCTTCCACCCAGCGTTCCCCCAAGTCTCCCGATAAAAATGATACCTCACTTGTGTGGGTAGGCCTAGCGCCCGCGACAGGAATCGCCCCAAAGCGCAACGTGGACACGTCCAAAATTTTTGAAGAAAACAGAGATGTTTTTTGCGAAGTGCCTACCTGTAGATTTTGGCCTCTAGCTCAGCCGGCACCTAGGGAAACCTACCAAACTTGTGCATTTCTGAAAACTAGAGACCTAGGGGAATCCAATGAGGGGTGACTAGCGGGGCTCGGACCAGGTTCTGATACCCAGAGTCCTTTGCAAACCTCAATATTTGGCTAAAAAAACACATGTTCCTCACATTTCTGTGGCAGAAAGTTCTGGAATCTGAGAGGAGCCAAAAATTTCCTTCCACCCAGCGTTCCCCCAAGTCTCCCGATAAAAATGATACCTCACTTGTGTGGGTAGGCCTAGCGCCGGCGACAGGAAACGCCCCAAAGCGCAACGTGGACACATCCAAAATTTTGGAAGAAAACAGAGGTGTTTTTTGCGAAGTGCCTACCTGTAGATTTTGGCCTCTAGCTCAGCCGGCACCTACCGAAACCTACCAAACCTGTGCATTTCTGAAAACTAGAGACCTAGGGGAATCCAGGGAGGGGTGACTTGCGGGGCTCGGACCAGGTTCTGTTACCCAGAATCCTTTGCAAACCTCAAAATTTGGCTAAAAAAACACATGTTCCTCACATTTCTGTGGCAGAAAGTTCTGGAATCTGAGAGGAGCCACAAATTTCCTTCCACCCAGCATTCCCCCAAGTCTCCCGATAAAAATGATACCTCACTTGTGTGGGTAGACCTAGCGCCCGCGACAGGAAACGCCCCAAAGCGCAACGTGGACACGTCCAAAATGTATGAAGAAAACAGAGGTGTTTTTTGCGAAGTGCCTACCTGTAGATTTTGGCCTCTAGCTCAGCCGGCACCTAGGGAAACCTACCAAACCTGTGCATTTCTGACAACTAGAGACCTAGGGAAATACACGGAGGGGTGACTTGCGGGGCTCGGACCAGGTTCTGTTACCCAGAATCCTTTGCAAACCTCAAAATTTGGCTAAAAAAACACATGTTCCTCACATTTCTGTGGCAGAAAGTTCTGGAATCTGAGAGGAGCCACAAATTTCCTTACACCCAGCGTTCCCCCAAGTCTCCCGATAAAAATGATACCTCACTTGTGTGGGTAGGCCTAGCGCCCGCGACAGGAAACGCCCCAAAGCGCAACGTGGACACGTCCAAAATTTTGGAAGAAAACAGAGGTGTTTTTTGCGAAGTGCCTACCTGTAGATATTGGCCTCTAGCTCAGCCGGCACCTATGGAAACCTACTAAACCTGTGCATTTCTGAAAACTAGAGACCTAGGGGAATCCAGGGAGCGGTGACTTGCGGGGCTCGGACCAGGTTCTGTTACCCAGAATCCTTTGCAAACCTCAAAATTTGGCTAAAAAAACACATGTTCCTCACATTTCTGTGGCAGAAAGTTCTGGAATCTGAGAGGAGCCACAAATTTCCTTCCACCCAGCGTTCCCCCAAGTCTCCCGATAAAAATGATACCTCACTTGTGTGGGTAGACCTAGCGCCCGCGACAGGAAACGCCCCAAAGCGCAACGTGGACACGTCCAAAATGTATGAAGAAAACAGAGGTGTTTTTTGCGAAGTGCCTACCTGTAGATTTTGGCCTCTAGCTCAGCCGGCACCTAGGGAAACCTACCAAACCTGTGCATTTCTGAAAACTAGAGACCTAGGGGAATCCAAGGAGGGGTGACTTGTGGGGCTCGGACCAGGTTCTGTTACCGAGAGTCCTTTGCAAACCTCAAAATTTGGCTAAAAAAACACATGTTCCTCACATTTCTGTGGCAGAAAGTTCTGGAATCTGAGAGGAGCCACCAATTTCCTTCCACCCAGCGTTCCCCCAAGTCTCCCGATAAAAATGATACCTCACTTGTGTGGGTAGGCCTAGCGCCCGCGACAGGAAACACCCCAAAGCGCAACGTGGACACATCCAAAATTTTGAAAGAAAACAGAGGTGTTTTTTGCGAAGTGCCTACCTGTAGATTTTGGCCTCTAGCTCAGCCGGCACCTAGGGAAACCTACCAAACTTGTGCATTTCTGAAAACTAGAGACCTAGGGGAATCCAATGAGGGGTGACTAGCGGGGCTCGGACCAGGTTCTGATACCCAGAGTCCTTTGCAAACCTCAAAATTTGGCTAAAAAAACACATGTTCCTCACATTTCTGTGGCAGAAAGTTCTGGAATCTGAGAGGAGCAAAAAAGTTCCTTCCACCCAGCGTTCCCCCAAGTCTCCCGATAAAAATGATACCTCACTTGTGTGGGTAGGCCTAGCGCCCGCGACAGGAAACGCCCCAAAGCGCAACGTGGACACGTCCAAAATTTTTGAAGAAAACAGAGATGTTTTTTACGAAGTGCCTACCTGTAGATTTTGGCCTCTAGCTCAGCCGGCACCTAGGGAAACCTACCAAACTTGTGCATTTCTGAAAACTAGAGACCTAGGGGAATCCAATGAGGGGTGACTAGCGGGGCTCGGACCAGGTTCTGATACCCAGAGTCCTTTGCAAACCTCAATATTTGGCTAAAAAAACACATGTTCCTCACATTTCTGTGGCAGAAAGTTCTGGAATCTGAGAGGAGCCAAAAATTTCCTTCCACCCAGCGTTCCCCCAAGTCTCCCGATAAAAATGATACCTCACTTGTGTGGGTAGGCCTAGCGCCCGCGACAGGAAACGCCCCAAAGCGCAACGTGGACACATCCAAAATTTTGGAAGAAAACAGAGGTGTTTTTTGCGAAGTGCCTACCTGTAGATTTTGGCCTCTAGCTCAGCCGGCACCTAGGGAAACCTACCAAACCTGTGCACTTCTGAAAACTAGAGACCTAGGGGAATCCAGGAAGGGGTGACTTGCGGGGCTCGGACCAGGTTCTGTTACCCAGAATCCTTTGCAAACCTCAAAATTTGGCTAAAAAAACACATGTTCCTCACATTTCTGTGGCAGAAAGTTCTGGAATCTGAGAGGAGCCACAAATTTCCTTCCACCCAGCGTTCCCCCAAGTCTCCCGATAAAAATGATACCTCACTTGTGTGGGTAGACCTAGCGCCCGCGACAGGAAACGCCCCAAAGCGCAACGTGGACACGTCCAAAATTTTGGAAGAAAACAGAGGTGTTTTTTGCGAAGTGCCTACCTGTAGATTTTGGCCTCTAGCTCAGCCGGCACCTAGGGAAACCTACCAAACCTGTGCATTTCTGACAACTAGAGACCTAGGGAAATCCACGGAGGGGTGACTTGCGGGGCTCGGACCAGGTTCTGTTACCCAGAATCCTTTGCAAACCTCAAAATTTGGCTAAAAAAACACATGTTCCTCACATTTCTGTGGCAGAAAGTTCTGGAATCTGAGAGGAGCCACAAATTTCCTTCCACCCAGCGTTCCCCCAAGTCTCCTGATAAAAATGATACCTCACTTGTGTGGGTAGGCCTAGCGCCCGCGACAGGAAACACCCCAAAGCGCAACGTGGACACATCCAAAATTTTGAAAGAAAACAGAGGTGTTTTTTGCGAAGTGCCTACCTGTAGATTTTGGCCTCTAGCTCAGCCGGCACCTAGGGAAACCTACCAAACTTGTGCATTTCTGAAAACTAGAGACCTAGGGGAATCCAATGAGGGGTGACTAGCGGGGCTCGGACCAGGTTCTGATACCCAGAGTCCTTTGCAAACCTCAAAATTTGGCTAAAAAAACACATGTTCCTCACATTTCTGTGGCAGAAAGTTCTGGAATCTGAGAGGAGCCAAAAATTTCCTTCCACCCAGCGTTCCCCCAAGTCTCCCGATAAAAATGATACCTCACTTGTGTGGGTAGGCCTAGCGCCCGCGACAGGAAACGCCCCAAAGCGCAACGTGGACACGTCCAAAATTTTTGAAGAAAACAGAGATGTTTTTTGCGAAGTGCCTACCTGTAGATTTTGGCCTCTAGCTCAGCCGGCACCTAGGGAAACCTACCAAACTTGTGCATTTCTGAAAACTAGAGACCTAGGGGAATCCAATGAGGGGTGACTAGCGGGGCTCGGACCAGGTTCTGATACCCAGAGTCCTTTGCAAACCTCAATATTTGGCTAAAAAAACACATGTTCCTCACATTTCTGTGGCAGAAAGTTCTGGAATCTGAGAGGAGCCAAAAATTTCCTTCCACCCAGCGTTCCCCCAAGTCTCCCGATAAAAATGATACCTCACTTGTGTGGGTAGGCCTAGCGCCCGCGACAGGAAACGCCCCAAAGCGCAACGTGGACACATCCAAAATTTTGGAAGAAAACAGAGGTGTTTTTTGCGAAGTGCCTACCTGTAGATTTTGGCCTCTAGCTCAGCCGGCACCTATGGAAACCTACCAAACCTTTGCATTTCTGAAAACTAGAGACCTAGGGGAATCCAGGGAGGGGTGACTTGCGGGGCTCGGACCAGGTTCTGTTACCCAGAATCCTTTGCAAACCTCAAAATTTGGCTAAAAAAACACATGTTCCTCACATTTCTGTGGCAGAAAGTTCTGGAATCTGAGAGGAGCCACAAATTTCCTTCCACCCAGCATTCCCCCAAGTCTCCCGATAAAAATGATACCTCACTTGTGTGGGTAGACCTAGCGCCCGCGACAGGAAACGCCCCAAAGCGCAACGTGGACACGTCCAAAATGTATGAAGAAAACAGAGGTGTTTTTTGCGAAGTGCCTACCTGTAGATTTTGGCCTCTAGCTCAGCCGGCACCTAGGGAAACCTACCAAACCTGTGCATTTCTGACAACTAGAGACCTAGGGAAATCCACGGAGGGGTGACTTGCGGGGCTCGGACCAGGTTCTGTTACCCAGAATCCTTTGCAAACCTCAAAATTTGGCTAAAAAAACACATGTTCCTCACATTTCTGTGGCAGAAAGTTCTGGAATCTGAGAGGAGCCACAAATTTCCTTACACCCAGCGTTCCCCCAAGTCTCCCGATAAAAATGATACCTCACTTGTGTGGGTAGGCCTAGCGCCCGCGACAGGAAACGCCCCAAAGCGCAACGTGGACACGTCCAAAATTTTGGAAGAAAACAGAGGTGTTTTTTGCGAAGTGCCTACCTGTAGATATTGGCCTCTAGCTCAGCCGGCACCTATGGAAACCTACTAAACCTGTGCATTTCTGAAAACTAGAGACCTAGGGGAATCCAGGGAGCGGTGACTTGCGGGGCTCGGACCAGGTTCTGTTACCCAGAATCCTTTGCAAACCTCAAAATTTGGCTAAAAAAACACATGTTCCTCACATTTCTGTGGCAGAAAGTTCTGGAATCTGAGAGGAGCCACAAATTTCCTTCCACCCAGCGTTCCCCCAAGTCTCCCGATAAAAATGATACCTCACTTGTGTGGGTAGACCTAGCGCCCGCGACAGGAAACGCCCCAAAGCGCAACGTGGACACGTCCAAAATGTATGAAGAAAACAGAGGTGTTTTTTGCGAAGTGCCTACCTGTAGATTTTGGCCTCTAGCTCAGCCGGCACCTAGGGAAACCTACCAAACCTGTGCATTTCTGAAAACTAGAGACCTAGGGGAATCCAAGGAGGGGTGACTTGTGGGGCTCGGACCAGGTTCTGTTACCGAGAGTCCTTTGCAAACCTCAAAATTTGGCTAAAAAAACACATGTTCCTCACATTTCTGTGGCAGAAAGTTCTGGAATCTGAGAGGAGCCACCAATTTCCTTCCACCCAGCGTTCCCCCAAGTCTCCCGATAAAAATGATACCTCACTTGTGTGGGTAGGCCTAGCGCCCACGACAGGAAACACCCCAAAGCGCAACGTGGACACATCCAAAATTTTGAAAGAAAACAGAGGTGTTTTTTGCGAAGTGCCTACCTGTAGATTTTGGCCTCTAGCTCAGCCGGCACCTAGGGAAACCTACCAAACTTGTGCATTTCTGAAAACTAGAGACCTAGGGGAATCCAATGAGGGGTGACTAGCGGGGCTCGGACCAGGTTCTGATACCCAGAGTCCTTTGCAAACCTCAAAATTTGGCTAAAAAAACACATGTTCCTCACATTTCTGTGGCAGAAAGTTCTGGAATCTGAGAGGAGCAAAAAATTTCCTTCCACCCAGCGTTCCCCCAAGTCTCCCGATAAAAATGATACCTCACTTGTGTGGGTAGGCCTAGCGCCCGCGACAGGAAACGCCCCAAAGCGCAACGTGGACACATCCAAAATTTTGGAAGAAAACAGAGGTGTTTTTTGCGAAGTGCCTACCTGTAGATTTTGGCCTCTAGCTCAGCCGGCACCTAGGGAAACCTACCAAACCTGTGCATTTCTGACAACTAGAGACCTAGGGAAATCCACGGAGGGGTGACTTGCGGGGCTCGGACCAGGTTCTGTTACCCAGAATCCTTTGCAAACCTCAAAATTTGGCTAAAAAAACACATGTTCCTCACATTTCTGTGGCAGAAAGTTCTGGAATCTGAGAGGAGCCACAAATTTCCTTACACCCAGCGTTCCCCCAAGTCTCCCGATAAAAATGATACCTCACTTGTGTGGGTAGGCCTAGCGCCCGCGACAGGAAACGCCCCAAAGCGCAACGTGGACACGTCCAAAATTTTGGAAGAAAACAGAGGTGTTTTTTGCGAAGTGCCTACCTGTAGATATTGGCCTCTAGCTCAGCCGGCACCTAGGGAAACCTACTAAACCTGTGCATTTCTGAAAACTAGAGACCTAGGGTAATCCAAGGAGGGGTGACTTGCGGGGCTCGGACCAGGTTCTGTTACCCAGAATCCTTTGCAAACCTCAAAATTTGGCTAAAAAAACACATGTTCCTCACATTTCTATGGCAGAAAGTTCTGGAATCTGAGAGGAGCCACAAATTTCCTTCCACCCAGCGTTCCCCCAAGTCTCCCGATAAAAATGATACCTCACTTGTGTGGGTAGGCCTAGAGCCCGCGACAGGAAACACACCAAAGCGCAACGTGGACACATCCAAAATTTTGGAAGAAAACAGAGGTGTTTTTTGCGAAGTGCCTACCTGTAGATTTTGGCCTCTAGCTCAGCCGGCACCTATGGAAACCTACCAAACCTGTGCATTTCTGAAAACTAGAGACCTAGGGGAATCCAAGGAGGGGTGACTTGCGGGGCTCGGACCAGGTTCTGTTACCCAGAATCCTTTGCAAACCTCAAAATTTGGCTAAAAAAACACATGTTCCTCACATTTCTGTGGCAGAAAGTTCTGGAATCTGAGAGGAGCCACAAATTTCCTTCCACCCAGCGTTCCCCCAAGTCTCCTGATAAAAATTATACCTCACTTGTGTGGGTAGGCCTAGCGCCCGCGATAGGAAACACCCCAAAGCGCAACGTGGACACATCCAAAATTTTGGAAGAAAACAGAGGTGTTTTTTGCGAAGTGCCTACCTGTAGTTTTTGGCCTCTAGCTCAGCCGGCACCTAGGGAAACCTACCAAACCTGTGCATTTCTGAAAACTAGAGACCTAGGGGAATCCAAGGAGGGGTGACTTGTGGGGCTCGGACCAGGTTCTGTTACCGAGAGTCCTTTGCAAACCTCAAAATTTGGCTAAAAAAACACATGTTCCTCACATTTCTGTGGCAGAAAGTTCTGGAATCTGAGAGGAGCCACCAATTTCCTTCCACCCATCGTTCCCCTAAGTCTCCCGATAAAAATGATACCTCACTTGTGTGGGTAGGCCTAGCGCCCGCGACAGGAAACGCCCCAAAGCGCAACGTGGACACGTCCAAAATTTTTGAAGAAAACAGAGATGTTTTTTGCGAAGTGCCTACCTGTAGATTTTGGCCTCTAGCGCAGCCGGCACCTAGGGAAACCTACCAAACCTGTGCATTTCTGAAAACTAGAGACCTAGGGGAATCCAAGGAGGGGTGACTTGCGGGGCTCGGACCAGGTTCTGTTACCCAGAATCCTTTGCAAACCTCACAATTTGGCTAAAAAAACACATGTTCCTCACATTTCTGTGGCAGAAAGTTCTGGAATCTGAGAGGAGCCACAAATTTCCTTCCACCCAGCGTTCCCCCAAGTCTCCTGATAAAAATGATACCTCACTTGTGTGGGTAGGCCTAGCGCCCGCGACAGGAAACACCCCAAAGCGCAACGTGGACACATCCAAAATTTTGAAAGAAAACAGAGGTGTTTTTTGCGAAGTGCCTACCTGTAGATTTTGGCCTCTAGCTCAGCCGGCACCTAGGGAAACCTACCAAACTTGTGCATTTCTGAAAACTAGAGACCTAGGGGAATCCAATGAGGGGTGACTAGCGGGGCTCGGACCAGGTTCTGATACCCAGAGTCCTTTGCAAACCTCAAAATTTGGCTAAAAAAACACATGTTCCTCACATTTCTGTGGCAGAAAGTTCTGGAATCTGAGAGGAGCCAAAAATTTCCTTCCACCCAGCGTTCCCCCAAGTCTCCCGATAAAAATGATACCTCACTTGTGTGGGTAGGCCTAGCGCCCGCGACAGGAAATGCCCCAAAGCGCAACGTGGACACATCCAAAATTTTGGAAGAAAACAGGTGTTTTTTGCGAAGTGCCTACCTGTAGATTTTGGCCTCTAGCTCAGCGGGCACCTAGGGAAACCTACCAAACCTGTGCATTTCTGAAAACTAGAGACCTAGGGGAATCCAGGGAGGGGTGACTTGCGGGGCTCGGACCAGGTTCTGTTACCCAGAATCCTTTGCAAACCTCAAAATTTGGCTAAAAAAACACATGTTCCTCACATTTCTGTGGCAGAAAGTTCTGGAATCTGAGAGGAGCCACAAATTTCCTTCCACCCAGCGTTCCCCCAAGTCTCCCGATAAAAATGATACCTCACTTGTGTGGGTAGGCCTAGCGCCCGCGACAGGAAACGCCCCAAAGCGCAACGTGGACACGTCCAAAATGCATGAAGAAAACAGAGGTGTTTTTTGCGAAGTGCCTACCTATAGATTTTGGCCTCTAGCTCAGCCGGCACCTAGGGAAACCTACCAAACCTGTGCATTTCTGACAACTAGAGACCTAGGGGAATCCACGGAGGGGTGACTTGCGGGGCTTGGACCAGGTTCTGTTACCCAGAATCCTTTGCAAACCTCAAAATTTGGCTAAAAAAACACATGTTCCTCACATTTCTGTGGCAGAAAGTTCTGGAATCTGAGAGGAGCCACAAATTTCCTTCCACCCAGCGTTCCCCCAAGTCTCCCGATAAAAATGATACCTCACTTGTGTGGGTAGGCCTAGAGCCCGCGACAGGAAACACACCAAAGCAGAACGTGGACACATCCAAAATTTTGGAAGAAAACAGAGGTGTTTTTTGCGAAGTGCCTACCTGTAGATTTTGGCCTCTAGCTCAGCCGGCACCTATGGAAACCTACCAAACCTGTGCATTTCTGAAAACTAGAGACCTAGGGGAATCCAAGGAGGGGTGACTTGCGGGGCTCGGACCAGGTTCTGTTACCCAGAATCCTTTGCAAACCTCAAAATTTGGCTAGAAAAACACATGTTCCTCACATTTCTGTGGCAGAAAGTTCTGGAATCTGAGAGGAGCCACAAATTTCCTTCCACCCAGCGTTCCCCCAAGTCTCCCGATAAAAATGATACCTCACTTGTGTGGGTAGGCCTAGCGCCCGCGACAGGAAATGCCCCAAAGCGCAACGTGGACACGTCCAAAATTTTTGAAGAAAACAGAGGTGTTTTTTGCGAAGTGCCTACCTGTAGATTTTGGCCTCTAGCTCAGCCGGCACCTAGGGAAACCTACCAAACCTGTGCATTTCTGAAAACTAGAGACCTAGGGGAATCCAAGGAGGGGTGACTTGCGGGGCTCAGACCAGGTTCTGTTACCGAGAGTCCTTTGCAAACCTCAAAATTTGGCTAAAAAAACACATGTTCCTCACATTTCTGTGGCAGAAAGTTCTGGAATCTGAGAGGAGCCACAAATTTCCTTCCACCCAGCGTTCCCCCAAGTCTCCTGATAAAAATGATACCTCACTTGTGTGGGTAGGCCTAGCGCCCGCGACAGGAAACACCCCAAAGCGCAACGTGGACACATCCAAAATTTTGAAAGAAAACAGAGGTGTTTTTTGCGAAGTGCCTACCTGTAGATTTTGGCCTCTAGCTCAGCCGGCACCTATGGAAACCTACCAAACTTGTGCATTTCTGAAAACTAGAGACCTAGGGGAATCCAATGAGGGGTGACTAGCGGGGCTCGGACCAGGTTCTGTTACCCAGAGTCCTTTGCAAACCTCAAAATTTGGCTAAAAAAACACATGTTCCTCACATTTCTGTGGCAGAAAGTTCTGGAGTCTGAGAGGAGCCACAAATTTCCTTCCACCCAGCGTTCCCCCAAGTCTCCCGATAAAAATGATACCTCACTTGTGTGGGTAGGCCTAGCGCCCGCGACAGGAAACGCCCCAAAGCGCAACGTGGACACATCCAAAATTTTGGAAGAAAACAGAGGTGTTTTTTGCGAAGTGCCTACCTGTAGATTTTGGCCTCTAGCTCAGCCGGCACCTAGGCAAACCTACCAAACCTGTGCATTTCTGAAAACTAGAGACCTAGGGGAATCCAGGGAGGGGTGACTTGCGGGGCTCGGACCAGGTTCTGTTACCCAGAATCCTTTGCAAACCTCAAAATTTGGCTAAAAAAACACATGTTCCTCACATTTCTGTGGCAGAAAGTTCTGGAATCTGAGAGGAGCCACAAATTTCCTTCCACCCAGCGTTCCCCCAAGTCTCCTGATAAAAATTATACCTCACTTGTGTGGGTAGGCCTAGCGCCCGCGATAGGAAACACCCCAAAGCGCAACGTGGACACATCCAAAATTTTGGAAGAAAACAGAGGTGTTTTTTGCAAAGTGCCTACCTGTAGTTTTTGGCCTCTAGCTCAGCCGGCACCTAGGGAAACCTACCAAACCTGTGCATTTCTGAAAACTAGAGACCTAGGGGAATCCAAGGAGGGGTGACTTGTGGGGCTCGGACCAGGTTCTGTTACCGAGAGTCCTTTGCAAACCTCAAAATTTGGCTAAAAAAACACATGTTCCTCACATTTCTGTGGCAGAAAGTTCTGGAATCTGAGAGGAGCCACCAATTTCCTTCCACCCAGCGTTCCCCCAAGTCTCCCGATAAAAATGATACCTCACTTGTGTGGGTAGGCCTAGCGCCCGCGACAGGAAACGCCCCAAAGCGCAACCTGGACACGTCCAAAATTTTTGAAGAAAACAGAGATGTTTTTTGCGAAGTGCCTACCTGTAGATTTTGGCCTCTAGCGCAGCCGGCACCTAGGGAAACCTACCAAACCTGTGCATTTCTGAAAACTAGAGACCTAGGGGAATCCAAGGAGGGGTGACTTGCGGGGCTCGGACCAGGTTTTGTTACCCAGAATCCTTTGCAAACCTCAAAATTTGGCTAAAAAAACACATGTTCCTCACATTTCTGTGGCAGAAAGTTCTGGAATCTGAGAGGAGCCAAAAATTTCCTTCCACCCAGCGTTCCCCCAAGTCTCCCGATAAAAATGATACCTCACTTGTGTGGGTAGGCCTAGCGCCCGCGACAGGAAACGCCCCAAAGCGCAACGTGGACACATCCAAAATTTTGGAAGAAAACAGAGGTGTTTTTTGCGAAGTGCCTACCTGTAGATTTAGGCCTCTAGCTCAGCCGGCACCTAGGGAAACCTACCAAACCTGTGCATTTCTGAAAACTAGACACCTAGGGGAATCCAGGGAGGGGTGACTTGCGGGGCTCGGACCAGGTTCTGTTACCCAGAATCCTTTGCAAACCTCAAAATTTGGCTAAAAAAACACATGTTCCTCACATTTCTGTGGCAGAAAGTTCTGGAATCTGAGAGGAGCCACAAATTTCCTTCCACCCAGCGTTCCCCCAAGTCTCCCGATAAAAATGATACCTCACTTGTGTGGGTAGGCCTAGCGCCCGCGACAGGAAACGCCCCAAAGCGCAACGTGGACACGTCCAAAATGTATGAAGAAAACAGAGGTGTTTTTTGCGAAGTGCCTACCTGTAGATTTTGGCCTCTAGCTCAGCCGGCACCTAGGGAAACCTACCAAACCTGTGCATTTCTGACAACTAGAGACCTAGGGGAATCCACGGAGGGGTGACTTGCGGGGCTCGGACCAGGTTCTGTTACCCAGAATCCTTTGCAAACCTCAAAATTTGGCTAAAAAAACACATGTTCCTCACATTTCTGTGGCAGAAAGTTCTGGAATCTGAGAGGAGCCACAAATTTCCTTCCACCCAGCGTTCCCCCAAGTCTCCCGATAAAAATGATACCTCACTTGTGTGGGTAGGCCTAGAGCCCGCGACAGGAAACACACCAAAGCAGAACGTGGACACATCCAAAATTTTGGAAGAAAACAGAGGTGTTTTTTGCGAAGTGCCTACCTGTAGATTTTGGCCTCTAGCTCAGCCGGCACCTATGGAAACCTACCAAACCTGTGCATTTCTGAAAACTAGAGACCTAGGGGAATCCAAGGAGGGGTGACTTGCGGGGCTCGGACCAGGTTCTGTTACCCAGAATCCTTTGCAAACCTCAAAATTTGGCTAGAAAAACACATGTTCCTCACATTTCTGTGGCAGAAAGTTCTGGAATCTGAGAGGAGCCACAAATTTCCTTCCACCCAGCGTTCCCCCAAGTCTCCCGATAAAAATGATACCTCACTTGTGTGGGTAGGCCTAGCGCCCGCGACAGGAAATGCCCCAAAGCGCAACGTGGACACGTCCAAAATTTTTGAAGAAAACAGAGGTGTTTTTTGCGAAGTGCCTACCTGTAGATTTTGGCCTCTAGCTCAGCCGGCACCTAGGGAAACCTACCAAACCTGTGCATTTCTGAAAACTAGAGACCTAGGGGAATCCAAGGAGGGGTGACTTGCGGGGCTCAGACCAGGTTCTGTTACCGAGAGTCCTTTGCAAACCTCAAAATTTGGCTAAAAAAACACATGTTCCTCACATTTCTGTGGCAGAAAGTTCTGGAATCTGAGAGGAGCCACAAATTTCCTTCCACCCAGCGTTCCCCCAAGTCTCCTGATAAAAATGATACCTCACTTGTGTGGGTAGGCCTAGCGCCCGCGACAGGAAACACCCCAAAGCGCAACGTGGACACATCCAAAATTTTGAAAGAAAACAGAGGTGTTTTTTGCGAAGTGCCTACCTGTAGATTTTGGCCTCTAGCTCAGCCGGCACCTATGGAAACCTACCAAACTTGTGCATTTCTGAAAACTAGAGACCTAGGGGAATCCAATGAGGGGTGACTAGCGGGGCTCGGACCAGGTTCTGTTACCCAGAGTCCTTTGCAAACCTCAAACTTTGGCTAAAAAAACACATGTTCCTCACATTTCTGTGGCAGAAAGTTCTGGAGTCTGAGAGGAGCCACAAATTTCCTTCCACCCAGCGTTCCCCCAAGTCTCCCGATAAAAATGATACCTCACTTGTGTGGGTAGGCCTAGCGCCCGCGACAGGAAACGCCCCAAAGCGCAACGTGGACACATCCAAAATTTTGGAAGAAAACAGAGGTGTTTTTTGCGAAGTGCCTACCTGTAGATTTTGGCCTCTAGCTCAGCCGGCACCTAGGCAAACCTACCAAACCTGTGCATTTCTGAAAACTAGAGACCTAGGGGAATCCAAGGAGGGGTGACTTGCGGGGCTCGGACCAGGTTCTGTTACCCAGAATCCTTTGCAAACCTCAAAATTTGGCTAAAAAAACACATGTTCCTCACATTTCTGTGGCAGAAAGTTCTGGAATCTGAGAGGAGCCACAAATTTCCTTCCACCCAGCGTTCCCCCAAGTCTACCGATAAAAATGATACCTCACTTGTGTGGGTATGCCTAGCTCCCGCGACAGGAAACGCCCCAAAGCGCAACGTGGACACATCCAAAATTTTGGAAGTAAACAGAGGTGTTTTTTGCGAAGTGCCTACCTGTAGATTTTGGCCTCTAGCTCAGCCGGCACATAGGGAAACCTACCAAACCTGTGCATTTCTGAAAACTAGAGACCTAGGAGAATCCAAGGAGGGGTGACTTGCGGGGCTCGGACCAGGTTCTGTTACCTAGAGTCCTTTGCAAACCTCAAAATTTGGCTAAAAAAACACATGTTCCTCACATTTCTGTGGCAGAAAGTTCTGGAATCTGAGAGGAGCCACAAATTTCCTTCCACCCAGCGTTCCCCCAAGTCTCCCGATAAAAATGATACCTCACTTGTGTGGGTAGGCCTAGCGCCCGCGACAGGAAACGCCCCAAAGCGCAACGTGGACACGTCCAAAATTTATGAAGAAAACAGAGGTGTTTTTTGCGAAGTGCCTACCTGTAGATTTTGGCCTCTAGCTCAGCCGGCACCTATGGAAACCTACCAAACCTGTGCATTTCTGACAACTAGAGACCTAGGGGAATCCAAGGAGGGGTGACTTGCGGGGCTCGGACCAGGTTCTGTTACCCAGAATCCTTTGCAAACCTCAAAATTTGGCTAAAAAAACACATGTTCCTCACATTTCTGTGGCAGAAAGTTCTGGAATCTGAGAGGAGCCACAAATTTCCTTCCACCCAGCGTTCCCCCAAGTCTCCCGATAAAAATGATACCTCACTTGTGTGGGTAGGCCTAGAGCCCGCGACAGGAAACACACCAAAGCGCAACGTGGACACATCCAAAATTTTGGAAGAAAACAGAGGTGTTTTTTGCGAAGTGCCTACCTGTAGATTTTGGCCTCTAGCTCAGCCGGCACCTATAGAAACCTACCAAACCTGTGCATTTCTGAAAACTAGAGACCTAGGGGAATCCAAGGAGGGGTGACTTGCGGGGCTCGGACCAGGTTCTGTTACCCAGAATCCTTTGCAAACCTCAAAATTTGGCTAGAAAAACACATGTTCCTCACATTTCTGTGGCAGAAAGTTCTGGAATCTGAGAGGAGCCACAAATTTCCTTCCACCCAGCGTTCCCCCAAGTCTCCCGATAAAAATGATACCTCACTTGTGTGGGTAGGCCTAGAGCCCGCGACAGGAAACACACCAAAGCGCAACGTGGACACATCCAAAATTTTGAAGAAAACAGAGGTGTTTTTTGCGAAGTGCCTACCTGTAGATTTTGGCCTCTAGCTCAGCCGGCACCTAGGGAAACCTACCAAACCTGTGCATTTCTGCAAACTAGAGACCTAGGGGAATCCAAGGAGGGGTGACTTGCGGGGCTCGGACCAGGTTCTGTTACCCAGAATCCTTTGCAAACCTCAAAATTTGGCTAAAAAAACACATGTTCCTCACATTTCTGTGGCAGAAAGTTCTGGAATCTGAGAGGAGCCACAAATTTCCTTCCACCCAGCGTTCCCCCAAGTCTCCCGATAAAAATGATACCTCACTTGTGTGGGTAGGCCTAGCGCCCGCGACAGGAAATGCCCCAAAGCGCAACGTGGACACGTCCAAAATTTTTGAAGAAAACAGAGGTGTTTTTTGCGAAGTGCCTACCTGTAGATTTTGGCCTCTAGCTCAGCCGGCACCTAGGGAAACCTACCAAACCTGTGCATTTCTGAAAACTAGAGACCTAGGGGAATCCAAGGAGGGGTGACTTGCGGGGCTCAGACCAGGTTCTGTTACCGAGAGTCCTTTGCAAACCTCAAAATTTGGCTAAAAAAACACATGTTCCTCACATTTCTGTGGCAGAAAGTTCTGGAATCTGAGAGGAGCCACAAATTTCCTTCCACCCAGCGTTCCCCCAAGTCTCCTGATAAAAATGATACCTCACTTGTGTGGGTAGGCCTAGCGCCCGCGACAGGAAACACCCCAAAGCGCAACGTGGACACATCCAAAATTTTGAAAGAAAACAGAGGTGTTTTTTGCGAAGTGCCTACCTGTAGATTTTGGCCTCTAGCTCAGCCGGCACCTATGGAAACCTACCAAACTTGTGCATTTCTGAAAACTAGAGACCTAGGGGAATCCAATGAGGGGTGACTAACGGGGCTCGGACCAGGTTCTGTTACCCAGAGTCCTTTGCAAACCTCAAAATTTGGCTAAAAAAACACATGTTCCTCACATTTCTGTGGCAGAAAGTTCTGGAGTCTGAGAGGAGCCACAAATTTCCTTCCACCCAGCGTTCCCCCAAGTCTCCCGATAAAAATGATACCTCACTTGTGTGGGTAGGCCTAGCGCCCGCGACAGGAAACGCCCCAAAGCGCAACGTGGACACATCCAAAATTTTGGAAGAAAACAGAGGTGTTTTTTGCGAAGTGCCTACCTGTAGATTTTGGCCTCTAGCTCAGCCGGCACCTAGGCAAACCTACCAAACCTGTGCATTTCTGAAAACTAGAGACCTAGGGGAATCCAGGGAGGGGTGACTTGCGGGGCTCGGACCAGGTTCTGTTACCCAGAATCCTTTGCAAACCTCAAAATTTGGCTAAAAAAACACATGTTCCTCACATTTCTGTGGCAGAAAGTTCTGGAATCTGAGAGGAGCCACAAATTTCCTTCCACCCAGCGTTCCCCCAAGTCTCCTGATAAAAATTATACCTCACTTGTGTGGGTAGGCCTAGCGCCCGCGATAGGAAACACCCCAAAGCGCAACGTGGACACATCCAAAATTTTGGAAGAAAACAGAGGTGTTTTTTGCAAAGTGCCTACCTGTAGTTTTTGGCCTCTAGCTCAGCCGGCACCTAGGGAAACCTACCAAACCTGTGCATTTCTGAAAACTAGAGACCTAGGGGAATCCAAGGAGGGGTGACTTGTGGGGCTCGGACCAGGTTCTGTTACCGAGAGTCCTTTGCAAACCTCAAAATTTGGCTAAAAAAACACATGTTCCTCACATTTCTGTGGCAGAAAGTTCTGGAATCTGAGAGGAGCCACCAATTTCCTTCCACCCAGCGTTCCCCCAAGTCTCCCGATAAAAATGATACCTCACTTGTGTGGGTAGGCCTAGCGCCCGCGACAGGAAACGCCCCAAAGCGCAACCTGGACACGTCCAAAATTTTTGAAGAAAACAGAGATGTTTTTTGCGAAGTGCCTACCTGTAGATTTTGGCCTCTAGCGCAGCCGGCACCTAGGGAAACCTACCAAACCTGTGCATTTCTGAAAACTAGAGACCTAGGGGAATCCAAGGAGGGGTGACTTGCGGGGCTCGGACCAGGTTTTGTTACCCAGAATCCTTTGCAAACCTCAAAATTTGGCTAAAAAAACACATGTTCCTCACATTTCTGTGGCAGAAAGTTCTGGAATCTGAGAGGAGCCAAAAATTTCCTTCCACCCAGCGTTCCCCCAAGTCTCCCGATAAAAATGATACCTCACTTGTGTGGGTAGGCCTAGCGCCCGCGACAGGAAACGCCCCAAAGCGCAACGTGGACACATCCAAAATTTTGGAAGAAAACAGAGGTGTTTTTTGCGAAGTGCCTACCTGTAGATTTAGGCCTCTAGCTCAGCCGGCACCTAGGGAAACCTACCAAACCTGTGCATTTCTGAAAACTAGACACCTAGGGGAATCCAGGGAGGGGTGACTTGCGGGGCTCGGACCAGGTTCTGTTACCCAGAATCCTTTGCAAACCTCAAAATTTGGCTAAAAAAACACATGTTCCTCACATTTCTGTGGCAGAAAGTTCTGGAATCTGAGAGGAGCCACAAATTTCCTTCCACCCAGCGTTCCCCCAAGTCTCCCGATAAAAATGATACCTCACTTGTGTGGGTAGGCCTAGCGCCCGCGACAGGAAACGCCCCAAAGCGCAACGTGGACACGTCCAAAATGTATGAAGAAAACAGAGGTGTTTTTTGCGAAGTGCCTACCTGTAGATTTTGGCCTCTAGCTCAGCCGGCACCTAGGGAAACCTACCAAACCTGTGCATTTCTGACAACTAGAGACCTAGGGGAATCCACGGAGGGGTGACTTGCGGGGCTCGGACCAGGTTCTGTTACCCAGAATCCTTTGCAAACCTCAAAATTTGGCTAAAAAAACACATGTTCCTCACATTTCTGTGGCAGAAAGTTCTGGAATCTGAGAGGAGCCACAAATTTCCTTCCACCCAGCGTTCCCCCAAGTCTCCCGATAAAAATGATACCTCACTTGTGTGGGTAGGCCTAGAGCCCGCGACAGGAAACACACCAAAGCAGAACGTGGACACATCCAAAATTTTGGAAGAAAACAGAGGTGTTTTTTGCGAAGTGCCTACCTGTAGATTTTGGCCTCTAGCTCAGCCGGCACCTATGGAAACCTACCAAACCTGTGCATTTCTGAAAACTAGAGACCTAGGGGAATCCAAGGAGGGGTGACTTGCGGGGCTCGGACCAGGTTCTGTTACCCAGAATCCTTTGCAAACCTCAAAATTTGGCTAGAAAAACACATGTTCCTCACATTTCTGTGGCAGAAAGTTCTGGAATCTGAGAGGAGCCACAAATTTCCTTCCACCCAGCGTTCCCCCAAGTCTCCCGATAAAAATGATACCTCACTTGTGTGGGTAGGCCTAGCGCCCGCGACAGGAAATGCCCCAAAGCGCAACGTGGACACGTCCAAAATTTTTGAAGAAAACAGAGGTGTTTTTTGCGAAGTGCCTACCTGTAGATTTTGGCCTCTAGCTCAGCCGGCACCTAGGGAAACCTACCAAACCTGTGCATTTCTGAAAACTAGAGACCTAGGGGAATCCAAGGAGGGGTGACTTGCGGGGCTCAGACCAGGTTCTGTTACCGAGAGTCCTTTGCAAACCTCAAAATTTGGCTAAAAAAACACATGTTCCTCACATTTCTGTGGCAGAAAGTTCTGGAATCTGAGAGGAGCCACAAATTTCCTTCCACCCAGCGTTCCCCCAAGTCTCCTGATAAAAATGATACCTCACTTGTGTGGGTAGGCCTAGCGCCCGCGACAGGAAACACCCCAAAGCGCAACGTGGACACATCCAAAATTTTGAAAGAAAACAGAGGTGTTTTTTGCGAAGTGCCTACCTGTAGATTTTGGCCTCTAGCTCAGCCGGCACCTATGGAAACCTACCAAACTTGTGCATTTCTGAAAACTAGAGACCTAGGGGAATCCAATGAGGGGTGACTAGCGGGGCTCGGACCAGGTTCTGTTACCCAGAGTCCTTTGCAAACCTCAAACTTTGGCTAAAAAAACACATGTTCCTCACATTTCTGTGGCAGAAAGTTCTGGAGTCTGAGAGGAGCCACAAATTTCCTTCCACCCAGCGTTCCCCCAAGTCTCCCGATAAAAATGATACCTCACTTGTGTGGGTAGGCCTAGCGCCCGCGACAGGAAACGCCCCAAAGCGCAACGTGGACACATCCAAAATTTTGGAAGAAAACAGAGGTGTTTTTTGCGAAGTGCCTACCTGTAGATTTTGGCCTCTAGCTCAGCCGGCACCTAGGCAAACCTACCAAACCTGTGCATTTCTGAAAACTAGAGACCTAGGGGAATCCAGGGAGGGGTGACTTGCGGGGCTCGGACCAGGTTCTGTTACCCAGAATCCTTTGCAAACCTCAAAATTTGGCTAAAAAAACACATGTTCCTCACATTTCTGTGGCAGAAAGTTCTGGAATCTGAGAGGAGCCACAAATTTCCTTCCACCCAGCGTTCCCCCAAGTCTACCGATAAAAATGATACCTCACTTGTGTGGGTATGCCTAGCTCCCGCGACAGGAAACGCCCCAAAGCGCAACGTGGACACATCCAAAATTTTGGAAGTAAACAGAGGTGTTTTTTGCGAAGTGCCTACCTGTAGATTTTGGCCTCTAGCTCAGCCGGCACATAGGGAAACCTACCAAACCTGTGCATTTCTGAAAACTAGAGACCTAGGAGAATCCAAGGAGGGGTGACTTGCGGGGCTCGGACCAGGTTCTGTTACCTAGAGTCCTTTGCAAACCTCAAAATTTGGCTAAAAAAACACATGTTCCTCACATTTCTGTGGCAGAAAGTTCTGGAATCTGAGAGGAGCCACAAATTTCCTTCCACCCAGCGTTCCCCCAAGTCTCCCGATAAAAATGATACCTCACTTGTGTGGGTAGGCCTAGCGCCCGCGACAGGAAACGCCCCAAAGCGCAACGTGGACACGTCCAAAATTTATGAAGAAAACAGAGGTGTTTTTTGCGAAGTGCCTACCTGTAGATTTTGGCCTCTAGCTCAGCCGGCACCTATGGAAACCTACCAAACCTGTGCATTTCTGACAACTAGAGACCTAGGGGAATCCAAGGAGGGGTGACTTGCGGGGCTCGGACCAGGTTCTGTTACCCAGAATCCTTTGCAAACCTCAAAATTTGGCTAAAAAAACACATGTTCCTCACATTTCTGTGGCAGAAAGTTCTGGAATCTGAGAGGAGCCACAAATTTCCTTCCACCCAGCGTTCCCCCAAGTCTCCCGATAAAAATGATACCTCACTTGTGTGGGTAGGCCTAGAGCCCGCGACAGGAAACACACCAAAGCGCAACGTGGACACATCCAAAATTTTGGAAGAAAACAGAGGTGTTTTTTGCGAAGTGCCTACCTGTAGATTTTGGCCTCTAGCTCAGCCGGCACCTATAGAAACCTACCAAACCTGTGCATTTCTGAAAACTAGAGACCTAGGGGAATCCAAGGAGGGGTGACTTGCGGGGCTCGGACCAGGTTCTGTTACCCAGAATCCTTTGCAAACCTCAAAATTTGGCTAGAAAAACACATGTTCCTCACATTTCTGTGGCAGAAAGTTCTGGAATCTGAGAGGAGCCACAAATTTCCTTCCACCCAGCGTTCCCCCAAGTCTCCCGATAAAAATGATACCTCACTTGTGTGGGTAGGCCTAGAGCCCGCGACAGGAAACACACCAAAGCGCAACGTGGACACATCCAAAATTTTGAAGAAAACAGAGGTGTTTTTTGCGAAGTGCCTACCTGTAGATTTTGGCCTCTAGCTCAGCCGGCACCTAGGGAAACCTACCAAACCTGTGCATTTCTGCAAACTAGAGACCTAGGGGAATCCAAGGAGGGGTGACTTGCGGGGCTCGGACCAGGTTCTGTTACCCAGAATCCTTTGCAAACCTCAAAATTTGGCTAAAAAAACACATGTTCCTCACATTTCTGTGGCAGAAAGTTCTGGAATCTGAGAGGAGCCACAAATTTCCTTCCACCCAGCGTTCCCCCAAGTCTCCCGATAAAAATTATACCTCACTTGTGTGGGTAGGCCTAGCGCCCGCGGCAGGAAACGCCCCAAAGCGCAACGTGGACACGTCCAAAATGTATGAAGAAAACAGAGGTGTTTTTTGCGAAGTGCCTACCTGTAGATTTTGGCCTCTAGCTCAGCCGGCACCTAGGGAAACCTACCAAACCTGTGCATTTCTGACAACTAGAGACCTAGGGAAATCCACGGAGGGGTGACTTGCGGGGCTCGGACCAGGTTCTGTTACCCAGAATCCTTTGCAAACCTCAAAATTTGGCTAAAAAAACACATGTTCCTCACATTTCTGTGGCAGAAAGTTCTGGAATCTGAGAGGAGCCACAAATTTCCTTCCACCCAGCGTTCCCCCAAGTCTCCCGATAAAAATGATACCTCACTTGTGTGGGTAGGCCTAGCGCCCGCGACAGGAAACGCCCCAAAGCGCAACGTGGACACGTCCAAAATTTTGGAAGAAAACAGAGGTGTTTTTTGCGAAGTGCCTACCTGTAGATATTGGCCTCTAGCTCAGCCGGCACCTAGGGAAACCTACTAAACCTGTGCATTTCTGAAAACTAGAGACCTAGGGTAATCCAAGGAGGGGTGACTTGCGGGGCTCGGACCAGGTTCTGTTACCCAGAATCCTTTGCAAACCTCAAAATTTGGCTAAAAAAACACATGTTCCTCACATTTCTATGGCAGAAAGTTCTGGAATCTGAGAGGAGCCACAAATTTCCTTCCACCCAGCATTCCCCCAAGTCTCCCGATAAAAATGATACCTCACTTGTGTGGGTAGGCCTAGAGCCCGCGACAGGAAACACACCAAAGCGCAACGTGGACACATCCAAAATTTTGGAAGAAAACAGAGGTGTTTTTTGCGAAGTGCCTACCTGTAGTTTTTGGCCTCTAGCTCAGCCGGCACCTAGGGAAACCTACCAAACCTGTGCATTTCTGAAAACTAGAGACCTAGGGGAATCCAAGGAGGGGTGACTTGTGGGGCTCGGACCAGGTTCTGTTACCGAGAGTCCTTTGCAAACCTCAAAATTTGGCTAAAAAAACACATGTTCCTCACATTTCTGTGGCAGAAAGTTCTGGAATCTGAGAGGAGCCACCAATTTCCTTCCACCCAGCGTTCCCCCAAGTCTCCCGATAAAAATGATACCTCACTTGTGTGGGTAGGCCTAGCGCCCGCGACAGGAAACGCCCCAAAGCGCAACGTGGACACGTCCAAAATTTTTGAAGAAAACAGAGATGTTTTTTGCGAAGTGCCTACCTGTAGATTTTGGCCTCTAGCGCAGCCGGCACCTAGGGAAACCTACCAAACCTGTGCATTTCTGAAAACTAGAGACCTAGGGGTATCCAAGGAGGGGTGACTTGCGGGGCTCGGACCAGGTTCTGTTACCCAGAATCCTTTGCAAACCTCAAAATTTGGCTAAAAAAACACATGTTCCTCACATTTCTGTGGCAGAAAGTTCTGGAATGTGAGAGGAGCCACAAATTTCCTTCCACCCAGCGTTCCCCCAAGTCTCCTGATAAAAATGATACCTCACTTGTGTGGGTAGGCCTAGCGCCCGCGACAGGAAACACCCCAAAGCGCAACGTGGACACATCCAAAATTTTGAAAGAAAACAGAGGTGTTTTTTGCGAAGTGCCTACCTGTAGATTTTGGCCTCTAGCTCAGCCGGCACCTAGGGAAACCTACCAAACTTGTGCATTTCTGAAAACTAGAGACCTAGGGGAATCCAATGAGGGGTGACTAGCGGGGCTCGGACCAGGTTCTGATACCCAGAGTCCTTTGCAAACCTCAAAATTTGGCTAAAAAAACACATGTTCCTCACATTTCTGTGGCAGAAAGTTCTGGAATCTGAGAGGAGCCAAAAATGTCCTTCCACCCAGCGTTCCCCCAAGTCTCCCGATAAAAATGATACCTCACTTGTGTGGGTAGGCCTAGCGCCCGCGACAGGAAACGCCCCAAAGCGCAACGTGGACACATCCAAAATTTTGGAAGAAAACAGAGGTGTTTTTTGCGAAGTGCCTACCTGTAGATTTTGGCCTCTAGCTCAGCCGGCACCTATGGAAACCTACCAAACTTGTGCATTTCTGAAAACTAGAGACCTAGGGGAATCCAATGAGGGGTGACTAGCGGGGCTCGGACCAGGTTCTGTTACCCAGAGTCCTTTGCAAACCTCAAAATTTGGCTAAAAAAACACATGTTCCTCACATTTCTGTGGCAGAAAGTTCTGGAATCTGAGAGGAGCCACAAATTTCCTTCCACCCAGCGTTCCCCCAAGTCTCCCGATAAAAATGATACCTCACTTGTGTGGGTAGGCCTAGCGCCCGCGACAGGAAACGCCCCAAAGCGCAACGTGGACACGTCCAAAATGTATGAAGAAAACAGAGGTGTTTTTTGCGAAGTGCCTACCTGTAGATTTTGGCCTCTAGCTCAGCCGGCACCTAGGGAAACCTACCAAACCTGTGCATTTCTGCAAACTAGAGACCTAGGGGAATCCAAGGAGGGGTGACTTGCGGGGCTCGGACCAGGTTCTGGTACCCAGAATCCTTTGCAAACCTCAAAATTTGGCTAAAAAAACACATGTTCCTCACATTTCTGTGGCAGAAAGTTCTGGAATCTGAGAGGAGCCACAAATTTCCTTCCACCCAGCGTTCCCCCAAGTCTCCCGATAAAAATTATACCTCACTTGTGTGGGTAGGCCTAGCGCCCGCGGCAGGACACGCCCCAAAGCGCAACGTGGACACGTCCAAAATGTATGAAGAAAACAGAGGTGTTTTTTGCGAAGTGCCTACCTGTAGATTTTGGCCTCTAGCTCAGCCGGCACCTAGGGAAACCTACCAAACCTGTGCATTTCTGACAACTAGAGACCTAGGGAAATCCACGGAGGGGTGACTTGCGGGGCTCGGACCAGGTTCTGTTACCCAGAATCCTTTGCAAACCTCAAAATTTGGCTAAAAAAACACATGTTCCTCACATTTCTGTGGCAGAAAGTTCTGGAATCTGAGAGGAGCCACAAATTTCCTTCCACCCAGCGTTCCCCCAAGTCTCCCGATAAAAATGATACCTCACTTGTGTGGGTAGGCCTAGCGCCCGCGACAGGAAACGCCCCAAAGCGCAACGTGGACTCGTCCAAAATTTTGGAAGAAAACAGAGGTGTTTTTTGCGAAGTGCCTACCTGTAGATATTGGCCTCTAGCTCATCCGGCACCTAGGGAAACCTACTAAACTGTGCATTTCTGAAAACTAGAGACCTAGGGTAATCCAAGGAGGGGTGACTTGCGGGGCTCGGACCAGGTTCTGTTACCCAGAATCCTTTGCAAACCTCAAAATTTGGCTAAAAAAACACATGTTCCCTCCATTTCTATGGCAGAAAGTTCTGGAATCTGAGAGGAGCCACAAATTTCCTTCCACCCAGCGTTCCCCCAAGTCTCCCGATAAAAATGATACCTCACTTGTGTGGGTAGGCCTAGAGCCCGCGACAGGAAACACACCAAAGCGCAACGTGGACACATCCAAAATTTTGGAAGAAAACAGAGGTGTTTTTTGCGAAGTGCCTACCTGTAGTTTTTGGCCTCTAGCTCAGCCGGCACCTAGGGAAACCTACCAAACCTGTGCATTTCTGAAAACTAGAGACCTAGGGGAATCCAAGGAGGGGTGACTTGTGGGGCTCGGACCAGGTTCTGTTACCGAGAGTCCTTTGCAAACCTCAAAATTTGGCTAAAAAAACACATGTTCCTCACATTTCTGTGGCAGAAAGTTCTGGAATCTGAGAGGAGCCACCAATTTCCTTCCACCCAGCGTTCCCCCAAGTCTCCCGATAAAAATGATACCTCACTTGTGTGGGTAGGCCTAGCGCCCGCGACAGGAAACGCCCCAAAGCGCAACGTGGACACGTCCAAAATTTTTGAAGAAAACAGAGATGTTTTTTGCGAAGTGCCTACCTGTAGATTTTGGCCTCTAGCGCAGCCGGCACCTAGGGAAACCTACCAAACCTGTGTATTTCTGAAAACTAGAGACCTAGGGGTATCCAAGGAGGGGTGACTTGCGGGGCTCGGACCAGGTTCTGTTACCCAGAATCCTTTGCAAACCTCAAAATTTGGCTAAAAAAACACATGTTCCTCACATTTCTGTGGCAGAAAGTTCTGGAATCTGAGAGGAGCCACAAATTTCCTTCCACCCAGCGTTCCCCCAAGTCTCCTGATAAAAATGATACCTCACTTGTGTGGGTAGGCCTAGCGCCCGCGACAGGAAACACCCCAAAGCGCAACGTGGACACATCCAAAATTTTGAAAGAAAACAGAGGTGTTTTTTGCGAAGTGCCTACCTGTAGATTTTGGCCTCTAGCTCAGCCGGCACCTAGGGAAACCTACCAAACTTGTGCATTTCTGAAAACTAGAGACCTAGGGGAATCCAATGAGGGGTGACTAGCGGGGCTCGGACCAGGTTCTGATACCCAGAGTCCTTTGCAAACCTCAAAATTTGGCTAAAAAAACACATGTTCCTCACATTTCTGTGGCAGAAAGTTCTGGAATCTGAGAGGAGCCAAAAATTTCCTTCCACCCAGCGTTCCCCCAAGTCTCCCGATAAAAATGATACCTCACTTGTGTGGGTAGGCCTAGCGCCCGCGACAGGAAACGCCCCAAAGCGCAACGTGGACACATCCAAAATTTTGGAAGAAAACAGAGGTGTTTTTTGCGAAGTGCCTACCTGTAGATTTTGGCCTCTAGCTCAGCCGGCACCTAGGGAAACCTACCAAACCTGTGCATTTCTGAAAACTAGAGACCTAGGGGAATCCAGGGAGGGGTGACTTGCGGGGCTCGGACCAGGTTCTGTTACCCAGAATCCTTTGCAAACCTCAAAATTTGGCTAAAAAAACACATGTTCCTCACATTTCTGTGGCAGAAAGTTCTGGAATCTGAGAGGAGCCACAAATTTCCTTCCACCCAGCGTTCCCCCAAGTCTCCCGATAAAAATGATACCTCACTTGTGTGGGTAGGCCTAGCGCCCGCGACAGGAAACGCCCCAAAGCGCAACGTGGACACGTCCAAAATGTATGAAGAAAACAGAGGTGTTTTTTGCGAAGTGCCTACCTGTAGATTTTGGCCTCTAGCTCAGCCGGCACCTAGGGAAACCTACCAAACCTGTGCATTTCTGACAACTAGAGACCTAGGGGAATCCACGGAGGGGTGACTTGCGGGGCTCGGACCAGGTTCTGTTACCCAGAATCCTTTGCAAACCTCAAAATTTGGCTAAAAAAACACATGTTCCTCACATTTCTGTGGCAGAAAGTTCTGGAATCTGAGAGGAGCCACAAATTTCCTTCCACCCAGCGTTCCCCCAAGTCTCCCGATAAAAATGATACCTCACTTGTGTGGGTAGGCCTAGAGCCCGCGACAGGAAACACACCAAAGCAGAACGTGGACACATCCAAAATTTTGGAAGAAAACAGAGGTGTTTTTTGCGAAGTGCCTACCTGTAGATTTTGGCCTCTAGCTAAGCCGGCACCTATGGAAACCTACCAAACCTGTGCATTTCTGAAAACTAGAGACCTAGGGGAATCCAAGGAGGGGTGACTTGCGGGGCTCGGACCAGGTTCTGTTACCCAGAATCCTTTGCAAACCTCAAAATTTGGCTAGAAAAACACATGTTCCTCACATTTCTGTGGCAGAAAGTTCTGGAATCTGAGAGGAGCCACAAATTTCCTTCCACCCAGCGTTCCCCCAAGTCTCCCGATAAAAATGATACCTCACTTGTGTGGGTAGGCCTAGCGCCCGCGACAGGAAATGCCCCAAAGCGCAACGTGGACACGTCCAAAATTTTTGAAGAAAACAGAGGTGTTTTTTGCGAAGTGCCTACCTGTAGATTTTGGCCTCTAGCTCAGCCGGCACCTAGGGAAACCTACCAAACCTGTGCATTTCTGAAAACTAGAGACCTAGGGGAATCCAAGGAGGGGTGACTTGCGGGGCTCAGACCAGGTTCTGTTACCGAGAGTCCTTTGCAAACCTCAAAATTTGGCTAAAAAAACACATGTTCCTCACATTTCTGTGGCAGAAAGTTCTGGAATCTGAGAGGAGCCACAAATTTCCTTCCACCCAGCGTTCCCCCAAGTCTCCTGATAAAAATGATACCTCACTTGTGTGGGTAGGCCTAGCGCCCGCGACAGGAAACACCCCAAAGCGCAACGTGGACACGTCCAAAATTTATGAAGAAAACAGAGGTGTTTTTTGCGAAGTGCCTACCTGTAGATTTTGGCCTCTAGCTCAGCCGGCACCTATGGAAACCTACCAAACCTGTGCATTTCTGACAACTAGAGACCTAGGGGAATCCAAGGAGGGGTGACTTGCGGGGCTCGGACCAGGTTCTGTTACCCAGAGTCCTTTGCAAACCTCAAAATTTGGCTAAGAAAAAACACATGTTCCTCACATTTCTGTGGCAGAAAGTTCTGGAATCTGAGAGGAGCCACAAATTTCCTTCCACCCAGCGTTCCCCCAAGTCTCCCGATAAAAATGATACCTCACTTGTGTGGGTAGGCCTAGAGCCCGCGACAGGAAACACACCAAAGCGCAACGTGGACACATCCAAAATTTTGGAAGAAAACAGAGGTGTTTTTTGCGAAGTGCCTACCTGTAGATTTTGGCCTCTAGCTCAGCCGGCACCTATAGAAACCTACCAAACCTGTGCATTTCTGAAAACTAGAGACCTAGGGGAATCCAAGGAGGGGTGACTTGCGGGGCTCGGACCAGGTTCTGTTACCCAGAATCCTTTGCAAACCTCAAAATTTGGCTAAAAAAACACATGTTCCTCACATTTCTGTGGCAGAAAGTTCTGGAATCTGAGAGGAGCCACAAATTTCCTTCCACCCAGTGGTCCCCCAAGTCTCCCGATAAAAATGATACCTCACTTGTGTGGGTAGGCCTAGAGCCCGCGACAGGAAACACACCAAAGCGCAACGTGGACACATCCAAAATTTGGAAGAAAACAGAGGTGTTTTTTGCGAAGTGCCTACCTGTAGATTTTGGCCTCTAGCTCAGCCGGCACCTAGGGAAACCTACCAAACCTGTGCATTTCTGCAAACTAGAGACCTAGGGGAATCCAAGGAGGGGTGACTTGCGGGGCTCGGACCAGGTTCTGTTACCCAGAATCCTTTGCAAACCTCAAAATTTGGCTAAAAAAACACATGTTCCTCACATTTCTGTGGCAGAAAGTTCTGGAATCTGAGAGGAGCCACAAATTTCCTTCCACCCAGCGTTCCCCCAAGTCTCCCGATAAAAATTATACCTCACTTGTGTGGGTAGGCCTAGCGCCCGCGGCAGGAAACGCCCCAAAGCGCAACGTGGACACATCCAAAATTTTGGAAGAAAACAGAGGCGTTTTTTGCGAAGTGCCTTCCTGTAGATTTTGGCCTCTAGCTCAGCCGGCACCTATGGAAACCTACCAAACCTGTGCATTTCTGAAAACTAGAGACCTAGGGGAATCCAAGATGGGGTGACTTGCGGGGCTCGGACCAGGTTCTGTTACCCAGAATCCTTTGCAAACCTCACAATTTGGCTAAAAAAACACATGTTCCTCACATTTCTGTGGCAGAAAGTTCTGGAATCTGAGAGGAGCCACAAATTTCCTTCCACCCAGCGTTCCCCCAAGTCTCCCGATAAAAATGATACCTCACTTGTGTGGGTAGGCCTAGAGCCCGCGACAGGAAACACACCAAAGCGCAAGGTGGACACATAAAATTTTTTGGAAGAAAACAGAGGTGTTTTTTGCGAAGTGCCTACCTGTAGATTTTGGCCTCTAGCTCAACCGGCACCTAGGGAAACCTACCAAACCTGTGGATTTCTGAAAACTAGAGACCTAGGGGAATCCAAGGAGGGGTGACTTGCGGGGCTCGGACCAGGCTCTGTTACCCAGAATCCTTTGCAAACCTCAAAATTTGGCTAAAAAAACACATGTTCCTCACATTTCTCTGGCAGAAAGTTCTGGAATCTGAGAGGAGCCACAAATTTCCTTCCACCCAGCGTTCCCCCAAGTCTCCCGATAAAAATGATACCTCAATTGTGTGGGTAGGCCTAGCGCCCGCGACAGGAAACATCCCAAAGCGCAACGTGGACACATCCAAAATTTTGGAAGAAAACAGAGGTGTTTTTTGCGAAGTGCCTACCTGTAGATTTTGGCCTCTAGCTCAGCTGGCACCTAGGGAAACCTACCAAACCTGTGCATTTCTGAAAACTAGAGACCTAGGGGAATCCAAGGAGGGGTGACTTGCGGGGCTCGGACCAGGTTCTGTTAACCAGAGTCCTTTGCAAAACTCAAAATTTGGCTAAAAAAACACATGTTCCTCACATTTCTGTGGCAGAAAGTTCTGGAATCTGAGAGGAGCCACGAATTTCCTTCCACCCAGCGTTCCCCCAAGTCTCCCGATAAAAATGATACCTCACTTGTGTGGGTAGGCCTAGCGCCCGCGACAGGAAACGCCCCAAAGCGCAACGTGGACACGTCCAAAATTTTGGAAGAAAACAGAGGTGTTTTTTGCGAAGTGCCTACCTGTAGATATTGGCCTCTAGCTCAGCCGGCACCTAGGGAAACCTACTAAACCTGTGCATTTCTGAAAACTAGAGACCTAGGGTAATCCAAGGAGGGGTGACTTGCGGGGCTCGGACCAGGTTCTGTTACCCAGAATCCTTTGCAAACCTCAAAATTTGGCTAAAAAAACACATGTTCCTCACATTTCTCTGGCAGAAAGTTCTGGAATCTGAGAGGAGCCACAAATTTCCTTCCACCCAGCGTTCCCCCAAGTCTCCCGATAAAAATGATACCTCACTTGTGTGGGTAGGCCTAGCGCCCGCGACAGGAAACACCACAAAGCGCAACGTGGACACATCCAAAATTTTGGAAGAAAACAGAGGTGTTTTTTGCGAAGTGCCTACCTGTAGATTTTGGCCTCTAGCTCAGCCGGCACCTATGGAAACCTACCAAACCTGTGCATTTCTGAAAACTAGAGACCTAGGGGAATCCAAGGAGGGGTGACTTGCGGGGCTTGGACCAGGTTCTGTTACCCAGAGTCCTTTGCAAACCTCAAAATTTGGCTAAAAAAACACATGTTCCTCACATTTCTGTGGCAGAAAGTTTTGGAATCTGAGAGGAGCCACAAATTTCCTTCCACCCAGCGTTCCCCCAAGTCTCCCGATAAAAATGATACCTCACTTGTGTGGGTACGCCTAGCGCCCGCGACAGGAAACGCCCCAATGCGCAACGTGGACACGTCCAAAATTTTTGAAGAAAACAGAGGTGTTTTTTGCGAAGTGCCTACCTGTAGATTTTGGCCTCTAGCTCAGCCGGCACCTAGGGAAACCTACCAAACCTGTGCATTTCTGACAACTAGAGACCTAGGGGAATCCAAGGAGGGGTGACTTGCGGGGCTCGGACCAGGTTCTGTTACCCAGAATCCTTTGCAAACCTCAAAATTTGGCTAAAAAAACACATGTTCCTCACATTTCTGTGGCAGAAAGTTCTGGAATCTGAGAGGAGCCACAAATTTCCTTCCACCCAGTGTTCCCCCAAGTCTCCCGATAAAAATGATACCTCACTTGTGTGGGTAGGCCTTGAGCCCACGACAGGAAACACACCAAAGCGCAACGTGGACACATCCAAAATTTTGGAAGAAAACAGAGGTGTTTTTTGCGAAGTGCCTACCTGTAGATTTTGGCCTCTAGCTCAGCCGGCACCTATGGAAACCTACCAAACCTGTGCATTTCTGAAAACTAGAGACCTAGGGGAATCCAAGGAGGGGTGACTTGCGGGGCTCGGACCAGGTTCTGTTACCCAGAATCCTTTGCAAACCTCAAAATTTGGCTAAAAAAACACATGTTCCTCACATTTCTGTTGCAGAAAGTTCTGGAATCTGAGAGGAGCCACAAATTTCCTTCCACCCAGCGTTCCCCCAAGTCTCCTGATAAAAATGATACCTCACTTGTGTGGGTAGGTCTAGCGCCTGCGACAGGAAACACCCCAAAGCGCAACGTGGACACATCCAAAATTTTGGAAGAAAACAGAGGTGTTTTTTGCGAAGTGCCTACCTGTAGATTTTGGCCTCTAGCTCAGCCGGCACCTAGGGAAACCTACCAAACCTGTGTATTTCTGAAAACTAGAGACCTAGGGTAATCCAAGGAGGGGTGACTTGCGGGGCTCGGACCAGGTTCTGTTACCGAGAGTCCTTTGCAAACCTCAAAATTTGGCTAAAAAAACACATGTTCCTCACATTTCTGTGGCAGAAAGTTCTGGAATCTGAGAGGAGCCACCAATTTCCTTCCACCCAGCGTTCCCCCAAGTCTCCCGATAAAAATGATACCTCACTTGTGTGGGTAGGCCTAGCGCCCGCGACAGGAAACGCCCCAAAGCGTAACGTGGACACGTCCAAAATTTTTGAAGAAAACAGAGATGTTTTTTGCGAAGTGCCTACCTGTAGATTTTGGCCTCTAGCGCAGCCGGCACCTAGGGAAACCTACCGAACCTGTGCATTTCTGAAAACTAGAGACCTAGGGGAATCCAAGGAGGGGTGACTTGCGGGGCTCGGACCAGGTTCTGTTACCCAGAATCCTTTGCAAACCTCAAAATTTGGCAAAAAAAACACATGTTCCTCACATTTCTGTGGCAGAAAGTTCTGGAATCTGAGAGGAGCCACAAATTTCCTTCCACCCAGCGTTCCCCCAAGTCTCCTGATAAAAATGATACCTCACTTGTGTGGGTAGGCCTAGCGCCCGCGACAGGAAACACCCCAAAGCGCAACGTGGACACATCCAAAATTTTGGAAGAAAACAGAGGTGTTTTTTGCGAAGTGCCTACCTGTAGATTTTGGCCTCTAGCTCAGCCGGCACCTAGGGAAACCTACCAAACCTGTGTATTTCTGAAAACTAGAGACCTAGGGTAATCCAAGGAGGGGTGACTTGCGGGGCTCGGACCAGGTTCTGTTACCGAGAGTCCTTTGCAAACCTCAAAATTTGGCTAAAAAAACACATGTTCCTCACATTTCTGTGGCAGAAAGTTCTGGAATCTGAGAGGAGCCACCAATTTCCTTCCACCCAGCGTTCCCCCAAGTCTCCCGATAAAAATGATACCTCACTTGTGTGGGTAGGCCTAGCGCCCGCGACAGGAAACGCCCCAAAGCGTAACGTGGACACGTCCAAAATTTTTGAAGAAAACAGAGATGTTTTTTGCGAAGTGCCTACCTGTAGATTTTGGCCTCTAGCGCAGCCGGCACCTAGGGAAACCTACCGAACCTGTGCATTTCTGAAAACTAGAGACCTAGGGGAATCCAAGGAGGGGTGACTTGCGGGGCTCGGACCAGGTTCTGTTACCCAGAATCCTTTGCAAACCTCAAAATTTGGCTAAAAAAACACATGTTCCTCACATTTCTGTGGCAGAAAGTTCTGGAATCTGAGAGGAGCCACAAATTTCCTTCCACCCAGCGTTCCCCCAAGTCTCCTGATAAAAATGATACCTCACTTGTGTGGGTAGGCCTAGCGCCCGCGACAGGAAACACCCCAAAGCGCAACGTGGACACATCCAAAATTTTGAAAGAAAACAGAGGTGTTTTTTGCGAAGTGCCTACCTGTAGATTTTGGCCTCTAGCTCAGCCGGCACCTAGGGAAACCTACCAAACTTGTGCATTTCTGAAAACTAGAGACCTAGGGGAATCCAATGAGGGGTGATTAGCGGGGCTCGGACCAGGTTCTGATACCCAGAGTCCTTTGCAAACCTCAAAATTTGGCTAAAAAAACACATGTTCCTCACATTTCTGTGGCAGAAAGTTCTGGAATCTGAGAGGAGCCAAAAATTTCCTTCCACCCAGCGTTCCCCCAAGTCTCCCGATAAAAATGATACCTCACTTGTGTGGGTAGGCCTAGCGCCCGCGACAGGAAACGCCCCAAAGCGCAACGTGGACACATCCAAAATTTTGGAAGAAAACAGAGGTGTTTTTTGCGAAGTGCCTACCTGTAGATTTTGGCCTCTAGCTCAGCCGGCACCTAGGGAAACCTACCAAACCTGTGCATTTCTGAAAACTAGAGACCTAGGGGAATCCAGGGAGGAGTGACTTGCGGGGCTCGGACCAGGTTCTGTTACCCAGAATCCTTTGCAAACCTCAAAATGTGGCTAAAAAAACACATGTTCCTCACATTTCTGTGGCAGAAAGTTCTGGAATCTGAGAGGAGCCACAAATTTCCTTCCACCCAGCGTTCCCCCAAGTCTCCCGATAAAAATGATACCTCACTTGTGTGGGTAGACCTAGCGCCCGCGACAGGAAACGCCCCAAAGCGCAACGTGGACACGTCCAAAATGTATGAAGAAAACAGAGGTGTTTTTTGCGAAGTGCCTACCTGTAGATTTTGGCCTCTAGCTCAGCCGGCACCTAGGGAAACCTACCAAACCTGTGCATTTCTGACAACTAGAGACCTAGGGGAATCCACGGAGGGGTGACTTGCGGGGCTCGGACCAGGTTCTGTTACCCAGAATCCTTTGCAAACCTCAAAATTTGGCTAAAAAAACACATGTTCCTCACATTTCTGTTGCAGAAAGTTCTGGAATCTGAGAGGAGCCACAAATTTCCTTCCACCCAGCGTTCCCCCAAGTCTCCTGATAAAAATGATACCTCACTTGTGTGGGTAGGTCTAGCGCCTGCGACAGGAAACACCCCAAAGCGCAACGTGGACACATCCAAAATTTTGGAAGAAAACAGAGGTGTTTTTTGCGAAGTGCCTACCTGTAGATTTTGGCCTCTAGCTCAGCCGGCACCTAGGGAAACCTACCAAACCTGTGTATTTCTGAAAACTAGAGACCTAGGGTAATCCAAGGAGGGGTGACTTGCGGGGCTCGGACCAGGTTCTGTTACCGAGAGTCCTTTGCAAACCTCAAAATTTGGCTAAAAAAACACATGTTCCTCACATTTCTGTGGCAGAAAGTTCTGGAATCTGAGAGGAGCCACCAATTTCCTTCCACCCAGCGTTCCCCCAAGTCTCCCGATAAAAATGATACCTCACTTGTGTGGGTAGGCCTAGCGCCCGCGACAGGAAACGCCCCAAAGCGTAACGTGGACACGTCCAAAATTTTTGAAGAAAACAGAGATGTTTTTTGCGAAGTGCCTACCTGTAGATTTTGGCCTCTAGCGCAGCCGGCACCTAGGGAAACCTACCAAACCTGTGCATTTCTGAAAACTAGAGACCTAGGGGAATCCAAGGAGGGGTGACTTGCGGGGCTCGGACCAGGTTCTGTTACCCAGAATCCTTTGCAAACCTCAAAATTTGGCTAAAAAAACACATGTTCCTCACATTTCTGTGGCAGAAAGTTCTGGAATCTGAGAGGAGCCACAAATTTCCTTCCACCCAGCGTTCCCCCAAGTCTCCTGATAAAAATGATACCTCACTTGTGTGGGTAGGCCTAGCGCCCGCGACAGGAAACACCCCAAAGCGCAACGTGGACACATCCAAAATTTTGAAAGAAAACAGAGGTGTTTTTTGCGAAGTGCCTACCTGTAGATTTTGGCCTCTAGCTCAGCCGGCACCTAGGGAAACCTACCAAACTTGTGCATTTCTGAAAACTAGAGACCTAGGGGAATCCAATGAGGGGTGATTAGCGGGGCTCGGACCAGGTTCTGATACCCAGAGTCCTTTGCAAACCTCAAAATTTGGCTAAAAAAACACATGTTCCTCACATTTCTGTGGCAGAAAGTTCTGGAATCTGAGAGGAGCCAAAAATTTCCTTCCACCCAGCGTTCCCCCAAGTCTCCCGATAAAAATGATACCTCACTTGTGTGGGTAGGCCTAGCGCCCGCGACAGGAAACGCCCCAAAGCGCAACGTGGACACATCCAAAATTTTGGAAGAAAACAGAGGTGTTTTTTGCGAAGTGCCTACCTGTAGATTTTGGCCTCTAGCTCAGCCGGCACCTAGGGAAACCTACCAAACCTGTGCATTTCTGAAAACTAGAGACCTAGGGGAATCCAGGGAGGAGTGACTTGCGGGGCTCGGACCAGGTTCTGTTACCCAGAATCCTTTGCAAACCTCAAAATGTGGCTAAAAAAACCCATGTTCCTCACATTTCTGTGGCAGAAAGTTCTGGAATCTGAGAGGAGCCACAAATTTCCTTCCACCCAGCGTTCCCCCAAGTCTCCCGATAAAAATGATACCTCACTTGTGTAGGTAGACCTAGCGCCCGCGACAGGAAACGCCCCAAAGCGCAACGTGGACACGTCCAAAATGTATGAAGAAAACAGAGGTGTTTTTTGCGAAGTGCCTACCTGTAGATTTTGGCCTCTAGCTCAGCCGGCACCTAGGGAAACCTACCAAACCTGTGCATTTCTGACAACTAGAGACCTAGGGGAATCCACGGAGGGGTGACTTGCGGGGCTCGGACCAGGTTCTGTTACCCAGAATCCTTTGCAAACCTCAAAATATGGCTAAAAAAACACATGTTCCTCACATTTCTGTGGCAGAAAGTTCGGGAATCTGAGAGGAGCCACAAATTTCCTTCCACCCAGCGTTCCCCCAAGTCTCCCGATAAAAATGATACCTCACTTGTGTGGGTAGGCCTAGCGCCCGCGACAGGAAACGCCCCAAAGCGCAACGTGGACACGTCCAAAATTTTGGAAGAAAACAGAGGTGTTTTTTGCGAAGTGCCTACCTGTAGATATTGGCCTCTAGCTCAGCCGGCACCTAGGGAAACCTACTAAACCTGTGCATTTCTGAAAACTAGAGACCTAGGGTAATCCAAGGAGGGGTGACTTGCGGGGCTCGGACCAGGTTCTGTTACCCAGAATCCTTTGCAAACCTCAAAATTTGGCTAAAAAAACACATGTTCCTCACATTTCTGTGGCAGAAAGTTCTGGAATCTGAGAGGAGCCACAAATTTCCTTCCACCCAGCGTTCCCCCAAGTCTCCCGATAAAAATGATACCTCACTTGTGTGGGTAGGCCTAGAGCCCGCGACAGGAAACACACCAAAGCGCAACGTGGACACATCCAAAATTTGGAAGAAAACAGAGGTGTTTTTTGCGAAGTGCCTACCTGTAGATTTTGGCCTCTAGCTCAGCCGGCACCTAGGGAAACCTACCAAACCTGTGCATTTCTGAAAACTAGAGACCTAGGGGAATCCAAGATGGGGTGACTTGCGGGGCTCGGACCAGGTTCTGTTACCCAGAATCCTTTGCAAACCTCACAATTTGGCTAAAAAAACACATGTTCCTCACATTTCTGTGGCAGAAAGTTCTGGAATCTGAGAGGAGCCACAAATTTCCTTCCACCCAGCGTTCCCCCAAGTCTCCCGATAAAAATGATACCTCACTTGTGTGGGTAGGCCTAGAGCCCGCGACAGGAAACACACCAAAGCGCAAGGTGGACACATAAAATTTTTTGGAAGAAAACAGAGGTGTTTTTTGCGAAGTGCCTACCTGTAGATTTTGGCCTCTAGCTCAACCGGCACCTAGGGAAACCTACCAAACCTGTGGATTTCTGAAAACTAGAGACCTAGGGGAATCCAAGGAGGGGTGACTTGCGGGGCTCGGACCAGGCTCTGTTACCCAGAATCCTTTGCAAACCTCAAAATTTGGCTAAAAAAACACATGTTCCTCACATTTCTGTGGCAGAAAGTTCTGGAATCTGAGAGGAGCCACAAATTTCCTTCCACCCAGTGTTCCCCCAAGTCTCCCGATAAAAATGATACCTCACTTGTGTGGGTAGGCCTTGAGCCCGCGACAGGAAACACACCAAAGCGCAACGTGGACACATCCAAAATTTTGGAAGAAAACAGAGGTGTTTTTTGCGAAGTGCCTACCTGTAGATTTTGGCCTCTAGCTCAGCCGGCACCTATGGAAACCTACCAAACCTGTGCATTTCTGAAAACTAGAGACCTAGGGGAATCCAAGGAGGGGTGACTTGCGGGGCTCGGACCAGGTTCTGTTACCCAGAATCCTTTGCAAACCACAAAATTTGGCTAAAAAAACACATGTTCCTCACATTTCTGTTGCAGAAAGTTCTGGAATCTGAGAGGAGCCACAAATTTCCTTCCACCCAGCGTTCCCCCAAGTCTCCTGATAAAAATGATACCTCACTTGTGTGGGTAGGTCTAGCGCCTGCGACAGGAAACACCCCAAAGCGCAACGTGGACACATCCAAAATTTTGGAAGAAAACAGAGGTGTTTTTTGCGAAGTGCCTACCTGTAGATTTTGGCCTCTAGCTCAGCCGGCACCTAGGGAAACCTACCAAACCTGTGTATTTCTGAAAACTAGAGACCTAGGGTAATCCAAGGAGGGGTGACTTGCGGGGCTCGGACCAGGTTCTGTTACCGAGAGTCCTTTGCAAACCTCAAAATTTGGCTAAAAAAACACATGTTCCTCACATTTCTGTGGCAGAAAGTTCTGGAATCTGAGAGGAGCCACCAATTTCCTTCCACCCAGCGTTCCCCCAAGTCTCCCGATAAAAATGATACCTCACTTGTGTGGGTAGGCCTAGCGCCCGCGACAGGAAACGCCCCAAAGCGTAACGTGGACACGTCCAAAATTTTTGAAGAAAACAGAGATGTTTTTTGCGAAGTGCCTACCTGTAGATTTTGGCCTCTAGCGCAGCCGGCACCTAGGGAAACCTACCAAACCTGTGCATTTCTGAAAACTAGAGACCTAGGGGAATCCAAGGAGGGGTGACTTGCGGGGCTCGGACCAGGTTCTGTTACCCAGAATCCTTTGCAAACCTCAAAATTTGGCTAAAAAAACACATGTTCCTCACATTTCTGTGGCAGAAAGTTCTGGAATCTGAGAGGAGCCACAAATTTCCTTCCACCCAGCGTTCCCCCAAGTCTCCTGATAAAAATGATACCTCACTTGTGTGGGTAGGCCTAGCGCCCGCGACAGGAAACACCCCAAAGCGCAACGTGGACACATCCAAAATTTTGAAAGAAAACAGAGGTGTTTTTTGCGAAGTGCCTACCTGTAGATTTTGGCCTCTAGCTCAGCCGGCACCTAGGGAAACCTACCAAACTTGTGCATTTCTGAAAACTAGAGACCTAGGGGAATCCAATGAGGGGTGATTAGCGGGGCTCGGACCAGGTTCTGATACCCAGAGTCCTTTGCAAACCTCAAAATTTGGCTAAAAAAACACATGTTCCTCACATTTCTGTGGCAGAAAGTTCTGGAATCTGAGAGGAGCCACAAATTTCCTTCCACCCAGCGTTCCCCCAAGTCTCCCGATAAAAATTATACCTCACTTGTGTGGGTAGGCCTAGCGCCCGCGACAGGAAACGCCCCAAAGCGCAACGTGGACACATCCAAAATTTTGGAAGAAAACAGAGGTGTTTTTTGCGAAGTGCCTACCTGTAGATTTTGGCCTCTAGCTCAGCCGGCACCTAGGGAAACCTACCAAACCTGTGCATTTCTGAAAACTAGAGACCTAGGGGAATCCAGGGAGGAGTGACTTGCGGGGCTCGGACCAGGTTCTGTTACCCAGAATCCTTTGCAAACCTCAAAATGAGGCTAAAAAAACACATGTTCCTCACATTTCTGTGGCAGAAAGTTCTGGAATCTGAGAGGAGCCACAAATTTCCTTCCACCCAGCGTTCCCCCAAGTCTCCCGATAAAAATGATACCTCACTTGTGTGGGTAGACCTAGAGCCCGCGACAGGAAACGCCCCAAAGCGCAACGTGGACACGTCCAAAATGTATGAAGAAAACAGGTGTTTTTTGCGAAGTGCCTACCTGTAGATTTTGGCCTCTAGCTCAGCCGGCACCTAGGGAAACCTACCAAACCTGTGCATTTCTGACAACTAGAGACCTAGGGGAATCCACGGAGGGGTGACTTGCGGGGCTCGGACCAGGTTCTGTTACCCAGAATCCTTTGCAAACCTCAAAATATGGCTAAAAAAACACATGTTCCTCACATTTCTGTGGCAGAAAGTTCTGGAATCTGAGAGGAGCCACAAATTTCCTTCCACCCAGCGTTCCCCCAAGTCTCCCGATAAAAATGATACCTCACTTGTGTGGGTAGGCCTAGCGCCCGCGACAGGAAACGCCCCAAAGCGCAACGTGGACACGTCCAAAATTTTGGAAGAAAACAGAGGTGTTTTTTGCGAAGTGCCTACCTGTAGATTTTGGCCTCTAGCTCAGCCGGCACCTAGGGAAACCTACTAAACCTGTGCATTTCTGAAAACTAGAGACCTAGGGTAATCCAAGGAGGGGTGATTAGCGGGGCTCGGACCAGGTTCTGATACCCAGAGTCCTTTGCAAACCTCAAAATTTGGCTAAAAAAACACATGTTCCTCACATTTCTGTGGCAGAAAGTTCTGGAATCTGAGAGGAGCCAAAAATTTCCTTCCACCCAGCGTTCCCCCAAGTCTCCCGATAAAAATGATACCTCACTTGTGTGGGTAGGCCTAGCGCCCGCGACAGGAAACGCCCCAAAGCGCAACGTGGACACATCCAAAATTTTGGAAGAAAACAGAGGTGTTTTTTGCGAAGTGCCTACCTGTAGATTTTGGCCTCTAGCTCAGCCGGCACCTAGGGAAACCTACCAAACCTGTGCATTTCTGAAAACTAGAGACCTAGGGGAATCCAGGGAGGAGTGACTTGCGGGGCTCGGACCAGGTTCTGTTACCCAGAATCCTTTGCAAACCTCAAAATGTGGCTAAAAAAACACATGTTCCTCACATTTCTGTGGCAGAAAGTTCTGGAATCTGAGAGGAGCCACAAATTTCCTTCCACCCAGCGTTCCCCCAAGTCTCCCGATAAAAATGATACCTCACTTGTGTAGGTAGACCTAGCGCCCGCGACAGGAAACGCCCCAAAGCGCAACGTGGACACGTCCAAAATGTATGAAGAAAACAGAGGTGTTTTTTGCGAAGTGCCTACCTGTAGATTTTGGCCTCTAGCTCAGCCGGCACCTAGGGAAACCTACCAAACCTGTGCATTTCTGACAACTAGAGACCTAGGGGAATCCACGGAGGGGTGACTTGCGGGGCTCGGACCAGGTTCTGTTACCCAGAATCCTTTGCAAACCTCAAAATATGGCTAAAAAAACACATGTTCCTCACATTTCTGTGGCAGAAAGTTCTGGAATCTGAGAGGAGCCACAAATTTCCTTCCACCCAGCGTTCCCCCAAGTCTCCCGATAAAAATGATACCTCACTTGTGTGGGTAGGCCTAGCGCCCGCGACAGGAAACGCCCCAAAGCGCAACGTGGACACGTCCAAAATTTTGGAAGAAAACAGAGGTGTTTTTTGCGAAGTGCCTACCTGTAGATATTGGCCTCTAGCTCAGCCGGCACCTAGGGAAACCTACTAAACCTGTGCATTTCTGAAAACTAGAGACCTAGGGTAATCCAAGGAGGTGTGACTTGCGGGGCTCGGACCAGGTTCTGTTACCCAGAATCCTTTGCAAACCTCAAAATTTGGCTAAAAAAACACATGTTCCTCACATTTCTGTGGCAGAAAGTTCTGGAATCTGAGAGGAGCCACAAATTTCCTTCCACCCAGCGTTCCCCCAAGTCTCCCGATAAAAATGATACCTCACTTGTGTGGGTAGGCCTAGAGCCCGCGACAGGAAACACACCAAAGCGCAACGTGGACACATCCAAAATTTGGAAGAAAACAGAGGTGTTTTTTGCGAAGTGCCTACCTGTAGATTTTGGCCTCTAGCTCAGCCGGCACCTAGGGAAACCTACCAAACCTGTGCATTTCTGAAAACTAGAGACCTAGGGGAATCCAAGATGGGGTGACTTGCGGGGCTCGGACCAGGTTCTGTTACCCAGAATCCTTTGCAAACCTCACAATTTGGCTAAAAAAACACATGTTCCTCACATTTCTGTGGCAGAAAGTTCTGGAATCTGAGAGGAGCCACAAATTTCCTTCCACCCAGCGTTCCCCCAAGTCTCCCGATAAAAATGATACCTCACTTGTGTGGGTAGGCCTAGAGCCCGCGACAGGAAACACACCAAAGCGCAAGGTGGACACATAAAATTTTTTGGAAGAAAACAGAGGTGTTTTTTGCGAAGTGCCTACCTGTAGATTTTGGCCTCTAGCTCAACCGGCACCTAGGGAAACCTACCAAACCTGTGGATTTCTGAAAACTAGAGACCTAGGGGAATCCAAGGAGGGGTGACTTGCGGGGCTCGGACCAGGCTCTGTTACCCAGAATCCTTTGCAAACCTCAAAATTTGGCTAAAAAAACACATGTTCCTCACATTTCTGTGGCAGAAAGTTCTGGAATCTGAGAGGAGCCACAAATTTCCTTCCACCCAGTGTTCCCCCAAGTCTCCCGATAAAAATGATACCTCACTTGTGTGGGTAGGCCTTGAGCCCGCGACAGGAAACACACCAAAGCGCAACGTGGACACATCCAAAATTTTGGAAGAAAACAGAGGTGTTTTTTGCGAAGTGCCTACCTGTAGATTTTGGCCTCTAGCTCAGCCGGCACCTATGGAAACCTACCAAACCTGTGCATTTCTGAAAACTAGAGACCTAGGGGAATCCAAGGAGGGGTGACTTGCGGGGCTCGGACCAGGTTCTGTTACCCAGAATCCTTTGCAAACCTCAAAATTTGGCTAAAAAAACACATGTTCCTCACATTTCTGTTGCAGAAAGTTCTGGAATCTGAGAGGAGCCACAAATTTCCTTCCACCCAGCGTTCCCCCAAGTCTCCTGATAAAAATGATACCTCACTTGTGTGGGTAGGTCTAGCGCCTGCGACAGGAAACACCCCAAAGCGCAACGTGGACACATCCAAAATTTTGGAAGAAAACAGAGGTGTTTTTTGCGAAGTGCCTACCTGTAGATTTTGGCCTCTAGCTCAGCCGGCACCTAGGGAAACCTACCAAACCTGTGTATTTCTGAAAACTAGAGACCTAGGGTAATCCAAGGAGGGGTGACTTGCGGGGCTCGGACCAGGTTCTGTTACCGAGAGTCCTTTGCAAACCTCAAAATTTGGCTAAAAAAACACATGTTCCTCACATTTCTGTGTCAGAAAGTTCTGGAATCTGAGAGGAGCCACCAATTTCCTTCCACCCAGCGTTCCCCCAAGTCTCCCGATAAAAATGATACCTCACTTGTGTGGGTAGGCCTAGCGCCCGCGACAGGAAACGCCCCAAAGCGTAACGTGGACACGTCCAAAATTTTTGAAGAAAACAGAGATGTTTTTTGCGAAGTGCCTACCTGTAGATTTTGGCCTCTAGCGCAGCCGGCACCTAGGGAAACCTACCAAACCTGTGCATTTCTGAAAACTAGAGACCTAGGGGAATCCAAGGAGGGGTGACTTGCGGGGCTCGGACCAGGTTCTGTTACCCAGAATCCTTTGCAAACCTCAAAATTTGGCTAAAAAAACACATGTTCCTCACATTTCTGTGGCAGAAAGTTCTGGAATCTGAGAGGAGCCACAAATTTCCTTCCACCCAGCGTTCCCCCAAGTCTCCTGATAAAAATGATACCTCACTTGTGTGGGTAGGCCTAGCGCCCGCGACAGGAAACACCCCAAAGCGCAACATGGACACATCCAAAATTTTGAAAGAAAACAGAGGTGTTTTTTGCGAAGTGCCTACCTGTAGATTTTGGCCTCTAGCTCAGCCGGCACCTAGGGAAACCTACCAAACTTGTGCATTTCTGAAAACTAGAGACCTAGGGGAATCCAATGAGGGGTGATTAGCGGGGCTCGGACCAGGTTCTGATACCCAGAGTCCTTTGCAAACCTCAAAATTTGGCTAAAAAAACACATGTTCCCCACATTTCTGTGGCAGAAAGTTCTGGAATCTGAGAGGAGCCACAAATTTCCTTCCACCCAGCGTTCCCCCAAGTCTCCCGATAAAAATTATACCTCACTTGTGTGGGTAGGCCTAGCGCCCGCGACAGGAAACGCCCCAAAGCGCAACGTGGACACATCCAAAATTTTGGAAGAAAACAGAGGTGTTTTTTGCGAAGTGCCTACCTGTAGATTTTGGCCTCTAGCTCAGCCGGCACCTAGGGAAACCTACCAAACCTGTGCATTTCTGAAAACTAGAGACCTAGGGGAATCCAGGGAGGAGTGACTTGCGGGGCTCGGACCAGGTTCTGTTACCCAGAATCCTTTGCAAACCTCAAAATGTGGCTAAAAAAACACATGTTCCTCACATTTCTGTGGCAGAAAGTTCTGGAATCTGAGAGGAGCCACAAATTTCCTTCCACCCAGCGTTCCCCCAAGTCTCCCGATAAAAATGATACCTCACTTGTGTGGGTAGACCTAGCGCCCGCGACAGGAAATGCCCCAAAGCGCAACGTGGACACGTCCAAAATGTATGAAGAAAACAGAGGTGTTTTTTGCGAAGTGCCTACCTGTAGATTTTGGCCTCTAGCTCAGCCGGCACCTAGGGAAACCTACCAAACCTGTGCATTTCTGACAACTAGAGACCTAGGGGAATCCACGGAGGGGTGACTTGCGGGGCTCGGACCAGGTTCTGTTACCCAGAATCCTTTGCAAACCTCAAAATATGGCTAAAAAAACACATGTTCCTCACATTTCTGTGGCAGAAAGTTCTGGAATCTGAGAGGAGCCACAAATTTCCTTCCACCCAGCGTTCCCCCAAGTCTCCCGATAAAAATGATACCTCACTTGTGTGGGTAGGCCTAGCGCCCGCGACAGGAAACGCCCCAAAGCGCAACGTGGACACGTCCAAAATTTTGGAAGAAAACAGAGGTGTTTTTTGCGAAGTGCCTACCTGTAGATATTGGCCTCTAGCTCAGCCGGCACCTAGGGAAACCTACTAAACCTGTGCATTTCTGAAAACTAGAGACCTAGGGTAATCCAAGGAGGGGTGACTTGCGGGGCTCGGACCAGGTTCTGTTACCCAGAATCCTTTGCAAACCTCAAAATTTGGCTAAAAAAACACATGTTCCTCACATTTCTGTGGCAGAAAGTTCTGGAATCTGAGAGGAGCCACAAATTTCCTTCCACCCAGCGTTCCCCCAAGTCTCCCGATAAAAATGATACCTCACTTGTGTGGGTAGGCCTAGAGCCCGCGACAGGAAACACACCAAAGCGCAACGTGGACACATCCAAAATTTGGAAGAAAACAGAGGTGTTTTTTGCGAAGTGCCTACCTGTAGATTTTGGCCTCTAGCTCAGCCGGCACCTAGGGAAACCTACCAAACCTGTGCATTTCTGAAAACTAGAGACCTAGGGGAATCCAAGATGGGGTGACTTGCGGGGCTCGGACCAGGTTCTGTTACCCAGAATCCTTTGCAAACCTCACAATTTGGCTAAAAAAACACATGTTCCTCACATTTCTGTGGCAGAAAGTTCTGGAATCTGAGAGGAGCCACAAATTTCCTTCCACCCAGCGTTCCCCCAAGTCTCCCGATAAAAATGATACCTCACTTGTGTGGGTAGGCCTAGAGCCCGCGACAGGAAACACACCAAAGCGCAAGGTGGACACATAAAATTTTTTGGAAGAAAACAGAGGTGTTTTTTGCGAAGTGCCTACCTGTAGATTTTGGCCTCTAGCTCAACCGGCACCTAGGGAAACCTACCAAACCTGTGGATTTCTGAAAACTAGAGACCTAGGGGAATCCAAGGAGGGGTGACTTGCGGGGCTCGGACCAGGCTCTGTTACCCAGAATCCTTTGCAAACCTCAAAATTTGGCTAAAAAAACACATGTTCCTCACATTTCTCTGGCAGAAAGTTCTGGAATCTGAGAGGAGCCACAAATTTCCTTCCACCCAGCGTTCCCCCAAGTCTCCCGATAAAAATGATACCTCAATTGTGTGGGTAGGCCTAGCGCCCGCGACAGGAAACATCCCAAAGCGCAACGTGGACACATCCAAAATTTTGGAAGAAAACAGAGGTGTTTTTTGCGAAGTGCCTACCTGTAGATTTTGGCCTCTAGCTCAGCCGGCACCTAGGGAAACCTACCAAACCTGTGCATTTCTGAAAACTAGAGACCTAGGGGAATCCAAGGAGGGGTGACTTGCGGGGCTCGGACCAGGTTCTGTTAACCAGAGTCCTTTGCAAAACTCAAAATTTGGCTAAAAAAACACATGTTCCTCACATTTCTGTGGCAGAAAGTTCTGGAATCTGAGAGGAGCCACGAATTTCCTTCCACCCAGCGTTCCCCCAAGTCTCCCGATAAAAATGATACCTCACTTGTGTGGGTAGGCCTAGCGCCCGCGACAGGAAACGCCCCAAAGCGCAACGTGGACACGTCCAAAATTTTGGAAGAAAACAGAGGTGTTTTTTGCGAAGTGCCTACCTGTAGATATTGGCCTCTAGCTCAGCCGGCACCTAGGGAAACCTACTAAACCTGTGCATTTCTGAAAACTAGAGACCTAGGGTAATCCAAGGAGGGGTGACTTGCGGGGCTCGGACCAGGTTCTGTTACCCAGAATCCTTTGCAAACCTCAAAATTTGGCTAAAAAAACACATGTTCCTCACATTTCTGTGGCAGAAAGTTCTGGAATCTGAGAGGAGCCACAAATTTCCTTCCACCCAGCGTTCCCCCAAGTCTCCCGATAAAAATGATACCTCACTTGTGTGGGTAGGCCTAGCGCCCGCGACAGGAAACACCACAAAGCGCAACGTGGACACATCCAAAATTTTGGAAGAAAACAGAGGTGTTTTTTGCGAAGTGCCTACCTGTAGATTTTGGCCTCTAGCTCAGCCGGCACCTATGGAAACCTACCAAACCTGTGCATTTCTGAAAACTAGAGACCTAGGGGAATCCAAGGAGGGGTGACTTGCGGGGCTTGGACCAGGTTCTGTTACCCAGAGTCCTTTGCAAACCTCAAAATTTGGCTAAAAAAACACATGTTCCTCACATTTCTGTGGCAGAAAGTTTTGGAATCTGAGAGGAGCCACAAATTTCCTTCCACCCAGCGTTCCCCCAAGTCTCCCGATAAAAATGATACCTCACTTGTGTGGGTACGCCTAGCGCCCGCGACAGGAAACGCCCCAAAGCGCAACGTGGACACGTCCAAAATTTTTGAAGAAAACAGAGGTGTTTTTTGCGAAGTGCCTACCTGTAGATTTTGGCCTCTAGCTCAGCCGGCACCTAGGGAAACCTACCAAACCTGTGCATTTCTGACAACTAGAGACCTAGGGGAATCCAAGGAGGGGTGACTTGCGGGGCTCGGACCAGGTTCTGTTACCCAGAATCCTTTGCAAACCTCAAAATTTGGCTAAAAAAACACATGTTCCTCACATTTCTGTGGCAGAAAGTTCTGGAATCTGAGAGGAGCCACAAATTTCCTTCCACCCAGTGTTCCCGCAAGTCTCCCGATAAAAATGATACCTCACTTGTGTGGGTAGGCCTTGAGCCCGCGACAGGAAACACACCAAAGCGCAACGTGGACACATCCAAAATTTTGGAAGAAAACAGAGGTGTTTTTTGCGAAGTGCCTACCTGTAGATTTTGGCCTCTAGCTCAGCCGGCACCTATGGAAACCTACCAAACCTGTGCATTTCTGAAAACTAGAGACCTAGGGGAATCCAAGGAGGGGTGACTTGCGGGGCTCGGACCAGGTTCTGTTACCCAGAATCCTTTGCAAACCTCAAAATTTGGCTAAAAAAACACATGTTCCTCACATTTCTGTTGCAGAAAGTTCTGGAATCTGAGAGGAGCCACAAATATCCTTCCACCCAGCGTTCCCCCAAGTCTCCTGATAAAAATGATACCTCACTTGTGTGGGTAGGTCTAGCGCCTGCGACAGGAAACACCCCAAAGCGCAACGTGGACACATCCAAAATTTTGGAAGAAAACAGAGGTGTTTTTTGCGAAGTGCCTACCTGTAGATTTTGGCCTCTAGCTCAGCCGGCACCTAGGGAAACCTACCAAACCTGTGTATTTCTGAAAACTAGAGACCTAGGGTAATCCAAGGAGGGGTGACTTGCGGGGCTCGGACCAGGTTCTGTTACCGAGAGTCCTTTGCAAACCTCAAAATTTGGCTAAAAAAACACATGTTCCTCACATTTCTGTGGCAGAAAGTTCTGGAATCTGAGAGGAGCCACCAATTTCCTTCCACCCAGCGTTCCCCCAAGTCTCCCGATAAAAATGATACCTCACTTGTGTGGGTAGGCCTAGCGCCCGCGACAGGAAACGCCCCAAAGCGTAACGTGGACACGTCCAAAATTTTTGAAGAAAACAGAGATGTTTTTTGCGAAGTGCCTACCTGTAGATTTTGGCCTCTAGCGCAGCCGGCACCTAGGGAAACCTACCAAACCTGTGCATTTCTGAAAACTAGAGACCTAGGGGAATCCAAGGAGGGGTGACTTGCGGGGCTCGGACCAGGCTCTGTTACCCAGAATCCTTTGCAAACCTCAAAATTTGGCTAAAAAAACACATGTTCCTCACATTTCTGTGGCAGAAAGTTCTGGAATCTGAGAGGAGCCACAAATTTCCTTCCACCCAGCGTTCCCCCAAGTCTCCTGATAAAAATGATACCTCACTTGTGTGGGTAGGCCTAGCGCCCGCGACAGGAAACACCCCAAAGCGCAACGTGGACACATCCAAAATTTTGAAAGAAAACAGAGGTGTTTTTTGCGAAGTGCCTACCTGTAGATTTTGGCCTCTAGCTCAGCCGGCACCTAGGGAAACCTACCAAACTTGTGCATTTCTGAAAACTAGAGACCTAGGGGAATCCAATGAGGGGTGATTAGCGGGGCTCGGACCAGGTTCTGATACCCAGAGTCCTTTGCAAACCTCAAAATTTGGCTAAAAAAACACATGTTCCTCACATTTCTGTGGCAGAAAGTTCTGGAATCTGAGAGGAGCCAAAAATTTCCTTCCACCCAGCGTTCCCCCAAGTCTCCCGATAAAAATGATACCTCACTTGTGTGGGTAGGCCTAGCGCCCGCGACAGGAAACGCCCCAAAGCGCAACGTAGACACATCCAAAATTTTGGAAGAAAACAGAGGTGTTTTTTGCGAAGTGCCTACCTGTAGATTTTGGCCTCTAGCTCAGCCGGCACCTAGGGAAACCTACCAAACCTGTGCATTTCTGAAAACTAGAGACCTAGGGGAATCCAGGGAGGAGTGACTTGCGGGGCTCGGACCAGGTTCTGTTACCCAGAATCCTTTGCAAACCTCAAAATGTGGCTAAAAAAACACATGTTCCTCACATTTCTGTGGCAGAAAGTTCTGGAATCTGAGAGGAGCCACAAATTTCCTTCCACCCAGCGTTCCCCCAAGTCTCCCGATAAAAATGATACCTCACTTGTGTGGGTAGACCTAGCGCCCGCGACAGGAAACGCCCCAAAGCGCAACGTGGACACGTCCAAAATGTATGAAGAAAACAGAGGTGTTTTTTGCGAAGTGCCTACCTGTAGATTTTGGCCTCTAGCTCAGCCGGCACCTAGGGAAACCTACCAAACCTGTGCATTTCTGACAACTAGAGACCTAGGGGAATCCACGGAGGGGTGACTTGCGGGGCTCGGACCAGGTTCTGTTACCCAGAATCCTTTGCAAACCTCAAAATATGGCTAAAAAAACACATGTTCCTCACATTTCTGTGGCAGAAAGTTCTGGAATCTGAGAGGAGCCACAAATTTCCTTCCACCCAGCGTTCCCCCAAGTCTCCCGATAAAAATGATACCTCACTTGTGTGGGTAGGCCTAGCGCCCGCGACAGGAAACGCCCCAAAGCGCAACGTGGACACGTCCAAAATTTTGGAAGAAAACAGAGGTGTTTTTTGCGAAGTGCCTACCTGTAGATATTGGCCTCTAGCTCAGCCGGCACCTAGGGAAACCTACTAAACCTGTGCATTTCTGAAAACTAGAGACCTAGGGTAATCCAAGGAGGGGTGACTTGCGGGGCTCGGACTAGGTTCTGTTACCCAGAATCCTTTGCAAACCTCAAAATTTGGCTAAAAAAACACATGTTCCTCACATTTCTGTGGCAGAAAGTTCTGGAATCTGAGAGGAGCCACAAATTTCCTTCCACCCAGCGTTCCCCCAAGTCTCCCGATAAAAATGATACCTCACTTGTGTGGGTAGGCCTAGAGCCCGCGACAGGAAACACACCAAAGCGCAACGTGGACACATCCAAAATTTGGAAGAAAACAGAGGTGTTTTTTGCGAAGTGCCTACCTGTAGATTTTGGCCTCTAGCTCAGCCGGCACCTAGGGAAACCTACCAAACCTGTGCATTTCTGCAAACTAGAGACCTAGGGGAATCCAAGGAGGGGTGACTTGCTGGGCTCGGACCAGGTTCTGTTACCCAGAATCCTTTGCAAACCTCAAAATTTGGCTAAAAAAACACATGTTCCTCACATTTCTGTGGCAGAAAGTTCTGGAATCTGAGAGGAGCCACAAATTTCCTTCCACCCAGCGTTCCCCCAAGTCTCCCGATAAAAATTATACCTCACTTGTGTGGGTAGGCCTAGCGCCCGCGGCAGGAAACGCCCCAAAGCGCAACGTGGACACATCCAAAATTTTGGAAGAAAACAGAGGCGTTTTTTGCGAAGTGCCTTCCTGTAGATTTTGGCCTCTAGCTCAGCCGGGACCTATGGAAACCTACCAAACCTGTGCATTTCTGAAAACTAGAGACCTAGGGGAATCCAAGATGGGGTGACTTGCGGGGCTCGGACCAGGTTCTGTTACCCAGAATCCTTTGCAAACCTCACAATTTGGTTAAAAAAACACATGTTCCTCACATTTCTGTGGCAGAAAGTTCTGGAATCTGAGAGGAGCCACAAATTTCCTTCCACCCAGCGTTCCCCCAAGTGTCCCGATAAAAATGATACCTCACTTGTGTGGGTAGGCCTAGAGCCCGCGACAGGAAACACACCAAAGCGCAACGTGGACACATAACATTTTTTGGAAGAAAACAGAGGTGTTTTTTGCGAAGTGCCTACCTGTAGATTTTGGCCTCTAGCTCATCCGGCACCTAGGGAAACCTACCAAACCTGTGGATTTCTGAAAACTAGAGACCTAGGGGAATCCAAGGAGGGGTGACTTGCGGGGCTCGGACCAGGCTCTGTTACCCAGAATCCTTTGCAAACCTCAAAATTTGGCTAAAAAAACACATGTTCCTCACATTTCTCTGGCAGAAAGTTCTGGAATCTGAGAGGAGCCACAAATTTCCTTCCACCCAGCGTTCCCCCAAGTCTCCCGATAAAAATGATACCTCAATTGTGTGGGTAGGCCTAGCGCCCGCGACAGGAAACATCCCAAAGCGCAACGTGGACACATCCAAAATTTTGGAAGAAAACAGAGGTGTTTTTTGCGAAGTGCCTACCTGTAGATTTTGGCCCCTAGCTCAGCCGGCACCTAGGGAAACCTACCAAACCTGTGCATTTCTGAAAACTAGAGACCTTGGGGAATCCAAGGAGGGGTGACTTGCGGGGCTCGGACCAGGTTCTGTTAACCAGAGTCCTTTGCAAAACTCAAAATTTGGCTAAAAAAACACATGTTCCTCACATTTCTGTGGCAGAAAGTTCTGGAATCTGAGAGGAGCCACGAATTTCCTTCCACCCAGCGTTCCCCCAAGTCTCCCGATAAAAATGATACCTCACTTGTGTGGGTAGGCCTAGCGCCCGCGACAGGAAACGCCCCAAAGCGCAACGTGGACACGTCCAAAATTTTGGAAGAAAACAGAGGTGTTTTTTGCGAAGTGCCTACCTGTAGATTTTGGCCTCTAGCGCAGCCGGCACCTAGGGAAACCTACCAAACCTGTGCATTTCTGAAAACTAGAGACCTAGGGGAATCCAAGGAGGGGTGACTTGCGGGGCTCGGACCAGGTTCTGTTACCCAGAATCCTTTGCAAACCTCAAAATTTGGCTAAAAAAACACATGTTCCTCACATTTCTGTGGCAGAAAGTTCTGGAATCTGAGAGGAGCCACAAATTTCCTTCCACCCAGCGTTCCCCCAAGTCTCCTGATAAAAATGATACCTCACTTGTGTGGGTAGGCCTAGCGCCCGCGACAGGAAACACCCCAAAGCGCAACGTGGACACATCCAAAATTTTGAAAGAAAACAGAGGTGTTTTTTGCGAAGTGCCTACCTGTAGATTTTGGCCTCTAGCTCAGCCGGCACCTAGGGAAACCTACCAAACTTGTGCATTTCTGAAAACTAGAGACCTAGGGGAATCCAATGAGGGGTGATTAGCGGGGCTCGGACCAGGTTCTGATACCCAGAGTCCTTTGCAAACCTCAAAATTTGGCTAAAAAAACACATGTTCCTCACATTTCTGTGGCAGAAAGTTCTGGAATCTGAGAGGAGCCAAAAATTTCCTTCCACCCAGCGTTCCCCCAAGTCTCCCGATAAAAATGATACCTCACTTGTGTGGGTAGGCCTAGCGCCCGCGACAGGAAACGCCCCAAAGCGCAACGTAGACACATCCAAAATTTTGGAAGAAAACAGAGGTGTTTTTTGCGAAGTGCCTACCTGTAGATTTTGGCCTCTAGCTCAGCCGGCACCTAGGGAAACCTACCAAACCTGTGCATTTCTGAAAACTAGAGACCTAGGGGAATCCAGGGAGGAGTGACTTGCGGGGCTCGGACCAGGTTCTGTTACCCAGAATCCTTTGCAAACCTCAAAATGTGGCTAAAAAAACACATGTTCCTCACATTTCTGTGGCAGAAAGTTCTGGAATCTGAGAGGAGCCACAAATTTCCTTCCACCCAGCGTTCCCCCAAGTCTCCCGATAAAAATGATACCTCACTTGTGTGTGTAGACCTAGCGCCCGCGACAGGAAACGCCCCAAAGCGCAACGTGGACACGTCCAAAATGTATGAAGAAAACAGAGGTGTTTTTTGCGAAGTGCCTACCTGTAGATTTTGGCCTCTAGCTCAGCCGGCACCTAGGGAAACCTACCAAACCTGTGCATTTCTGACAACTAGAGACCTAGGGGAATCCACGGAGGGGTGACTTGCGGGGCTCGGACCAGGTTCTGTTACCCAGAATCCTTTGCAAACCTCAAAATATGGCTAAAAAAACACATGTTCCTCACATTTCTGTGGCAGAAAGTTCTGGAATCTGAGAGGAGCCACAAATTTCCTTCCACCCAGCGTTCCCCCAAGTCTCCCGATAAAAATGATACCTCACTTGTGTGGGTAGGCCTAGCGCCCGCGACAGGAAACGCCCCAAAGCGCAACGTGGACACGTCCAAAATTTTGGAAGAAAACAGAGGTGTTTTTTGCGAAGTGCCTACCTGTAGATATTGGCCTCTAGCTCAGCCGGCACCTAGGGAAACCTACTAAACCTGTGCATTTCTGAAAACTAGAGACCTAGGGTAATCCAAGGAGGGGTGACTTGCGGGGCTCGGACTAGGTTCTGTTACCCAGAATCCTTTGCAAACCTCAAAATTTGGCTAAAAAAACACATGTTCCTCACATTTCTGTGGCAGAAAGTTCTGGAATCTGAGAGGAGCCACAAATTTCCTTCCACCCAGCGTTCCCCCAAGTCTCCCGATAAAAATGATACCTCACTTGTGTGGGTAGGCCTAGAGCCCGCGACAGGAAACACACCAAAGCGCAACGTGGACACATCCAAAATTTGGAAGAAAACAGAGGTGTTTTTTGCGAAGTGCCTACCTGTAGATTTTGGCCTCTAGCTCAGCCGGCACCTAGGACAACCTACCAAACCTGTGCATTTCTGCAAACTAGAGACCTAGGGGAATCCAAGGAGGGGTGACTTGCTGGGCTCGGACCAGGTTCTGTTACCCAGAATCCTTTGCAAACCTCAAAATTTGGCTAAAAAAACACATGTTCCTCACATTTCTGTGGCAGAAAGTTCTGGAATCTGAGAGGAGCCACAAATTTCCTTCCACCCAGCGTTCCCCCAAGTCTCCCGATAAAAATTATACCTCACTTGTGTGGGTAGGCCTAGCGCCCGCGGCAGGAAACGCCCCAAAGCGCAACGTGGACACATCCAAAATTTTGGAAGAAAACAGAGGCGTTTTTTGCGAAGTGCCTTCCTGTAGATTTTGGCCTCTAGCTCAGCCGGGACCTATGGAAACCTACCAAACCTGTGCATTTCTGAAAACTAGAGACCTAGGGGAATCCAAGATGGGGTGACTTGCGGGGCTCGGACCAGGTTCTGTTACCCAGAATCCTTTGCAAACCTCACAATTTGGTTAAAAAAACACATGTTCCTCACATTTCTGTGGCAGAAAGTTCTGGAATCTGAGAGGAGCCACAAATTTCCTTCCACCCAGCGTTCCCCCAAGTGTCCCGATAAAAATGATACCTCACTTGTGTGGGTAGGCCTAGAGCCCGCGACAGGAAACACACCAAAGCGCAACGTGGACACATAAATTTTTTTGGAAGAAAACAGAGGTGTTTTTTGCGAAGTGCCTACCTGTAGATTTTGGCCTCTAGCTCATCCGGCACCTAGGGAAACCTACCAAACCTGTGGATTTCTGAAAACTAGAGACCTAGGGGAATCCAAGGAGGGGTGACTTGCGGGGCTCGGACCAGGCTCTGTTACCCAGAATCCTTTGCAAACCTCAAAATTTGGCTAAAAAAACACATGTTCCTCACATTTCTCTGGCAGAAAGTTCTGGAATCTGAGAGGAGCCACAAATTTCCTTCCACCCAGCGTTCCCCCAAGTCTCCCGATAAAAATGATACCTCAATTGTGTGGGTAGGCCTAGCGCCCGCGACAGGAAACATCCCAAAGCGCAACGTGGACACATCCAAAATTTTGGAAGAAAACAGAGGTGTTTTTTGCGAAGTGCCTACCTGTAGATTTTGGCCTCTAGCTCAGCCGGCACCTAGGGAAACCTACCAAACCTGTGCATTTCTGAAAACTAGAGACCTTGGGGAATCCAAGGAGGGGTGACTTGCGGGGCTCGGACCAGGTTCTGTTAACCAGAGTCCTTTGCAAAACTCAAAATTTGGCTAAAAAAACACATGTTCCTCACATTTCTGTGGCAGAAAGTTCTGGAATCTGAGAGGAGCCACGAATTTCCTTCCACCCAGCGTTCCCCCAAGTCTCCCGATAAAAATGATACCTCACTTGTGTGGGTAGGCCTAGCGCCCGCGACAGGAAACGCCCCAAAGCGCAACGTGGACACGTCCAAAATTTTGGAAGAAAACAGAGGTGTTTTTTGCGAAGTGCCTACCTGTAGATATTGGCCTCTAGCTCAGCCGGCACCTAGGGAAACCTACTAAACCTGTGCATTTCTGAAAACTAGAGACCTAGGGTAATCCAAGGAGGGGTGACTTGTGGGGCTCGGACCAGGTTCTGTTACCCAGAATCCTTTGCAAACCTCAAAATTTGGCTAAAAAAACACATGTTCCTCACATTTCTGTGGCAGAAAGTTCTGGAATCTGAGAGGAGCCACAAATTTCCTTCCACCCAGCGTTCCCCCAAGTCTCCCGATAAAAATGATACCTCACTTGTGTGGGTAGGCCTAGCGCCCGCGACAGGAAACACCACAAAGCGCAACGTGGACACATCCAAAATTTTGGAAGAAAACAGAGGTGTTTTTTGCGAAGTGCCTACCTGTAGATTTTGGCCTCTAGCTCAGCCGGCACCTATGGAAACCTACCAAACCTGTGCATTTCTGAAAACTAGAGACATAGGGGAATCCAAGGAGGGGTGACTTGCGGGGCTTGGACCAGGTTCTGTTACCCAGAGTCCTTTGCAAACCTCAAAATTTGGCTAAAAAAACACATGTTCCTCACATTTCTGTGGCAGAAAGTTTTGGAATCTGAGAGGAGCCACAAATTTCCTTCCACCCAGCGTTCCCCCAAGTCTCCCGATAAAAATGATACCTCACTTGTGTGGGTAGGCCTTGAGCCCGCGACAGGAAACACACCAAAGCGCAACGTGGACACATCCAAAATTTTGGAAGAAAACAGAGGTGTTTTTTGCGAAGTGCCTACCTGTAGATTTTGGCCTCTAGCTCAGCCGGCACCTATGGAAACCTACCAAACCTGTGCATTTCTGAAAACTAGAGACCTAGGGGAATCCAAGGAGGGGTGACTTGCGGGGCTCGGACCAGGTTCTGTTACCCAGAATCCTTTGCAAACCTCAAAATTTGGCTAAAAAAACACATGTTCCTCACATTTCTGTTGCAGAAAGTTCTGGAATCTGAGAGGAGCCACAAATTTCCTTCCACCCAGCGTTCCCCCAAGTCTCCTGATAAAAATGATACCTCACTTGTGTGGGTAGGTCTAGCGCCTGCGACAGGAAACACCCCAAAGCGCAACGTGGACACATCCAAAATTTTGGAAGAAAACAGAGGTGTTTTTTGCGAAGTGCCTACCTGTAGATTTTGGCCTCTAGCTCAGCCGGCACCTAGGGAAACCTACCAAACCTGTGCATTTCTGAAAACTAGAGACCTAGGGGAATCCAAGGAGGGTTGACTTGCGGGGCTCGGACCAGGTTCTGTTACCGAGAGTCCTTTGCAAACCTCATAATTTGGCTAAAAAAACACATGTTCCTCACATTTCTGTGGCAGAAAGTTCTGGAATCTGAGAGGAGCCACAAATTTCCTTCCACCCAGCGTTCCCCCAAGTCTCCCGATAAAAATGATACCTCACTTGTGTGGGTAGGCCTAGCGCCCGCGACAGGAAACGCCCCAAAGCGCAACGTGGACACGTCCAAAATTTTTGAAGAAAACAGAGATGTTTTTTGCGAAGTGCCTACCTGTAGATTTTGGCCTCTAGCTCATCCGGCACCTAGGGAAACCTACCAAACCTGTGCATTTCTGAAAACTAGAGACCTAGGGGAATCCAAGGAGGGGTGACTTGCGGGGCTCGGACCAGGTTCTGTTACCCAGAATCCTTTGCAAACCTCAAAATTTGGCTAAAAAAACACATGTTCCTCACATTTCTGTGGCAGAAAGTTCTGGAATCTGAGAGGAGCCACAAATTTCCTTCCACCCAGCGTTCCCCCAAGTCTCCTGATAAAAATGATACCTCACTTGTGTGGGTAGGCCTAGCGCCCGCGACAGGCAACACCCCAAAGCGCAACGTGGACACATCCAAAATTTTGAAAGAAAACAGAGGTGTTTTTTGCGAAGTGCCTACCTGTAGATTTTGGCCTCTAGCTCAGCCGGCACCTAGGGAAACCTACCAAACTTGTGCATTTCTGAAAACTAGAGACCTAGGGGAATCCAATGAGGGGTGACTAGCGGGGCTCGGACCAGGTTCTGATACCCAGAGTCCTTTGCAAACCTCAAAATTTGGCTAAAAAAACACATGTTCCTCACATTTCTGTGGCAGAAAGTTCTGGAATCTGAGAGGAGCCACAAATTTCCTTCCACCCAGCGTTCCCCCAAGTCTCCTGATAAAAATGATACCTCACTTGTGTGGGTAGGCCTAGCGCCCGCGACAGGAAACACCCCAAAGCGCAACGTGGACACATCCAAAATTTTGAAAGAAAACAGAGGTGTTTTTTGCGAAGTGCCTACCTGTAGATTTTGGCCTCTAGCTCAGCCGGCACCTATGGAAACCTACCAAACCTGTGCATTTCTGAAAACTAGAGACCTAGGGGAATCCAAGGAGGGGTGACTTGCGGGGCTCGGACCAGGTTCTGTTACCCAGAATCCTTTGCAAACCTCAAAATTTGGCTAAAAAAAAACATGTTCCTCACATTTCTGTGGCAGAAAGTTCTGGAATCTGAGAGGAGCCATAAATTTCCTTCCACCCAGCGTTCCCCCAAGTCTCCCGATAAAAATGATACCTCACTTGTGTGGGTAGGCCTAGCGCCCGCGACAGGAAACGCCCCAAAGCGCAACGTGGACACATCCAAAATTTTGGAAGAAAACAGAGGTGTTTTTTGCGAAGTGCCTACCTGTAGATTTTGGCCTCTAGCTCAGCCGGCACCTAGGGAAACCTACCAAACCTGTGCATTTCTGAAAACTAGAGACCTAGGGGAATCCAGGGAGGGGTGACTTGCGGGGCTCGGACCAGGTTCTGTTACCCAGAATCCTTTGCAAACCTCAAAATTTGGCTAAAAAAACACATGTTCCTCACATTTCTGTGGCAGAAAGTTCTGGAATCTGAGAGGAGCCACAAATTTCCTTCCACCCAGCGTTCCCCCAAGTCTCCCGATAAAAATGATACCTCACTTGTGTGGGTAGGCCTAGCGCCCGCGACAGGAAACGCCCCAAAGCGCAACGTGGACACGTCCAAAATGTATGAAGAAAACAGAGGTGTTTTTTGCGAAGTGCCTACCTGTAGATTTTGGCCTCTAGCTCAGCCGGCACCTAGGGAAACCTACCAAACCTGTGCATTTCTGACAACTAGAGACCTAGGGGAATCCACGGAGGGGTGACTTGCGGGGCTCGGACCAGGTTCTGTTACCCAGAATCCTTTGCAAACCTCAAAATTTGGCTAAAAAAACACATGTTCCTCACATTTCTGTGGCAGAAAGTTCTGGAATCTGAGAGGAGCCACAAATTTCCTTCCACCCAGCGTTCCCCCAAGTCTCCCGATAAAAATGATACCTCACTTGTGTGGGTAGGCCTAGAGCCCGCGACAGGAAACACACCAAAGCAGAACGTGGACACATCCAAAACTTTGGAAGAAAACAGAGGTGTTTTTTGCGAAGTGCCTACCTGTAGATTTTGGCCTCTAGCTCAGCCGGCACCTATGGAAACCTACCAAACCTGTGCATTTCTGAAAACTAGAGACCTAGGGGAATCCAAGGAGGGGTGACTTGCGGGGCTCGGACCAGGTTCTGTTACCCAGAATCCTTTGCAAACCTCAAAATTTGGCTAGAAAAACACATGTTCCTCACATTTCTGTGGCAGAAAGTTCTGGAATCTGAGAGGAGCCACAAATTTCCTTCCACCCAGCGTTCCCCCAAGTCTCCCGATAAAAATGATACCTCACTTGTGTGGGTAGGCCTAGCGCCCGCGACAGGAAATGCCCCAAAGCGCAACGTGGACACGTCCAAAATTTTTGAAGAAAACAGAGGTGTTTTTTGCGAAGTGCCTACCTGTAGATTTTGGCCTCTAGCTCAGCCGGCACCTAGGGAAACCTACCAAACCTGTGCATTTCTGAAAACTAGAGACCTAGGGGAATCCAAGGAGGGATGACTTGCGGGGCTCGGACCAGGTTCTGTTACCGAGAGTCCTTTGCAAACCTCAAAATTTGGCTAAAAAAACACATGTTCCTCACATTTCTGTGGCAGAAAGTTCTGGAATCTGAGAGGAGCCACAAATTTCCTTCCACCCAGCGTTCCCCCAAGTCTCCTGATAAAAATGATACCTCACTTGTGTGGGTAGGCCTAGCGCCCGCGACAGGAAACACCCCAAAGCGCAACGTGGACACATCCAAAATTTTGAAAGAAAACAGAGGTGTTTTTTGTGAAGTGCCTACCTGTAGATTTTGGCCTCTAGCTCAGCCGGCACCTATGGAAACCTACCAAAGTTGTGCATTTCTGAAAACTAGACACCTAGGGGAATCCAATGAGGGGTGACTAGCGGGGCTCGAACCAGGTTCTGTTACCCAGAGTCCTTTGCAAACCTCAAAATTTGGCTAAAAAAACACATGTTCCTCACATTTCTGTGGCAGAAAGTTCTGGAATCTGAGAGGAGCCACACATTTCCTTCCACCCAGCGTTCCCCCAAGTCTCCCGATAAAAATGATACCTCACTTGTGTGGGTAGGCCTAGCGCCCGCGACAGGAAACGCCCCAAAGCGCAACGTGGACACATCCAAAATTTTGGAAGAAAACAGAGGTGTTTTTTGCGAAGTGCCTACCTGTAGATTTTGGCCTCTAGCTCAGCCGGCACCTAGGCAAACCTACCAAACCTGTGCATTTCTGAAAACTAGAGACCTAGGGGAATCCAGGGAGGGGTGACTTGCGGGGCTCGGACCAGGTTCTGTTACCCAGAATCCTTTGCAAACCTCAAAATTTGGCTAAAAAAACACATGTTCCTCACATTTCTGTGGCAGAAAATTCTGGAATCTGAGAGGAGCCACAAATTTCCTTCCACCCAGCGTTCCCCCAAGTCTACCGATAAAAATGATACCTCACTTGTGTGGGTATGCCTAGCTCCCGCGACAGGAAACACCCCAAAGCGCAACGTGGACACATCCAAAATTTTGGAAGTAAACAGAGGTGTTTTTTGCGAAGTGCCTACCTGTAGATTTTGGCCTCTAGCTCAGCCGGCACATAGGGAAACCTACCAAACCTGTGCATTTCTGAAAACTAGAGACCTAGGAGAATCCAAGGAGGGGTGACTTGCGGGGCTCGGACCAGGTTCTGTTACCTAGAGTCCTTTGCAAACCTCAAAATTTGGCTAAAAAAACACATGTTCCTCACATTTCTGTGGCAGAAAGTTCTGGAATCTGAGAGGAGCCACAAATTTCCTTCCACCCAGCGTTCCCCCAAGTCTCCCGATAAAAATGATACCTCACTTGTGTGGGTAGGCCTAGCGCCCGCGACAGGAAACGCCCCAAAGCGCAACGTGGACACGTCCAAAATTTATGAAGAAAACAGAGGTGTTTTTTGCGAAGTGCCTACCTGTAGATTTTGGCCTCTAGCTCAGCCGGCACCTAGGGAAACCTACCAAACCTGTGCATTTCTGACAACTAGAGACCTAGGGGAATCCAAGGAGGGGTGACTTGCGGGGCTCGGACCAGGTTCTGTTACCCAGAATCCTTTGCAAACCTCAAAATTTGGCTAAAAAAACACATGTTCCTCACATTTCTGTGGCAGAAAGTTCTGGAATCTGAGAGGAGCCACAAATTTCCTTCCACCCAGCGTTCCCCCAAGTCTCCCGATAAAAATGATACCTCACTTGTGTGGGTAGGCCTAGAGCCCGCGACAGGAAACACACCAAAGCGCAACGTGGACACATCCAAAATTTGGAAGAAAACAGAGGTGTTTTTTGCGAAGTGCCTACCTGTAGATTTTGGCCTCTAGCTCAGCCGGCACCTAGGGAAACCTACCAAACCTGTGCATTTCTGCAAACTAGAGACCTAGGGGAATCCAAGGAGGGGTGACTTGCGGGGCTCGGACCAGGTTCTGTTACCCAGAATCCTTTGCAAACCTCAAAATTTGGCTAAAAAAACACATGTTCCTCACATTTCTGTGGCAGAAAGTTCTGGAATCTGAGAGGAGCCACAAATTTCCTTCCACCCAGCTTTCCCCCAAGTCTCCCGATAAAAATTATACCTCACTTGTGTGGGTAGGCCTAGCGCCCGCGGCAGGAAACGCCCCAAAGCGCAACGTGGACACATCCAAAATTTTGGAAGAAAACAGAGGCGTTTTTTGCGAAGTGCCTTCCTGTAGATTTTGGCCTCTAGCTCAGCCGGCACCTATGGAAACCTACCAAACCTGTGCATTTCTGAAAACTAGAGACCTAGGGGAATCCAAGATGGGGTGACTTGCGGGGCTCGGACCAGGTTCTGTTACCCAGAATCCTTTGCAAACCTCACAATTTGGCTAAAAAAACACATGTTCCTCACATTTCTGTGGCAGAAAGTTCTGGAATCTGAGAGGAGCCACAAATTTCCTTCCACCCAGCGTTCCCCCAAGTCTCCCGATAAAAATGATACCTCACTTGTGTGGGTAGGCCTAGAGCCCGCGACAGGAAACACACCAAAGCGCAACGTGGACACATAAAATTTTTTGGAAGAAAACAGAGGTGTTTTTTGCGAAGTGCCTACCTGTAGATTTTGGCCTCTAGCTCAGCCGGCACCTAGGGAAACCTACCAAACCTGTGGATTTCTGAAAACTAGAGACCTAGGGGAATCCAAGGAGGGGTGACTTGCGGGGCTCGGACCAGATTCTGTTAACCAGAGTCCTTTGCAAAACTCAAAATTTGGCTAAAAAAACACATGTTCCTCACATTTCTGTGGCAGAAAGTTCTGGAATCTGAGAGGAGCCACGAATTTCCTTCCACCCAGCGTTCCCCCAAGTCTCCCGATAAAAATGATACCTCACTTGTGTGGGTAGGCCTAGCGCCCGCGACAGGAAACGCCCCAAAGCGCAACGTGGACACGTCCAAAATTTTGGAAGAAAACAGAGGTGTTTTTTGCGAAGTGCCTACCTGTAGATATTGGCCTCTAGCTCAGCCGGCACCTAGGGAAACCTACTAAACCTGTGCATTTCTGAAAACTAGAGACCTAGGGTAATCCAAGGAGGGGTGACTTGCGGGGCTCGGACCAGGTTCTGTTACCCAGAGTCCTTTGCAAACCTCAAAATTTGGCTAAAAAAACACATGTTCCTCACATTTCTGTGGCAGAAAGTTTTGGAATCTGAGAGGAGCCACAAATTTCCTTCCACCCAGCGTTCCCCCAAGTCTCCCGATAAAAATGATACCTCACTTGTGTGGGTAGGCCTAGCGCCCGCGACAGGAAACGCCCCAAAGCGCAACGTGGACACGTCCGAAATTTTTGAAGAAAACAGAGGTGTTTTTTGCGAAGTGCCTACCTGTAGATTTTGGCCTCTAGCTCAGCCGGCACCTAGGGAAACCTACCAAACCTGTGCATTTCTGACAACTAGAGACCTAGGGGAATCCAAGGAGGGGTGACTTGCGGGGCTCGGACCAGGTTCTGTTACCCAGAATCCTTTGCAAACCTCAAAATTTGGCTAAAAAAACACATGTTCCTCACATTTCTGTGGCAGAAAGTTCTGGAATCTGAGAGGAGCCACAAATTTCCTTCCACCCAGTGTTCCCCCAAGTCTCCCGATAAAAATTATACCTCACTTGTGTGGGTAGGCCTTGAGCCCGCGACAGGAAACACACCAAAGCGCAACGTGGACACATCCAAAATTTTGGAAGAAAACAGAGGTGTTTTTTGCGAAGTGCCTACCTGTAGATTTTGGCCTCTAGCTCAGCCGGCACCTATGGAAACCTACCAAACCTGTGCATTTCTGAAAACTAGAGACCTAGGGGAATCCAAGGAGGGGTGACTTGCGGGGCTCGGACCAGGTTCTGTTACCCAGAATCCTTTGCAAACCTCAAAATTTGGCTAAAAAAACACATGTTCCTCACATTTCTGTGGCAGAAAGTTCTGGAATCTGAGAGGAGCCACAAATTTCCTTCCACCCAGCGTTCCCCCAAGTCTCCTGATAAAAATGATACCTCACTTGTGTGGGTAGGTCTAGCGCCTGCGACAGGAAACACCCCAAAGCGCAACGTGGACACATCCAAAATTTTGGAAGAAAACAGAGGTGTTTTTTGCGAAGTGCCTACCTGTAGATTTTGGCCTCTAGCTCAGCCGGCACCTAGGGAAACCTACCAAACCTGTGCATTTCTGAAAACTAGAGACCTAGGGGAATCCAAGGAGGGTTGACTTGCGGGGCTCGGACCAGGTTCTGTTACCGAGAGTCCTTTGCAAACCTCAAAATTTGGCTAAAAAAACACATGTTCCTCACATTTCTGTGGCAGAAAGTTCTGGAATCTGAGAGGAGCCACAAATTTCCTTCCACCCAGCGTTCCCCCAAGTCTCCCGATAAAAATGATACCTCACTTGTTTGGGTAGGCCTAGCGCCCGCGACAGGAAACGCCCCAAAGCGCAACGTGGACACGTCCAAAATTTTTGAAGAAAACAGAGATGTTTTTTGCGAAGTGCCTACCTGTAGATTTTGGCCTCTAGCTCATCCGGCACCTAGGGAAACCTACCAAACCTGTGTATTTCTGAAAACTAGAGACCTAGGGGAATCCAAGGAGGGGTGACTTGCGGGGCTCGGACCAGGTTCTGTTACCCAGAATCCTTTGCAAACCTCAAAATTTGGCTAAAAAAACACATGTTCCTCACATTTCTGTGGCAGAAAGTTCTGGAATCTGAGAGGAGCCACCAATTTCCTTCCACCCAGCGTTCCCCCAAGTCTCCCGATAAAAATGATACCTCACTTGTGTGGGTAGGCCTAGCGCCCGCGACAGGAAACGCCCCAAAGCGTAACGTGGACACGTCCAAAATTTTTGAAGAAAACAGAGATGTTTTTTGCGAAGTGCCTACCTGTAGATTTTGGCCTCTAGCGCAGCCGGCACCTAGGGAAACCTACCAAACCTGTGCATTTCTGAAAACTAGAGACCTAGGGGAATCCAAGGAGGGGTGACTTGCGGGGCTCGGACCAGGTTCTGTTACCCAGAATCCTTTGCAAACCTCAAAATTTGGCTAAAAAAACACATGTTCCTCACATTTCTGTGGCAGAAAGTTCTGGAATCTGAGAGGAGCCACAAATTTCCTTCCACCCAGCGTTCCCCCAAGTCTCCTGATAAAAATGATACCTCACTTGTGTGGGTAGGCCTAGCGCCCGCGACAGGAAACACCCCAAAGCGCAACGTGGACACATCCAAAATTTTGAAAGAAAACAGAGGTGTTTTTTGCGAAGTGCCTACCTGTAGATTTTGGCCTCTAGCTCAGCCGGCACCTAGGGAAACCTACCAAACTTGTGCATTTCTGAAAACTAGAGACCTAGGGGAATCCAATGAGGGGTGACTAGCGGGGCTCGGACCAGGTTCTGATACCCAAAGTCCTTTGCAAACCTCAAAATTTGGCTAAAAAAACACATGTTCCTCACATTTCTGTGGCAGAAAGTTCTGGAATCTGAGAGGAGCCACAAATTTCCTTCCACCCAGCGTTCCCCCAAGTCTCCTGATAAAAATGATACCTCACTTGTGTGGGTAGGCCTAGCGCCCGCGACAGGAAACACCCCAAAGCGCAACGTGGACACATCCAAAATTTTGAAAGAAAACAGAGGTGTTTTTGCGAAGTGCCTACCTGTAGATTTTGGCCTCTAGCTCAGCCGGCACCTATGGAAACCTACCAAACCTGTGCATTTCTGAAAACTAGAGACCTAGGGGAATCCAAGGAGGGGTGACTTGCGGGGCTCGGACCAGGTTCTGTTACCCAGAATCCTTTGCAAACCTCAAAATTTGGCTAAAAAAACACATGTTCCTCACATTTCTGTGGCAGAAAGTTCTGGAATCTGAGAGGAGCCATAAATTTCCTTCCACCCAGCGTTCCCCCAAGTCTCCCGATAAAAATGATACCTCACTTGTGTGGGTAGGCCTAGCGCCTGCGACAGGAAACGCCCCAAAGCGCAACGTGGACACATCCAAAATTTTGGAAGAAAACAGAGGTGTTTTTTGCGAAGTGCCTACCTGTAGATTTTGGCCTCTAGCTCAGCCGGCACCTAGGGAAACCTACCAAACCTGTGCATTTCTGAAAACTAGAGACCTAGGGGAATCCAGGGAGGGGTGACTTGCGGGGCTCGGACCAGGTTCTGTTACCCAGAATCCTTTGCAAACCTCAAAATTTGGCTAAAAAAACACATGTTCCTCACATTTCTGTGGCAGAAAGTTCTGGAATCTGAGAGGAGCCACAAATTTCCTTCCACCCAGCGTTCCCCCAAGTCTCCCGATAAAAATTATACCTCACTTGTGTGGGTAGACCTAGCGCCCGCAACAGGAAACGCCCCAAAGCGCAACGTGGACACGTCCAAAATGTATGAAGAAAACAGAGGTGTTTTTTGCGAAGTGCCTACCTGTAGATTTTGGCCTCTAGCTCAGCCGGCACCTAGGGAAACCTACCAAACCTGTGCATTTCTGACAACTAGAGACCTAGGGGAATCCACGGAGGGGTGACTTGCGGGGCTCGGACCAGGTTCTGTTACCCAGAATCCTTTGCAAACCTCAAAATTTGGCTAAAAAAACACATGTTCCTCACATTTCTGTGGCAGAAAGTTCTGGAATCTGAGAGGAGCCACAAATTTCCTTCCACCCAGCGTTCCCCCAAGTCTCCCGATAAAAATGATACCTCACTTGTGTGGGTAGGCCTAGAGCCCGCGACAGGAAACACACCAAAGCAGAACGTGGACACATCCAAAATTTTGGAAGAAAACAGAGGTGTTTTTTGCGAAGTGCCTACCTGTAGATTTTGGCCTCTAGCTCAGCCGGCACCTAGGGAAACCTACCAAACCTGTGCATTTCTGAAAACTAGAGACCTAGGGGAATCCAAGGAGGGTTGACTTGCGGGGCTCGGACCAGGTTCTGTTACCGAGAGTCCTTTGCAAACCTCATAATTTGGCTAAAAAAACACATGTTCCTCACATTTCTGTGGCAGAAAGTTCTGGAATCTGAGAGGAGCCACAAATTTCCTTCCACCCAGCGTTCCCCCAAGTCTCCCGATAAAAATGATACCTCACTTGTGTGGGTAGGCCTAGCGCCCGCGACAGGAAATGCCCCAAAGCGCAACGTGGACACGTCCAAAATTTTTGAAGAAAACAGAGGTGTTTTTTGCGAAGTGCCTACCTGTAGATTTTGGCCTCTAGCTCAGCCGGCACCTAGGGAAACCTACCAAACCTGTGCATTTCTGAAAACTAGAGACCTAGGGGAATCCAAGGAGGGGTGACTTGCGGGGCTCGGACCAGGTTCTGTTACCGAGAGTCCTTTGCAAACCTCAAAATTTGGCTAAAAAAACACATGTTCCTCACATTTCTGTGGCAGAAAGTTCTGGAATCTGAGAGGAGCCACAAATTTCCTTCCACCCAGCGTTCCCCCAAGTCTCCTGATAAAAATGATACCTCACTTGTGTGGGTAGGCGTAGCGCCCGCGACAGGAAACACCCCAAAGCGCAACGTGGACACATCCAAAATTTTGAAAGAAAACAGAGGTGTTTTTTGCGAAGTGCCTACCTGTAGATTTTGGCCTCTAGCTCAGCCGGCACCTATGGAAACCTACCAAAGTTGTGCATTTCTGAAAACTAGAGACCTAGGGGAATCCAATGAGGGGTGACTAGCGGGGCTCGGACCAGGTTCTGTTACCCAGAGTCCTTTGCAAACCTCAAAATTTGGCTAAAAAAACACATGTTCCTCACATTTCTGTGGCAGAAAGTTCTGGAATCTGAGAGGAGCCACAAATTTCCTTCCACCCAGCGTTCCCCCAAGTCTCCCGATAAAAATGATACCTCACTTGTGTGGGTAGGCCTAGCGCCCGCGACAGGAAACGCCCCAAAGCGCAACGTGGACACATCCAAAATTTTGGAAGAAAACAGAGGTGTTTTTTGCGAAGTGCCTACCTGTAGATTTTGGCCTCTAGCTCAGCCGGCACCTAGGCAAACCTACCAAACCTGTGCATTTCTGAAAACTAGAGACCTAGGGGAATCCAGGGAGGGGTGACTTGCGGGGCTCGGACCAGGTTCTGTTACCCAGAATCCTTTGCAAACCTCAAAATTTGGCTAAAAAAACACATGTTCCTCACATTTCTGTGGCAGAAAGTTCTGGAATCTGAGAGGAGCCACAAATTTCCTTCCACCCAGCGTTCCCCCAAGTCTACCGATAAAAATGATACCTCACTTGTGTGGGTATGCCTAGCTCCCGCGACAGGAAACACCCCAAAGCGCAACGTGGACACATCCAAAATTTTGGAAGTAAACAGAGGTGTTTTTTGCGAAGTGCCTACCTGTAGATTTTGGCCTTTAGCTCAGCCGGCACATAGGGAAACCTACCAAACCTGTGCATTTCTGAAAACTAGAGACCTAGGAGAATCCAAGGAGGGGTGACTTGCGGGGCTCGGACCAGGTTCTGTTACCTAGAGTCCTTTGCAAACCTCAAAATTTGGCTAAAAAAACACATGTTCCTCACATTTCTGTGGCAGAAAGTTCTGGAATCTGAGAGGAGCCACAAATTTCCTTCCACCCAGCGTTCCCCCAAGTCTCCCGATAAAAATGATACCTCACTTGTGTGGGTAGGCCTAGCGCCCGCGACAGGAAACGCCCCAAAGCGCAACGTGGACACGTCCAAAATTTATGAAGAAAACAGAGGTGTTTTTTGCGAAGTGCCTACCTGTAGATTTTGGCCTCTAGCTCAGCCGGCACCTAGGGAAACCTACCAAAGCTGTGCATTTCTGACAACTAGAGACCTAGGGGAATCCAAGGAGGGGTGACTTGCGGGGCTCGGACCAGGTTCTGTTACCCAGAATCCTTTGCAAACCTCAAAATTTGGCTAAAAAAACACATGTTCCTCACATTTCTGTGGCAGAAAGTTCTGGAATCTGAGAGGAGCCACAAATTTCCTTCCACCCAGCGTTCCCCCAAGTCTCCCGATAAAAATGATACCTCACTTGTGTGGGTAGGCCTAGAGCCCGCGACAGGAAACACTCCAAAGCGCAACGTGGACACATCCAAAATTTGGAAGAAAACAGAGGTGTTTTTTGCGAAGTGCCTACCTGTAGATTTTGGCCTCTAGCTCAGCCGGCACCTAGGGAAACCTACCAAACCTGTGCATTTCTGAAAACTAGAGACCTAGGGGAATCCAAGGAGGGGTGACTTGCGGGGCTCGGACCAGGTTCTGTTACCCAGAATCCTTTGCAAACCTCAAAATTTGGCTAAAAAAACACATGTTCCTCACATTTCTGTTGCAGAAAGTTCTGGAATCTGAGAGGAGCCACAAATTTCCTTCCACCCAGCGTTCCCCCAAGTCTCCTGATAAAAATGATACCTCACTTGTGTGGGTAGGTCTAGCGCCTGCGACAGGAAACACCCCAAAGCGCAACGTGGACACATCCAAAATTTTGGAAGAAAACAGAGGTGTTTTTTGCGAAGTGCCTACCTGTAGATTTTGGCCTCTAGCTCAGCCGGCACCTAGGGAAACCTACCAAACCTGTGCATTTCTGAAAACTAGAGACCTAGGGGAATCCAAGGAGGGTTGACTTGCGGGGCTCGGACCAGGTTCTGTTACCGAGAGTCCTTTGCAAACCTCAAAATTTGGCTAAAAAAACACATGTTCCTCACATTTCTGTGGCAGAAAGTTCTGGAATCTGAGAGGAGCCACAAATTTCCTTCCACCCAGCGTTCCCCCAAGTCTCCCGATAAAAATGATACCTCACTTGTGTGGGTAGGCCTAGCGCCCGCGACAGGAAACGCCCCAAAGCGCAACGTGGACACGTCCAAAATTTTTGAAGAAAACAGAGATGTTTTTTGCGAAGTGCCTACCTGTAGATTTTGGCCTCTAGCTCATCCGGCACCTAGGGAAACCTACCAAACCTGTGTATTTCTGAAAACTAGAGACCTAGGGGAATCCAAGGAGGGGTGACTTGCGGGGCTCGGACCAGGTTCTGTTACCCAGAATCCTTTGCAAACCTCAAAATTTGGCTAAAAAAACACATGTTCCTCACATTTCTGTGGCAGAAAGTTCTGGAATCTGAGAGGAGCCACCAATTTCCTTCCACCCAGCGTTCCCCCAAGTCTCCCGATAAAAATGATACCTCACTTGTGTGGGTAGGCCTAGCGCCCGCGACAGGAAACGCCCCAAAGCGTAACGTGGACACGTCCAAAATTTTTGAAGAAAACAGAGATGTTTTTTGCGAAGTGCCTACCTGTAGATTTTGGCCTCTAGCGCAGCCGGCACCTAGGGAAACCTACCAAACCTGTGCATTTCTGAAAACTAGAGACCTAGGGGAATCCAAGGAGGATTGACTTGCGGGGCTCGGACCAGGTTCTGTTACCCAGAATCCTTTGCAAACCTCAAAATCTGGCTAAAAAAACACATGTTCCTCACATTTCTGTGGCAGAAAGTTCTGGAATCTGAGAGGAGCCACAAATTTCCTTCCACCCAGCGTTCCCCCAAGTCTCCTGATAAAAATGATACCTCACTTGTGTGGGTAGGCCTAGCGCCCGCGACAGGAAACACCCCAAAGCGCAACGTGGACACATCCAAAATTTTGAAAGAAAACAGAGGTGTTTTTTGCGAAGTGCCTACCTGTAGATTTTGGCCTCTAGCTCAGCCGGCACCTAGGGAAACCTACCAAACTTGTGCATTTCTGAAAACTAGAGACCTAGGGGAATCCAATGAGGGGTGACTAGCGGGGCTCGGACCAGGTTCTGATACCCAGAGTCCTTTGCAAACCTCAAAATTTGGCTAAAAAAACACATGTTCCTCACATTTCTGTGGCAGAAAGTTCTGGAATCTGAGAGGAGCCACAAATTTCCTTCCACCCAGCGTTCCCCCAAGTCTCCTGATAAAAATGATACCTCACTTGTGTGGGTAGGCCTAGCGCCCGCGACAGGAAACACCCCAAAGCGCAACGTGGACACATCCAAAATTTTGAAAGAAAACAGAGGTGTTTTTTGCGAAGTGCCTACCTGTAGATTTTGGCCTCTAGCTCAGCCGGCACCTATGGAAACCTACCAAACCTGTGCATTTCTGAAAACTAGAGACCTAGGGGAATCCAAGGAGGGGTGACTTGCGGGGCTCGGACCAGGTTCTGTTACCCAGAATCCTTTGCAAACCTCAAAATTTGGCTAAAAAAACACATGTTCCTCACATTTCTGTGGCAGAAAGTTCTGGAATCTGAGAGGAGCCATAAATTTCCTTCCACCCAGCGTTCCCCCAAGTCTCCCGATAAAAATGATACCTCACTTGTGTGGGTAGGCCTAGCGCCCGCGACAGGAAATGCCCCAAAGCGCAATGTGGACACATCCAAAATTTTGGAAGAAAACAGAGGTGTTTTTTGCGAAGTGCCTACCTGTAGATTTTGGCCTCTAGCTCAGCCGGCACCTAGGGAAACCTACCAAACCTGTGCATTTCTGAAAACTAGAGACCTAGGGGAATCCAGGGAGGGGTGACTTGCGGGGCTCGGACCAGGTTCTGTTACCCAGAATCCTTTGCAAACCTCAAAATTTGGCTAAAAAAACACATGTTCCTCACATTTCTGTGGCAGAAAGTTCTGGAATCTGAGAGGAGCCACAAATTTCCTTCCACCCAGCGTTCCCCCAAGTCTCCCGATAAAAATGATACCTCACTTGTGTGGGTAGGCCTAGCGCCCGCGACAGGAAACGCCCCAAAGCGCAACGTGGACACGTCCAAAATGTATGAAGAAAACAGAGGTGTTTTTTGCGAAGTGCCTACCTGTAGATTTTGGCCTCTAGCTCAGCCGGCACCTAGGGAAACCTACCAAACCTGTGCATTTCTGACAACTAGAGACCTAGGGGAATCCACGGAGGGGTGACTTGCGGGGCTCGGACCAGGTTCTGTTACCCAGAATCCTTTGCAAACCTCAAAATTTGGCTAAAAAAACACATGTTCCTCACATTTCTGTGGCAGAAAGTTCTGGAATCTGAGAGGAGCCACAAATTTCCTTCCACCCAGCGTTCCCCCAAGTCTCCCGATAAAAATGATACCTCACTTGTGTGGGTAGGCCTAGAGCCCGCGACAGGAAACACACCAAAGCAGAACGTGGACACATCCAAAATTTTGGAAGAAAACAGAGGTGTTTTTTGCGAAGTGCCTACCTGTAGATTTTGGCCTCTAGCTCAGCCGGCACCTATGGAAACCTACCAAACCTGTGCATTTCTGAAAACTAGAGACCTAGGGGAATCCAAGGAGGGGTGACTTGCGGGGCTCGGACCAGGTTCTGTTACCCAGAATCCTTTGCAAACCTCAAAATTTGGCTAGAAAAACACATGTTCCTCACATTTCTGTGGCAGAAAGTTCTGGAATCTGAGAGGAGCCACAAATTTCCTTCCACCCAGCGTTCCCCCAAGTCTCCTGATAAAAATGATACCTCACTTGTGTGGGTAGGCCTAGCGCCCGCGACAGGAAATGCCCCAAAGCGCAACGTGGACACGTCCAAAATTTTTGAAGAAAACAGAGGTGTTTTTTGCGAAGTGCCTACCTGTAGATTTTGGCCTCTAGCTCAGCCGGCACCTAGGGAAACCTACCAAACCTGTGCATTTCTGAAAACTAGAGACCTAGGGGAATCCAAGGAGGGGTGACTTGCGGGGCTCGGACCAGGTTCTGTTACCGAGAGTCCTTTGCAAACCTCAAAATTTGGCTAAAAAAACACATGTTCCTCACATTTCTGTGGCAGAAAGTTCTGGAATCTGAGAGGAGCCACAAATTTCCTTCCACCCAGCGTTCCCCCAAGTCTCCTGATAAAAATGATACCTCACTTGTGTGGGTAGGCCTAGCGCCCGCGACAGGAAACACCCCAAAGCGCAACGTGGACACATCCAAAATTTTGAAAGAAAATGAGGTGTTTTTTGCGAAGTGCCTACCTGTAGATTTTGGCCTCTAGCTCAGCCGGCACCTATGGAAACCTACTAAAGTTGTGCATTTCTGAAAACTAGAGACCTAGGGGAATCCAATGAGGGGTGACTAGCGGGGCTCGGACCAGGTTCTGTTACCCAGAGTCCTTTGCAATCCTCAAAATTTGGCTAAAAAAACACATGTTCCTCACATTTCTGTGGCAGAAAGTTCTGGAATCTGAGAGGAGCCACAAATTTCCTTCCACCCAGCGTTCCCCCAAGTCTCCCGATAAAAATGATACCTCACTTGTGTGGGTAGGCCTAGCGCCCGCGACAGGAAACGCCCCAAAGCGCAACGTGGACACATCCAAAATTTTTGAAGAAAACAGAGGTGTTTTTTGCGAAGTGCCTACCTGTAGATTTTGGCCTCTATCTCAGCCGGCACCTAGGCAAACCTACCAAACCTGTGCATTTCTGAAAACTAGAGACCTAGGGGAATCCAGGGAGGGGTGACTTGCTGGGCTCGGACCAGGTTCTGTTACCCAGAATCCTTTGCAAACCTCAAAATTTGGCTAAAAAAACACATGTTCCTCACATTTCTGTGGCAGAAAGTTCTGGAATCTGAGAGGAGCCACAAATTTCCTTCCACCCAGCGTTCCCCCAAGTCTACCGATAAAAATGATACCTCACTTGTGTGGGTATGCCTAGCTCCCGCGACAGGAAACACCCCAAAGCGCAACGTGGACACATCCAAAATTTTGGAAGTAAACAGAGGTGTTTTTTGCGAAGTGCCTACCTGTAGATTTTGGCCTCTAGCTCAGCCGGCACATAGGGAAACCTACCAAACCTGTGCATTTCTGAAAACTAGAGACCTAGGAGAATCCAAGGAGGGGTGACTTGCGGGGCTCGGACCTGGTTCTGTTACCTAGAGTCCTTTCCAAACCTCAAAATTTGGCTAAAAAAACACATGTTCCTCACATTTCTGTGGCAGAAAGTTCTGGAATCTGAGAGGAGCCACAAATTTCCTTCCACCCAGCGTTCCCCCAAGTCTCCCGATAAAAATGATACCTTACTTGTGTGGGTAGGCCTAGCGCCCGCGACAGGAAACGCCCCAAAGCGCAACGTGGACACGTCCAAAATTTATGAAGAAAACAGAGGTGTTTTTTGCGAAGTGCCTACCTGTAGATTTTGGCCTCTAGCTCAGCCGGCACCTAGGGAAACCTACCAAACCTGTGCATTTCTGCAAACTAGAGACCTAGGGGAATCCAAGGAGGGGTGACTTGCGGGGCTCGGACCAGGTTCTGTTACCCAGAATCCTTTGCAAACCTCAAAATTTGGCTAAAAAAACACATGTTCCTCACATTTCTGTGGCAGAAAGTTCTGGAATCTGAGAGGAGCCACAAATTTCCTTCCACCCAGCGTTCCCCCAAGTCTCCCGATAAAAATGATACCTCACTTGTGTGGGTAGGCCTAGAGCCCGCGACAGGAAACACACCAAAGCGCAACGTGGACACATCCAAAATTTGGAAGAAAACAGAGGTGTTTTTTGCGAAGTGCCTACCTGTAGATTTTGGCCTCTATCTCAGCCGGCACCTAGGCAAACCTACCAAACCTGTGCATTTCTGAAAACTAGAGACCTAGGGGAATCCAGGGAGGGGTGACTTGCGGGGCTCGGACCAGGTTCTGTTACCCAGAATCCTTTGCAAACCTCAAAATTTGGCTAAAAAAACACATGTTCCTCACATTTCTGTGGCAGAAAGTTCTGGAATCTGAGAGGAGCCACAAATTTCCTTCCACCCAGCGTTCCCCCAAGTCTACCGATAAAAATGATACCTCACTTGTGTGGGTATGCCTAGCTCCCGCGACAGGAAACACCCCAAAGCGCAACGTGGACACATCCAAAATTTTGGAAGTAAACAGAGGTGTTTTTTGCGAAGTGCCTACCTGTAGATTTTGGCCTCTAGCTCAGCCGGCACATAGGGAAACCTACCAAACCTGTGCATTTCTGAAAACTAGAGACCTAGGAGAATCCAAGGAGGGGTGACTTGCGGGGCTCGGACCTGGTTCTGTTACCTAGAGTCCTTTCCAAACCTCAAAATTTGGCTAAAAAAACACATGTTCCTCACATTTCTGTGGCAGAAAGTTCTGGAATCTGAGAGGAGCCACAAATTTCCTTCCACCCAGCGTTCCCCCAAGTCTCCCGATAAAAATGATACCTTACTTGTGTGGGTAGGCCTAGCGCCCGCGACAGGAAACGCCCCAAAGCGCAACGTGGACACGTCCAAAATTTATGAAGAAAACAGAGGTGTTTTTTGCGAAGTGCCTACCTGTAGATTTTGGCCTCTAGCTCAGCCGGCACCTAGGGAAACCTACCAAACCTGTGCATTTCTGCAAACTAGAGACCTAGGGGAATCCAAGGAGGGGTGACTTGCGGGGCTCGGACCAGGTTCTGTTACCCAGAATCCTTTGCAAACCTCAAAATTTGGCTAAAAAAACACATGTTCCTCACATTTCTGTGGCAGAAAGTTCTGGAATCTGAGAGGAGCCACAAATTTCCTTCCACCCAGCGTTCCCCCAAGTCTCCCGATAAAAATGATACCTCACTTGTGTGGGTAGGCCTAGAGCCCGCGACAGGAAACACACCAAAGCGCAACGTGGACACATCCAAAATTTGGAAGAAAACAGAGGTGTTTTTTGCGAAGTGCCTACCTGTAGATTTTGGCCTCTAGCTCAGCCGGCACCTAGGGAAACCTACCAAACCTGTGCATTTCTGCAAACTAGAGACCTAGGGGAATCCAAGGAGGGGTGACTTGCGGGGCTCGGACCAGGTTCTGTTACCCAGAATCCTTTGCAAACCTCAAAATTTGGCTAAAAAAACACATGTTCCTCACATTTCTGTGGCAGAAAGTTCTGGAATCTGAGAGGAGCCACAAATTTCCTTCCACCCAGCGTTCCCCCAAGTCTACCGATAAAAATGATACCTCACTTGTGTGGGTATGCCTAGCTCCCGCGACAGGAAACACCCCAAAGCGCAACGTGGACACATCCAAAATTTTGGAAGTAAACAGAGGTGTTTTTTGCGAAGTGCCTACCTGTAGATTTTGGCCTCTAGCTCAGCCGGCACATAGGGAAACCTACCAAACCTGTGCATTTCTGAAAACTAGAGACCTAGGAGAATCCAAGGAGGGGTGACTTGCGGGGCTCGGACCAGGTTCTGTTACCTAGAGTCCTTTCCAAACCTCAAAATGTGGCTAAAAAAACACATGTTCCTCACATTTCTGTGGCAGAAAGTTCTGGAATCTGAGAGGAGCCACAAATTTCCTTCCACCCAGCGTTCCCCCAAGTCTCCCGATAAAAATGATACCTTACTTGTGTGGGTAGGCCTAGCGCCCGCGACAGGAAACGCCCCAAAGCGCAACGTGGACACGTCCAAAATTTATGAAGAAAACAGAGGTGTTTTTTGCGAAGTGCCTACCTGTAGATTTTGGCCTCTAGCTCAGCCGGCACCTAGGGAAACCTACCAAACCTGTGCATTTCTGCAAACTAGAGACCTAGGGGAATCCAAGGAGGGGTGACTTGCGGGGCTCGGACCAGGTTCTGTTACCCAGAATCCTTTGCAAACCTCAAAATTTGGCTAAAAAAACACATGTTCCTCACATTTCTGTGGCAGAAAGTTCTGGAATCTGAGAGGAGCCACAAATTTCCTTCCACCCAGCGTTCCCCCAAGTCTCCCGATAAAAATGATACCTCACTTGTGTGGGTAGGCCTAGAGCCCGCGACAGGAAACACACCAAAGCGCAACGTGGACACATCCAAAATTTGGAAGAAAACAGAGGTGTTTTTTGCGAAGTGCCTACCTGTAGATTTTGGCCTCTAGCTCAGCCGGCACCTAGGGAAACCTACCAAACCTGTGCATTTCTGCAAACTAGAGACCTAGGGGAATCCAAGGAGGGGTGACTTGCGGGGCTCGGACCAGGTTCTGTTACCCAGAATCCTTTGCAAACCTCAAAATTTGGCTAAAAAAACACATGTTCCTCACATTTCTGTGGCAGAAAGTTCTGGAATCTGAGAGGAGCCACAAATTTCCTTCCACCCAGCGTTCCCCCAAGTCTACCGATAAAAATGATACCTCACTTGTGTGGGTATGCCTAGCTCCCGCGACAGGAAACACCCCAAAGCGCAACGTGGACACATCCAAAATTTTGGAAGTAAACAGAGGTGTTTTTTGCGAAGTGCCTACCTGTAGATTTTGGCCTCTAGCTCAGCCGGCACATAGGGAAACCTACCAAACCTGTGCATTTCTGAAAACTAGAGACCTAGGAGAATCCAAGGAGGGGTGACTTGCGGGGCTCGGACCAGGTTCTGTTACCTAGAGTCCTTTCCAAACCTCAAAATGTGGCTAAAAAAACACATGTTCCTCACATTTCTGTGGCAGAAAGTTCTGGAATCTGAGAGGAGCCACAAATTTCCTTCCACCCAGCGTTCCCCCAAGTCTCCCGATAAAAATGATACCTTACTTGTGTGGGTAGGCCTAGCGCCCGCGACAGGAAACGCCCCAAAGCGCAACGTGGACACGTCCAAAATTTATGAAGAAAACAGAGGTGTTTTTTGCGAAGTGCCTACCTGTAGATTTTGGCCTCTAGCTCAGCCGGCACCTAGGGAAACCTACCAAACCTGTGCATTTCTGCAAACTAGAGACCTAGGGGAATCCAAGGAGGGGTGACTTGCGGGGCTCGGACCAGGTTCTGTTACCCAGAATCCTTTGCAAACCTCAAAATTTGGCTAAAAAAACACATGTTCCTCACATTTCTGTGGCAGAAAGTTCTGGAATCTGAGAGGAGCCACAAATTTCCTTCCACCCAGCGTTCCCCCAAGTCTCCCGATAAAAATGATACCTCACTTGTGTGGGTAGGCCTAGAGCCCGCGACAGGAAACACACCAAAGCGCAACATGGACACATCCAAAATTTGGAAGAAAACAGAGGTGTTTTTTGCGAAGTGCCTACCTGTAGATTTTGGCCTCTAGCTCAGCCGGCACCTAGGGAAACCTACCAAACCTGTGCATTTCTGCAAACTAGAGACCTAGGGGAATCCAAGGAGGGGTGACTTGCGGGGCTCGGACCAGGTTCTGTTACCCAGAATCCTTTGCAAACCTCAAAATTTGGCTCAAAAAACACATGTTCCTCACATTTCTGTGGCAGAAAGTTCTGGAATCTGAGAGGAGCCACAAATTTCCTTCCACCCAGCTTTCCCCCAAGTCTCCCGATAAAAATTATACCTCACTTGTGTGGGTAGGCCTAGCGCCCGCGGCAGGAAACGCCCCAAAGCGCAACGTGGACACATCCAAAATTTTGGAAGAAAACAGAGGCGTTTTTTGCGAAGTGCCTTCCTGTAGATTTTGGCCTCTAGCTCAGCCGGCACCTAGGGAAACCTACCAAACCTGTGCATTTCTGAAAACTAGAGACCTAGGGGAATCCAAGGAGGGGTGACTTGCGGGGCTCGGACCAGGTTCTGTTACCCAGAATCCTTTGCAAACCTCAAAATTTGGCTAAAAAAACACATGTTCCTCACATTTCTGTGGCAGAAAGTTCTGGAATCTGAGAGGAGCCACAAATTTCCTTCCACCCAGCGTTCCCCCAAGTCTCCCCATAAAAATGATACCTCACTTGTGTGGGTAGGCCTAGAGCCCGCGACAGGAAACACACCAAAGCGCAACGTGGACACATCTAAAATTTGGAAGAAAACAGAGGTGTTTTTTGCGAAGTGCCTACCTGTAGATTTTGGCCTCTAGCTCAGCCGGCACCTAGGGAAACCTACCAAACCTGTGCATTTCTGAAAACTAGAGACCTAGGGGAATCCAAGGAGGGGTGACTTGCGGGGCTCGGACCAGGTTCTGTTACCCAGAATCCTTTGCAAACCTCAAAATTTGGCTAAAAAAACACATGTTCCTCACATTTCTGTTGCAGAAAGTTCTGGAATCTGAGAGGAGCCACAAATTTCCTTCCACCCAGCGTTCCCCCAAGTCTCCTGATAAAAATGATACCTCACTTGTGTGGGTAGGTCTAGCGCCTGCGACAGGAAACACCCCAAAGCGCAACGTGGACACATCCAAAATTTTGGAAGAAAACAGAGGTGTTTTTTGCGAAGTGCCTACCTGTAGATTTTGGCCTCTAGCTCAGCCGGCACCTAGGGAAACCTACCAAACCTGTGCATTTCTGAAAACTAGAGACCTAGGGGAATCCAAGGAGGGTTGACTTGCGGGGCTCGGACCAGGTTCTGTTACCGAGAGTCCTTTGCAAACCTCAAAATTTGGCTAAAAAAACACATGTTCCTCACATTTCTGTGGCAGAAAGTTCTGGAATCTGAGAGGAGCCACAAATTTCCTTCCACCCAGCGTTCCCCCAAGTCTCCCGATAAAAATGATACCTCACTTGTGTGGGTAGGCCTAGCGCCCGCGACAGGAAACGCCCCAAAGCGCAACGTGGACACGTCCAAAATTTTTGAAGAAAACAGAGATGTTTTTTGCGAAGTGCCTACCTGTAGATTTTGGCCTCTAGCTCATCCGGCACCTAGGGAAACCTACCAAACCTGTGTATTTCTGAAAACTAGAGACCTAGGGGAATCCAAGGAGGGGTGACTTGCGGGGCTCGGACCAGGTTCTGTTACCCAGAATCCTTTGCAAACCTCAAAATTTGGCTAAAAAAACACATGTTCCTCACATTTCTGTGGCAGAAAGTTCTGGAATCTGAGAGGAGCCACCAATTTCCTTCCACCCAGCGTTCCCCCAAGTCTCCCGATAAAAATTATACCTCACTTGTGTGGGTAGGCCTAGCGCCCGCGACAGGAAACGCCCCAAAGCGTAACGTGGACACGTCCAAAATTTTTGAAGAAAACAGAGATGTTTTTTGCGAAGTGCCTACCTGTAGATTTTGGCCTCTAGCGCAGCCGGCACCTAGGGAAACCTACCAAACCTGTGCATTTCTGAAAACTAGAGACCTAGGGGAATCCAAGGAGGATTGACTTGCGGGGCTCGGACTAGGTTCTGTTACCCAGAATCCTTTGCAAACCTCAAAATTTGGCTAAAAAAACACATGTTCCTCACATTTCTGTGGCAGAAAGTTCTGGAATCTGAGAGGAGCCACAAATTTCCTTCCACCCAGCGTTCCCCCAAGTCTCCTGATAAAAATGATACCTCACTTGTGTGGGTAGGCCTAGCGCCCGCGACAGGAAACACCCCAAAGCGCAACGTGGACACATCCAAAATTTTGAAAGAAAACAGAGGTGTTTTTTGCGAAGTGCCTACCTGTAGATTTTGGCCTCTAGCTCAGCCGGCACCTAGGGAAACCTACCAAACTTGTGCATTTCTGAAAACTAGAGACCTAGGGGAATCCAATGAGGGGTGACTAGCGGGGCTCGGACCAGGTTCTGATACCCAGAGTCCTTTGCAAACCTCAAAATTTGGCTAAAAAAACACATGTTCCTCACATTTCTGTGGCAGAAAGTTCTGGAATCTGAGAGGAGCCACAAATTTCCTTCCACCCAGCGTTCCCCCAAGTCTCCTGATAAAAATGATACCTCACTTGTGTGGGTAGGCCTAGCGCCCGCGACAGGAAACACCCCAAAGCGCAACGTGGACACATCCAAAATTTTGAAAGAAAACAGAGGTGTTTTTTGCGAAGTGCCTACCTGTAGATTTTGGCCTCTAGCTCAGCCGGCACCTATGGAAACCTACCAAACCTGTGCATTTCTGAAAACTAGAGACCTAGGGGAATCCAAGGAGGGGTGACTTGCGGGGCTCGGACCAGGTTCTGTTACCCAGAATCCTTTGCAAACCTCAAAATTTGGCTAAAAAAACACATGTTCCTCACATTTCTGTGGCAGAAAGTTCTGGAATCTGAGAGGAGCCATAAATTTCCTTCCACCCAGCGTTCCCCCAAGTCTCCCGATAAAAATGATACCTCACTTGTGTGGGTAGGCCTAGCGCCCGCGACAGGAAACGCCCCAAAGCGCAATGTGGACACATCCAAAATTTTGGAAGAAAACAGAGGTGTTTTTTGCGAAGTGCCTACCTGTAGATTTTGGCCTCTAGCTCAGCCGGCACCTAGGGAAACCTACCAAACCTGTGCATTTCTGAAAACTAGAGACCTAGGGGAATCCAGGGAGGGGTGACTTGCGGGGCTCGGACCAGGTTCTGTTACCCAGAATCCTTTGCAAACCTCAAAATTTGGCTAAAAAAACACATGTTCCTCACATTTCTGTGGCAGAAAGTTCTGGAATCTGAGAGGAGCCACAAATTTCCTTCCACCCAGCGTTCCCCCAAGTCTCCCGATAAAAATGATACCTCACTTGTGTGGGTAGGCCTAGCGCCCGCGACAGGAAACGCCCCAAAGCGCAACGTGGACACGTCCAAAATGTATGAAGAAAACAGAGGTGTTTTTTGCGAAGTGCCTACCTGTAGATTTTGGCCTCTAGCTCAGCCGGCACCTAGGGAAACCTACCAAACCTGTGCATTTCTGACAACTAGAGACCTAGGGGAATCCACGGAGGGGTGACTTGCGGGGCTCGGACCAGGTTCTGTTACCCAGAATCCTTTGCAAACCTCAAAATTTGGCTAAAAAAACACATGTTCCTCACATTTCTGTGGCAGAAAGTTCTGGAATCTGAGAGGAGCCACCAATTTCCTTCCACCCAGCGTTCCCCCAAGTCTCCCGATAAAAATGATACCTCACTTGTGTGGGTAGGCCTAGCGCCCGCGATAGGAAACGCCCCAAAGCGTAACGTGGACACGTCCAAAATTTTTGAAGAAAACAGAGATGTTTTTTGCGAAGTGCCTACCTGTAGATTTTGGCCTCTAGCGCAGCCGGCACCTAGGGAAACCTACCAAACCTGTGCATTTCTGAAAACTAGAGACCTAGGGGAATCCAAGGAGGATTGACTTGCGGGGCTCGGACCAGGTTCTGTTACCCAGAATCCTTTGCAAACCTCAAAATTTGGCTAAAAAAACACATGTTCCTCACATTTCTGTGGCAGAAAGTTCTGGAATCTGAGAGGAGCCACAAATTTCCTTCCACCCAGCGTTCCCCCAAGTCTCCTGATAAAAATGATACCTCACTTGTGTGGGTAGGCCTAGCGCCCGCGACAGGAAACACCCCAAAGCGCAACGTGGACACATCCAAAATTTTGAAAGAAAACAGAGGTGTTTTTTGCGAAGTGCCTACCTGTAGATTTTGGCCTCTAGCTCAGTCGGCACCTAGGGAAACCTACCAAACTTGTGCATTTCTGAAAACTAGAGACCTAGGGGAATCCAATGAGGGGTGACTAGCGGGGCTCGGACCAGGTTCTGATACCCAGAGTCCTTTGCAAACCTCAAAATTTGGCTAAAAAAACACATGTTCCTCACATTTCTGTGGCAGAAAGTTCTGGAATCTGAGAGGAGCCACAAATTTCCTTCCACCCAGCGTTCCCCCAAGTCTCCTGATAAAAATGATACCTCACTTGTGTGGGTAGGCCTAGCGCCCGCGACAGGAAACACCCCAAAGCGCAACGTGGACACATCCAAAATTTTGAAAGAAAACAGAGGTGTTTTTTGCGAAGTGCCTACCTGTAGATTTTGGCCTCTAGCTCAGCCGGCACCTATGGAAACCTACCAAACCTGTGCATTTCTGAAAACTAGAGACCTAGGGGAATCCAAGGAGGGGTGACTTGCGGGGCTCGGACCAGGTTCTGTTACCCAGAATCCTTTGCAAACCTCAAAATTTGGCTAAAAAAACACATGTTCCTCACATTTCTGTGGCAGAAAGTTCTGGAATCTGAGAGGAGCCATAAATTTCCTTCCACCCAGCGTTCCCCCAAGTCTCCCGATAAAAATGATACCTCACTTGTGTGGGTAGGCCTAGCGCCCGCGACAGGAAACGCCCCAAAGCGCAATGTGGACACATCCAAAATTTTGGAAGAAAACAGAGGTGTTTTTTGCGAAGTGCCTACCTGTAGATTTTGGCCTCTAGCTCAGCCGGCACCTAGGGAAACCTACCAAACCTGTGCATTTCTGAAAACTAGAGACCTAGGGGAATCCAGGGAGGGGTGACTTGCGGGGTTCGGACCAGGTTCTGTTACCCAGAATCCTTTGCAAACCTCAAAATTTAGCTAAAAAAACACATGTTCCTCACATTTCTGTGGCAGAAAGTTCTGGAATCTGAGAGGAGCCACAAATTTCCTTCCACCCAGCGTTCCCCCAAGTCTCCCGATAAAAATGATACCTCACTTGTGTGGGTAGGCCTAGCGCCCGCGACAGGAAACGCCCCAAAGCGCAACGTGGACACGTCCAAAATGTATGAAGAAAACAGAGGTGTTTTTTGCGAAGTGCCTACCTGTAGATTTTGGCCTCTAGCTCAGCCGGCACCTAGGGAAACCTACCAAACCTGTGCATTTCTGACAACTAGAGACCTAGGGGAATCCACAGAGGGGTGACTTGCGGGGCTCGGACCAGGTTCTGTTACCCAGAATCCTTTGCAAACCTCAAAATTTGGCTAAAAAAACACATGTTCCTCACATTTCTGTGGCAGAAAGTTCTGGAATCTGAGAGGAGCCACAAATTTCCTTCCACCCAGCGTTCCCCCAAGTCTCCCGATAAAAATGATACCTCACTTGTGTGGGTAGGCCTAGAGCCCGCGACAGGAAACACACCAAAGCAGAACGTGGACACATCCAAAATTTTGGAAGAAAACAGAGGTGTTTTTTGCGAAGTGCCTACCTGTAGATTTTGGCCTCTAGCTCAGCCGGCACCTATGGAAACCTACCAAACCTGTGCATTTCTGAAAACTAGAGACCTAGGGGAATCCAAGGAGGGGTGACTTGCGGGGCTCGGACCAGGTTCTGTTACCCAGAATCCTTTGCAAACCTCAAAATTTGGCTAGAAAAACACATGTTCCTCAAATTTCTGTGGCAGAAAGTTCTGGAATCTGAGAGGAGCCACAAATTTCCTTCCACCCAGCGTTCCCCCAAGTCTCCCGATAAAAATGATACCTCACTTGTGTGGGTAGGCCTAGCGCCCGCGACAGGAAATGCCCCAAAGCGCAACGTGGACACGTCCAAAATTTTGGAAGAAAACAGAGGTGTTTTTTGCGAAGTGCCTACCTGTAGATTTTGGCCTCTAGCTCAGCCGGCACCTATGGAAACCTACCAAACCTGTGCATTTCTGAAAACTAGAGACCTAGGGGAATCCAAGGAGGGGTGACTTGCGGGGCTCGGACCAGGTTCTGTTACCCAGAATCCTTTGCAAACCTCAAAATTTGGCTAGAAAAACACATGTTCCTCAAATTTCTGTGGCAGAAAGTTCTGGAATCTGAGAGGAGCCACAAATTTCCTTCCACCCAGCGTTCCCCCAAGTCTCCCGATAAAAATGATACCTCACTTGTGTGGGTAGGCCTAGCGCCCGCGACAGGAAATGCCCCAAAGCGCAACGTGGACACGTCCAAAATTTTTGAAGAAAACAGAGGTGTTTTTTGCGAAGTGCCTACCTGTAGATTTTGGCCTCTAGCTCAGCCGGCACCTAGGGAAACCTACCAAACCTGTGCATTTCTGAAAACTAGAGACCTAGGGGAATCCAAGGAGGGGTGACTTGCGGGGCTCGGACCAGGTTCTGTTACCGAGAGTCCTTTGCAAACCTCAAAATTTGGCTAAAAAAACACATGTTCCTCACATTTCTGTGGCAGAAAGTTCTGGAATCTGAGAGGAGCCACAAATTTCCTTCCACCCAGCGTTCCCCCAAGTCTCCTGATAAAAATGATACCTCACTTGTGTGGGTAGGCCTAGCGCCCGCGACAGGAAACACACCAAAGCGCAACGTGGACACATCCAAAATTTGGAAGAAAACAGAGGTGTTTTTTGCGAAGTGCCTACCTGTAGATTTTGGCCTCTAGCTCAGCCGGCACATAGGGAAACCTACCAAACCTGTGCATTTCTGAAAACTAGAGACCTAGGAGAATCCAAGGAGGGGTGACTTGCGGGGCTCGGACCAGGTTCTGTTACCCAGAATCCTTTGCAAACCTCAAAATTTGGCTAAAAAAACACATGTTCCTCACATTTCTGTGGCAGAAAGTTCTGGAATCTGAGAGGAGCCACAAATTTCCTTCCACCCAGCTTTCCCCCAAGTCTCCCGATAAAAATTATACCTCACTTGTGTGGGTAGGCCTAGCGCCCGCGGCAGGAAACGCCCCAAAGCGCAACGTGGACACATCCAAAATTTTGGAAGAAAACAGAGGCGTTTTTTGCGAAGTGCCTTCCTGTAGATTTTGGCCTCTAGCTCAGCCGGCACCTAGGGAAACCTACCAAACCTGTGCATTTCTGAAAACTAGAGACCTAGGGGAATCCAGGGAGGGGTGACTTGCGGGGCTCGGACCAGGTTCTGTTACCCAGAATCCTTTGCAAACCTCAAAATTTGGCTAAAAAAACACATGTTCCTCACATTTCTGTGGCAGAAAGTTCTGGAATCTGAGAGGAGCCATAAATTTCCTTCCACCCAGCGTTCCCCCAAGTCTCCCGATAAAAATGATACCTCACTTGTGTGTGTAGGCCTAGCGCCCGCGACAGGAAACGCCCCAAAGCGCAATGTGGACACATCCAAAATTTTGGAAGAAAACAGAGGTGTTTTTTGCGAAGTGCCTACCTGTAGATTTTGGCCTCTAGCTCAGCCGGCACCTAGGGAAACCTACCAAACCTGTGCATTTCTGAAAACTAGAGACCTAGGGGAATCCAGGGAGGGGTGACTTGCGGGGCTCGGACCAGGTTCTGTTACCCAGAATCCTTTGCAAACCTCAAAATTTGGCTAAAAAAACACATGTTCCTCACATTTCTGTGGCAGAAAGTTCTGGAATCTGAGAGGAGCCACAAATTTCCTTCCACCCAGCGTTCCCCCAAGTCTCCCGATAAAAATGATACCTCACTTGTGTGGGTAGGCCTAGCGCCCGCGACAGGAAACGCCCCAAAGCGCAACGTGGACACGTCCAAAATGTATGAAGAAAACAGAGGTGTTTTTTGCGAAGTGCCTACCTGTAGATTTTGGCCTCTAGCTCAGCCGGCACCTAGGGAAACCTACCAAACCTGTGCATTTCTGACAACTAGAGACCTAGGGGAATCCACGGAGGGGTGACTTGCGGGGCTCGGACCAGGTTCTGTTACCCAGAATCCTTTGCAAACCTCAAAATTTGGCTAAAAAAACACATGTTCCTCACATTTCTGTGGCAGAAAGTTCTGGAATCTGAGAGGAGCCACAAATTTCCTTCCACCCAGTGTTCCCCCAAGTCTCCCGATAAAAATGATACCTCACTTGTGTGGGTAGGCCTAGAGCCCGCGACAGGAAACACACCAAAGCAGAACGTGGACACATCCAAAATTTTGGAAGAAAACAGAGGTGTTTTTTGCGAAGTGCCTACCTGTAGATTTTGGCCTCTAGCTCAGCCGGCACCTATGGAAACCTACCAAACCTGTGCATTTCTGAAAACTAGAGACCTAGGGGAATCCAAGGAGGGGTGACTTGCGGGGCTCGGACCAGGTTCTGTTACCCAGAATCCTTTGCAAACCTCAAAATTTGGCTAGAAAAACACATGTTCCTCACATTTCTGTGGCAGAAAGTTCTGGAATCTGAGAGGAGCCACAAATTTCCTTCCACCCAGCGTTCCCCCAAGTCTCCCGATAAAAATGATACCTCACTTGTGTGGGTAGGCCTAGCGCCCGCGACAGGAAATGCCCCAAAGCGCAACGTGGACACGTCCAAAATTTTTGAAGAAAACAGAGGTGTTTTTTGCGAAGTGCCTACCTGTAGATTTTGGCCTCTAGCTCAGCCGGCACCTAGGGAAACCTACCAAACCTGTGCATTTCTGAAAACTAGAGACCTAGGGGAATCCAAGGAGGGGTGACTTGCGGGGCTCGGACCAGGTTCTGTTACCGAGAGTCCTTTGCAAACCTCAAAATTTGGCTAAAAAAACACATGTTCCTCACATTTCTGTGGCAGAAAGTTCTGGAATCTGAGAGGAGCCACAAATTTCCTTCCACCCAGCGTTCCCCCAAGTCTCCTGATAAAAATGATACCTCACTTGTGTGGGTAGGCCTAGCGCCCGCGACAGGAAACACCCCAAAGCGCAACGTGGACACATCCAAAATTTTGAAAGAAAACAGAGGTGTTTTTTGCGAAGTGCCTACCTGTAGATTTTGGCCTCTAGCTCAGCCGGCACCTATGGAAACCTACTAAAGTTGTGCATTTCTGAAAACTAGAGACCTAGGGGAATCCAATGAGGGGTGACTAGCGGGGCTCGGACCAGGTTCTGTTACCCAGAGTCCTTTGCAAACCTCAAAATTTGGCTAAAAAAACACATGTTCCTCACATTTCTGTGGCAGAAAGTTCTGGAATCTGAGAGGAGCCACAAATTTCCTTCCACCCAGCGTTCCCCCAAGTCTCCCGATAAAAATGATACCTCACTTGTGTGGGTAGGCCTAGCGCCCGCGACAGGAAACGCCCCAAAGCGCAACGTGGACACATCCAAAATTTTTGAAGAAAACAGAGGTGTTTTTTGCGAAGTGCCTACCTGTAGATTTTGGCCTCTAGCTCAGCCGGCACCTAGGCAAACCTACCAAACCTGTGCATTTCTGAAAACTAGAGACCTAGGGGAATCCAGGGAGGGGTGACTTGCGGGGCTCGGACCAGGTTCTGTTACCCAGAATCCTTTGCAAACCTCAAAATTTGGCTAAAAAAACACATGTTCCTCACATTTCTGTGGCAGAAAGTTCTGGAATCTGAGAGGAGCCACAAATTTCCTTCCACCCAGCGTTCCCCCAAGTCTACCGATAAAAATGATACCTCACTTGTGTGGGTATGCCTAGCTCCCGCGACAGGAAACACCCCAAAGCGCAACGTGGACACATCCAAAATTTTGGAAGTAAACAGAGGTGTTTTTTGCGAAGTGCCTACCTGTAGATTTTGGCCTCTAGCTCAGCCGGCACATAGGGAAACCTACCAAACCTGTGCATTTCTGCAAACTAGAGACCTAGGAGAATCCAAGGAGGGGTGACTTGCGGGGCTCGGACCAGGTTCTGTTACCTAGAGTCCTTTGCAAACCTCAAAATTTGGCTAAAAAAACACATGTTCCTCACATTTCTGTGGCAGAAAGTTCTGGAATCTGAGAGGAGCCACAAATTTCCTTCCACCCAGCGTTCCCCCAAGTCTCCCGATAAAAATGATACCTTACTTGTGTGGGTAGGCCTAGCACCCGCGACAGGAAACGCCCCAAAGCGCAACGTGGACACGTCCAAAATTTATGAAGAAAACAGAGGTGTTTTTTGCGAAGTGCCTACCTGTAGATTTTGGCCTCTAGCTCAGCCGGCACCTAGGGAAACCTACCAAACCTGTGCATTTCTGCAAACTAGAGACCTAGGGGAATCCAAGGAGGGGTGACTTGCGGGGCTCGGACCAGGTTCTGTTACCCAGAATCCTTTGCAAACCTCAAAATTTGGCTAAAAAAACACATGTTCCTCACATTTCTGTGGCAGAAAGTTCTGGAATCTGAGAGGAGCCACAAATTTCCTTCCACCCAGCGTTCCCCCAAGTCTCCCGATAAAAATGGTACCTCACTTGTGTGGGTAGGCCTAGAGCCCGCGACAGGAAACACACCAAAGCGCAACGTGGACACATCCAAAATTTGGAAGAAAACAGAGGTGTTTTTTGCGAAGTGCCTACCTGTAGATTTTGGCCTCTAGCTCAGCCGGCACCTAGGGAAACCTACCAAACCTGTGCATTTCTGCAAACTAGAGACCTAGGGGAATCCAAGGAGGGGTGACTTGCGGGGCTCGGACCAGGTTCTGTTACCCAGAACCCTTTGCAAACCTCAAAATTTGGCTAAAAAAACACATGTTCCTCACATTTCTGTGGCAGAAAGTTCTGGAATCTGAGAGGAGCCACAAATTTCCTTCCACCCAGCTTTCCCCCAAGTCTCCCGATAAAAATTATACCTCACTTGTGTGGGTAGGCCTAGCGCCCGCGGCAGGAAACGCCCCAAAGCGCAACGTGGACACATCCAAAATTTTGAAAGAAAACAGAGGCGTTTTTTGCGAAGTGCCTTCCTGTAGATTTTGGCCTCTAGCTCAGCCGGCACCTATGGAAACCTACCAAACGTGTGCATTTCTGAAAACTAGAGACCTAGGGGAATCTAAGATGGGGTGACTTGCGGGGCTCGGACCAGGTTCTGTTACCCAGAATCCTTTGCAAACCTCAAAATTTGGCTAAAAAAACACATGTTCCTCACATTTCTGTGGCAGAAAGTTCTGGAATCTGAGAGGAGCCACAAATTTCCTTCCACCCAGCGTTCCCCCAAGTCTCCCGATAAAAATGATACCTCACTTGTGTGGGTAGGCCTAGAGCCCGCGACAGGAAACACACCAAAGCGCAACGTGGACACATAAAAATGTTTGGAAGAAAACAGAGGTGTTTTTTGCGAAGTGCCTACCTGTAGATTTTGGCCTCTAGCTCAGCCGGCACCTAGGGAAACCTACCAAACCTGTGGATTTCTGAAAACTAGAGACCTAGGGGAATCCAAGGAGGGGTGACTTGCGGGGCTCGGACCAGGCTCTGTTACCCAGAATCCTTTGCAAACCTCAAAATTTGGCTAAAAAAACACATGTTCCTCACATTTCTCTGGCAGAAAGTTCTGGAATCTGAGAGGAGCCACAAATTTCCTTCCACCCAGCGTTCCCCCAAGTCTCCCGATAAAAATGATACCTCAATTGTGTGGGTAGGCCTAGCGCCCGCGACAGGAAACATCCCAAAGCGCAACGTGGACACATCCAAAATTTTGGAAGAAAACAGAGGTGTTTTTTGCGAAGTGCCTACCTGTAGATTTTGGCCTCTAGCTCAGCCGGCACCTAGGGAAACCTACCAAACCTGTGCATTTCTGAAAACTAGAGACCTAGGGGAATCCAAGGAGGGGTGACTTGCGGGGCTCGGACCAGGTTCTGTTAACCAGAGTCCTTTGCAAAACTCAAAATTTGGCTAAAAAAACACATGTTCCTCACATTTCTGTGGCAGAAAGTTCTGGAATCTGAGAGGAGCCACGAATTTCCTTCCACCCAGCTTTCCCCCAAGTCTCCCGATAAAAATGATACCTCACTTGTGTGGGTAGGCCTAGCGCCCGCGACAGGAAACGCCCCAAAGCGCAACGTGGACACGTCCAAAATTTTGGAAGAAAACAGAGGTGTTTTTTGCGAAGTGCTTACCTGTAGATATTGGCCTCTAGCTCAGCCGGCACCTAGGGAAACCTACTAAACCTGTGCATTTCTGAAAACTAGAGACCTAGGGTAATCCAAGGAGGGGTGACTTGCGGGGCTCGGACCAGGTTCTGTTACCCAGAATCCTTTGCAAACCTCAAAATTTGGCTAAAAAAACACATGTTCCTCACATTTCTGTGGCAGAAAGTTCTGGAATCTGAGAGGAGCCACAAATTTCCTTCCACCCAGCGTTCCCCCAAGTCTCCTGATAAAAATGATACCTCACTTGTGTGGGTAGGCCTAGCGCCCGCGACAGGAAACACCCCAAAGCGCAACGTGGACACATCCAAAATTTTGAAAGAAAACAGAGGTGTTTTTTGCGAAGTGCCTACCTGTAGATTTTGGCCTCTAGCTCAGCCGGCACCTAGGGAAACCTACCAAACCTGTGCATTTCTGAAAACTAGAGACCTAGGGGAATCCAAGGAGGGGTGACTTGCGGGGCTCGGACCAGGTTCTGTTACCGAGAGTCCTTTGCAAACCTCAAAATTTGGCTAAAAAAACACATGTTCCTCACATTTCTGTGGCAGAAAGTTCTGGAATCTGAGAGGAGCCACAAATTTCCTTCCACCCAGCGTTCCCCCAAGTCTCCTGATAAAAATGATACCTCACTTGTGTGGGTAGGCCTAGTGCCCGCGACAGGAAACACCCCAAAGCGCAACGTGGACACATCCAAAATTTTGAAAGAAAACAGAGGTGTTTTTTGCGAAGTGCCTACCTGTAGATTTTGGCCTCTAGCTCAGCCGGCACCTATGGAAACCTACTAAAGTTGTGCATTTCTGAAAACTAGAGACCTAGGGGAATCCAATGAGGGGTGACTAGCGGGGCTCGGACCAGGTTCTGTTACCCAGAGTCCTTTGCAAACCTCAAAATTTGGCTAAAAAAACACATGTTCCTCACATTTCTGTGGCAGAAAGTTCTGGAATCTGAGAGGAGCCACAAATTTCCTTCCACCCAGCGTTCCCCCAAGTCTCCCGATAAAAATGATACCTCACTTGTGTGGGTAGGCCTAGCGCCCGCGACAGGAAACGCCCCAAAGCGCAACGTGGACACATCCAACATTTTTGAAGAAAACAGAGGTGTTTTTTGCGAAGTGCCTACCTGTAGATTTTGGCCTCTAGCTCAGCCGGCACCTAGGCAAACCTACCAAACCTGTGCATTTCTGAAAACTAGAGACCTAGGGGAATCCAGGGAGGGGTGACTTGCGGGGCTCGGACCAGGTTCTGTTACCCAGAATCCTTTGCAAACCTCAAAATTTGGCTAAAAAAACACATGTTCCTCACATTTCTGTGGCAGAAAGTTCTGGAATCTGAGAGGAGCCACAAATTTCCTTCCACCCAGCGTTCCCCCAAGTCTACCGATAAAAATGATACCTCACTTGTGTGGGTATGCCTAGCTCCCGCGACAGGAAACACCCCAAAGCGCAACGTGGACACATCCAAAATTTTGGAAGTAAACAGAGGTGTTTTTTGCGAAGTGCCTACCTGTAGATTTTGGCCTCTAGCTCAGCCGGCACATAGGGAAACCTACCAAACCTGTGCATTTCTGAAAACTAGAGACCTAGGAGAATCCAAGGAGGGGTGACTTGCGGGGCTCGGACCAGGTTCTGTTACCTAGAGTCCTTTGCAAACCTCAAAATTTGGCTAAAAAAACACATGTTCCTCACATTTCTGTGGCAGAAAGTTCTGGAATCTGAGAGGAGCCACAAATTTCCTTCCACCCAGCGTTCCCCCAAGTCTCCCGATAAAAATGATACCTTACTTGTGTGGGTAGGCCTAGCGCCCGCGACAGGAAACGCCCCAAAGCGCAACGTGGACACGTCCAAAATTTATGAAGAAAACAGAGGTGTTTTTTGCGAAGTGCCTACCTGTAGATTTTGGCCTCTAGCTCAACCGGCACCTAGGGAAACCTACCAAACCTGTGCATTTCTGCAAACTAGAGACCTAGGGGAATCCAAGGAGGGGTGACTTGCGGGGCTCGGACCAGGTTCTGTTACCCAGAATCCTTTGCAAACCTCAAAATTTGGCTAAAAAAACACATGTTCCTCACATTTCTGTGGCAGAAAGTTCTGGAATCTGAGAGGAGCCACAAATTTCCTTCCACCCAGCGTTCCCCCAAGTTTCCCGATAAAAATGATACCTCACTTGTGTGGGTAGGCCTAGAGCCCGCGACAGGAAACACACCAAAGCGCAACGTGGACACATCCAAAATTTGGAAGAAAACAGAGGTGTTTTTTGCGAAGTGCCTACCTGTAGATTTTGGCCTCTAGCTCAGCCGGCACCTAGGGAAACCTACCAAACCTGTGCATTTCTGCAAACTAGAGACCTAGGGGAATCCAAGGAGGGGTGACTTGCGGGGCTCGGACCAGGTTCTGTTACCCAGAATCCTTTGCAAACCTCAAAATTTGGCTAAAAAAACACATGTTCCTCACATTTCTGTGGCAGAAAGTTCTGGAATCTGAGAGGAGCCACAAATTTCCTTCCACCCAGCTTTCCCCCAAGTCTCCCGATAAAAATTATACCTCACTTGTGTGGGTAGGCCTAGCGCCCGCGGCAGGAAACGCCCCAAAGCGCAACGTGGACACATCCAAAATTTTGGAAGAAAACAGAGGCGTTTTTTGCGAAGTGCCTTCCTGTAGATTTTGGCCTCTAGCTCAGCCGGCACCTATGGAAACCTACCAAACGTGTGCATTTCTGAAAACTAGAGACCTAGGGGAATCCAAGATGGGGTGACTTGCGGGGCTCGGACCAGGTTCTGTTACCCAGAATCCTTTGCAAACCTCAAAATTTGGCTAAAAAAACACATGTTCCTCACATTTCTGTGGCAGAAAGTTCTGGAATCTGAGAGGAGCCACAAATTTCCTTCCACCCAGCGTTCCCCCAAGTCTCCCGATAAAAATGATACCTCACTTGTGTGGGTAGGCCTAGAGCCCGCGACAGGAAACACACCAAAGCGCAACGTGGACACATAAAATTTTTTGGAAGAAAACAGAGGTGTTTTTTGCGAAGTGCCTACCTGTAGATTTTGGCCTCTAGCTCAGCCGGCACCTAGGGAAACCTACCAAACCTGTGGATTTCTGAAAACTAGAGACCTAGGGGAATCCAAGGAGGGGTGACTTGCGGGGCTCGGACCAGGCTCTGTTACCCAGAATCCTTTGCAAACCTCAAAATTTGGCTAAAAAAACACATGTTCCTCACATTTCTCTGGCAGAAAGTTCTGGAATCTGAGAGGAGCCACAAATTTACTTCCACCCAGCGTTCCCCCAAGTCTCCCGATAAAAATGATACCTCAATTGTGTGGGTAGGCCTAGCGCCCGCGACAGGAAACATCCCAAAGCGCAACGTGGACACATCCAAAATTTTGAAAGAAAACAGAGGTGTTTTTTGCGAAGTGCCTACCTGTAGATTTTGGCCTCTAGCTCAGCCGGCACCTAGGGAAACCTACCAAACCTGTGCATTTCTGAAAACTAGAGACCTAGGGGAATCCAAGGAGGGGTGACTTGCGGGGCTCGGACCAGGTTCTGTTAACCAGAGTCCTTTGCAAAACTCAAAATTTGGCTAAAAAAACACATGTTCCTCACATTTCTGTGGCAGAAAGTTCTGGAATCTGAGAGGAGCCACGAATTTCCTTCCACCCAGCGTTCCCCCAAGTCTCCCGATAAAAATGATACCTCACTTGTGTGGGTAGGCCTAGCGCCCGCGACAGGAAACGCCCCAAAGCGCAACGTGGACACGTCCAAAATTTTGGAAGAAAACAGAGGTGTTTTTTGCGAAGTGCTTACCTGTAGATATTGGCCTCTAGCTCAGCCGGCACCTAGGGAAACCTACTAAACCTGTGCATTTCTGAAAACTAGAGACCTAGGGTAATCCAAGGAGGGGTGACTTGCGGGGCTCGGACCATGTTCTGTTACCCAGAATCCTTTGCAAACCTCAAAATTTGGCTAAAAAAACACATGTTCCTCACATTTCTGTGGCAGAAAGTTCTGGAATCTGAGAGGAGCCACAAATTTCCTTCCACCCAGCGTTCCCCCAAGTCTCCCGATAAAAATGATACCTCACTTGTGTGGGTAGGCCTAGCGCCCGCGACAGGAAACACCACAAAGCGCAACGTGGACACATCCAAAATTTTGGAAGAAAACAGAGGTGTTTTTTGCGAAGTGCCTACCTGTAGATTTTGGCCTCTAGCTCAGCCGGCACCTATGGAAACCTACCAAACCTGTGCATTTCTGAAAACTAGAGACCTAGGGGAATCCAAGGAGGGGTGACTTGCGGGGCTCGGACCAGGTTCTGTTACCCAGAATCCTTTGCAAACCTCAAAATTTGGCTAAAAAAACACATGTTCCTCACATTTCTGTGGCAGAAAGTTCTGGAATCTGAGAGGAGCCACAAATTTCCTTCCACCCAGCGTTCCCCCCAGTCTCCCGATAAAAATGATACCTCACTTGTGTGGGTAGGCCTAGCGCCCGCGACAGGAAACGCCCCAAAGCGCAACGTGGACACGTCCGAAATTTTTGAAGAAAACAGAGGTGTTTTTTGCGAAGTGCCTACCTGTAGATTTTGGCCTCTAGCTCAGCCGGCACCTAGGGAAACCTACCAAACCTGTGCATTTCTGACAACTAGAGACCTAGGGGAATCCAAGGAGGGGTGACTTGCGGGGCTCGGACCAGGTTCTGTTACCCAGAATCCTTTGCAAACCTCAAAATTTGGCTAAAAAAACACATGTTCCTCACATTTCTGTGGCAGAAAGTTCTGGAATCTGAGAGGAGCCACAAATTTCCTTCCACCCAGTGTTCCCCCAAGTCTCCCGATAAAAATGATACCTCACTTGTGTGGGTAGGCCTTGAGCCCGCGACAGGAAACACACCAAAGCGCAACGTGGACACATCCAAAATTTTGGAAGAAAACAGAGGTGTTTTTTGCGAAGTGCCTACCTGTAGATTTTGGCCTCTAGCTCAGCCGGCACCTATGGAAACCTACCAAACCTGTACATTTCTGAAAACTAGAGACCTAGGGGAATCCAAGGAGGGGTGACTTGCGGGGCTCGGACCAGGTTCTGTTACCCAGAATCCTTTGCAAACCTCAAAATTTGGCTAAAAAAACACATGTTCCTCACATTTCTGTTGCAGAAAGTTCTGGAATCTGAGAGGAGCCACAAATTTCCTTCCACCCAGCGTTCCCCCAAGTCTCCTGATAAAAATGATACCTCACTTGTGTGGGTAGGTCTAGCGCCTGCGACAGGAAACACCCCAAAGCGCAACTTGGACACATCCAAGATTTTGGAAGAAAACAGAGGTGTTTTTTGCGAAGTGCCTACCTGTAGATTTTGGCCTCTAGCTCAGCCGGCACCTAGGGAAACCTACCAAACCTGTGCATTTCTGAAAACTAGAGACCTAGGGGAATCCAAGGAGGGGTGACTTGCGGGGCTCGGACCAGGTTCTGTTACCGAGAGTCCTTTGCAAACCTCAAAATTTGGCTAAAAAAACACATGTTCCTCACATTTCTGTGGCAGAAAGTTCTGGAATCTGAGAGGAGCCACAAATTTCCTTCCACCCAGCGTTCCCCCAAGTCTCCCGATAAAAATGATACCTCACTTGTGTGGGTAGGCCTAGCGCCCGCGACAGGAAACGCCCCAAAGCGCAACGTGGACACGTCCAAAATTTTTGAAGAAAACAGAGATGTTTTTTGCGAAGTGCCTACCTGTAGATTTTGGCCTCTAGCTCATCCGGCACCTAGGGAAACCTACCAAACCTGTGTATTTCTGAAAACTAGAGACCTAGGGGAATCCAAGGAGGGGTGACTTGCGGGGCTCGGACCAGGTTCTGTTACCCAGAATCCTTTGCAAACCTCAAAATTTGGCTAAAAAAACACATGTTCCTCACATTTCTGTGGCAGAAAGTTCTGGAATCTGAGAGGAGCCACAAATTTCCTTCCACCCAGCGTTCCCCCAAGTCTCCCGATAAAAATGATACCTCACTTGTGTGGGTAGGCCTAGCGCCCGCGACAGGAAACGCCCCAAAGCGCAACGTGGACACGTCCAAAATTTTTGAAGAAAACAGAGGTGTTTTTTGCGAAGTGCCTACCTGTAGATTTTGGCCTCTAGCTCAGCCGGCCCCTAGGGAAACCTACCAAACCTGTGCATTTCTGAAAACTAGAGACCTAGGGGAATCCAAGGAGGGGTGACTTGCGGGGCTCGGACCAGGTTCTGTTACCAAGAGTCCTTTGCAAACCTCAAAATTTGGCTAAAAAAACACATGTTCCTCACATTTCTGTGGCAGAAAGTTCTGGAATCTGAGAGGAGCCACAAATTTCCTTCCACCCAGCGTTCCCCCAAGTCTCCTGATAAAAATGATACCTCACTTGTGTGGGTAGGCCTAGCGCCCGCGACAGGAAACACCCCAAAGCGCAACGTGGACACATCCAAAATTTTGAAAGAAAACAGAGGTGTTTTTTGCGAAGTGCCTACCTGTAGATTTTGGCCTCTAGCTCAGCCGGCACCTATGGAAACCTACCAAACCTGTGCATTTCTGAAAACTAGAGACCTAGGGGAATCCAAGGAGGGGTGACTTGCGGGGCTCGGACCAGGTTCTGTTACCCAGAATCCTTTGCAAACCTCAAAATTTGGCTAAAAAAACACATGTTCCTCACATTTCTGTGGCAGAAAGTTCTGGAATCTGAGAGGAGCCACAAATTTCCTTCCACCCAGTGTTCCCCCAAGTCTCCCGATAAAAATGATACCTCACTTGTGTGGGTAGGCCTTGAGCCCGCGACAGGAAACACACCAAAGCGCAACGTGGACACATCCAAAATTTTGGAAGAAAACAGAGGTGTTTTTTGCGAAGTGCCTACCTGTAGATTTTGGCCTCTAGCTCAGCCGGCACCTATGGAAACCTACCAAACCTGTGCATTTCTGAAAACTAGAGACCTAGGGGAATCCAAGGAGGGGTGACTTGCGGGGCTCGGACCAGGTTCTGTTACCCAGAATCCTTTGCAAACCTCAAAATTTGGCTAAAAAAACACATGTTCCTCACATTTCTGTTGCAGAAAGTTCTGGAATCTGAGAGGAGCCACAAATTTCCTTCCACCCAGCGTTCCCCCAAGTCTCCTGATAAAAATGATACCTCACTTGTGTGGGTAGGTCTAGCGCCTGCGACAGGAAACACCCCAAAGCGCAACGTGGACACATCCAAGATTTTGGAAGAATACAGAGGTGTTTTTTGCGAAGTGCCTACCTGTAGATTTTGGCCTCTAGCTCTGCCGGCACCTAGGGAAACCTACCAAACCTGTGCATTTCTGAAAACTAGAGACCTAGGGGAATCCAAGGAGGGGTGACTTGCGGGGCTCGGACCAGGTTCTGTTACCGAGAGTCCTTTGCAAACCTCAAAATTTGGCTAAAAAAACACATGTTCCTCACATTTCTGTGGCAGAAAGTTCTGGAATCTGAGAGGAGCCACAAATTTCCTTCCACCCAGCGTTCCCCCAAGTCTCCCGATAAAAATGATACCTCACTTGTGTGGGTAGGCCTAGCGCCCGCGACAGGAAACGCCCCAAAGCGCAACGTGGACACGTCCAAAATTTTTGAAGAAAACAGAGATGTTTTTTGCGAAGTGCCTACCTGTAGATTTTGGCCTCTAGCTCATCCGGCACCTAGGGAAACCTACCAAACCTGTGTATTTCTGAAAACTAGAGACCTAGGGGAATCCAAGGAGGGGTGACTTGCGGGGCTCGGACCAGGTTCTGTTACCCAGAATCCTTTGCAAACCTCAAAATTTGGCTAAAAAAACACATGTTCCTCACATTTCTGTGGCAGAAAGTTCTGGAATCTGAGAGGAGCCACAAATTTCCTTCCACCCAGCGTTCCCCCAAGTCTCCCGATAAAAATGATACCTCACTTGTGTGGGTAGGCCTAGCGCCCGCGACAGGAAACGCCCCAAAGCGCAACGTGGACACGTCCAAAATTTTTGAAGAAAACAGAGGTGTTTTTTGCGAAGTGCCTACCTGTAGATTTTGGCCTCTAGCTCAGCCGGCACCTAGGGAAACCTACCAAACCTGTGCATTTCTGAAAACTAGAGACCTAGGGGAATCCAAGGAGGGGTGACTTGCGGGGCTCGGACCAGGTTCTGATACCAAGAGTCCTTTGCAAACCTCAAAATTTGGCTAAAAAAACACATGTTCCTCACATTTCTGTGGCAGAAAGTTCTGGAATCTGAGAGGAGCCACAAATTTCCTTCCATCCAGCGTTCCCCCAAGTCTCCTGATAAAAATGATACCTCACTTGTGTGGGTAGGCCTAGCGCCCGCGACAGGAAACACCCCAAAGCGCAACGTGGACACATCCAAAATTTTGAAAGAAAACAGAGGTGTTTTTTGCGAAGTGCCTACCTGTAGATTTTGGCCTCTAGCTCAGCCGGCACCTATGGAAACCTACCAAACTTGTGCATTTCTGAAAACTAGAGACCTAGGGGAATCCAATGAGGGGTGACTAGCGGCGCTCGGACCAGGTTCTGTTACCCAGAGTCCTTTGCAAACCTCAAAATTTGGCTAAAAAAACACATGTTCCTCACATTTCTGTGGCAGAAAGTTCTGGAATCTGAGAGGAGCCACAAATTTCCTTCCACCCAGCGTTCCCCCAAGTCTCCCGATAAAAATGATACCTCACTTGTGTGGGTAGGCCTAGCGCCCGCGACAGGAAACGCCCCAAAGCGCAACGTGGACACATCCAAAATTTTGGAAGAAAACAGAGGTGTTTTTTGCGAAGTGCCTACCTGTAGATTTTGGCCTCTAGCTCAGCCGGCACCTAGGGAAACCTACCAAACCTGTGCATTTCTGACAACTAGAGACCTAGGGGAATCCAAGGAGGGGTGACTTGCGGGGCTCGGACCAGGTTCTGTTACCCAGAATCCTTTGCAAACCTCAAAATTTGGCTAAAAAAAACACATGTTCCTCACATTTCTGTGGCAGAAAGTTCTGGAATCTGAGAGGAGCCACAAATTTCCTTCCACCCAGTGTTCCCCCAAGTCTCCCGATAAAAATGATACCTCACTTGTGTGGGTAGGCCTTGAGCCCGCGACAGGAAACACACCAAAGCGCAACGTGGACACATCCAAAATTTTGGAAGAAAACAGAGGTGTTTTTTGCGAAGTGCCTACCTGTAGATTTTGGCCTCTAGCTCAGCCGGCACCTATGGAAACCTACCAAACCTGTGCATTTCTGAAAACTAGAGACCTAGGGGAATCCAAGGAGGGGTACTTGCGGGGCTCGGACCAGGTTCTGTTACCCAGAATCCTTTGCAAACCTCAAAATTTGGCTAAAAAAACACATGTTCCTCACATTTCTGTTGCAGAAAGTTCTGGAATCTGAGAGGAGCCACAAATTTCCTTCCACCCAGCGTTCCCCCAAGTCTCCTGATAAAAATGATACCTCACTTGTGTGGGTAGGTCTAGCGCCTGCGACAGGAAACACCCCAAAGCGCAACGTGGACACATCCAAGATTTTGGAAGAAAACAGAGGTGTTTTTTGCGAAGTGCCTACCTGTAGATTTTGGCCTCTAGCTCAGCCGGCACCTAGGGAAACCTACCAAACCTGTGCATTTCTGAAAACTAGAGACCTAGGGGAATCCAAGGAGGGGTGACTTGCGTGGCTCGGACCAGGTTCTGTTACCGAGAGTCCTTTGCAAACCTCAAAATTTGGCTAAAAAAACACATGTTCCTCACATTTCTGTGGCAGAAAGTTCTGGAATCTGAGAGGAGCCACAAATTTCCTTCCACCCAGCGTTCCCCCAAGTCTCCCGATAAAAATGATACCTCACTTGTGTGGGTAGGCCTAGCGCCCGCGACAGGAAACGCCCCAAAGCGCAACGTGGACACGTCCAACATTTTTGAAGAAAACAGAGATGTTTTTTGCGAAGTGCCTACCTGTAGATTTTGGCCTCTAGCTCATCCGGCACCTAGGGAAACCTACCAAACCTGTGTATTTCTGAAAACTAGAGACCGAGGGGAATCCAAGGAGGGGTGACTTGCGGGGCTCGGACCAGGTTCTGTTACCCAGAATCCTTTGCAAACCTCAAAATTTGGCTAAAAAAACACATGTTCCTCACATTTCTGTGGCAGAAAGTTCTGGAATCTGAGAGGAGCCACAAATTTCCTTCCACCCAGCGTTCCCCCAAGTCTCCCGATAAAAATGATACCTCACTTGTGTGGGTAGGCCTAGCGCCCGCGACAGGAAACGCCCCAAAGCGCAACGTGGACACATCCAAAATTTTGGAAGAAAACAGAGGTGTTTTTTGCGAAGTGCCTACCTGTAGATTTTGGCCTCTAGCTCAGCCGGCACCTAGGGAAACCTACCAAACCTGTGCATTTCTGAAAACTAGAGACCTAGGGGAATCCAGGGAGGGGTGACTTGCGGGGCTCGGACCAGGTTCTGTTACCCAGAATCCTTTGCAAACCTCAAAATTTGGCTAAAAAAACACATGTTCCTCACATTTCTGTGGCAGAAAGTTCTGGAATCTGAGAGGAGCCACACATTTCCTTCCACCCAGCGTTCCCTCAAGTCTCCCGATAAAAATGATACCTCACTTGTGTGGGTAGGCCTAGCGCCCGCGACAGGAAACGCCCCAAAGCGCAACGTGGACACGTCCAAAATTTATGAAGAAAACAGAGGTGTTTTTTGCGAAGTGCCTACCTGTAGATTTTGGCCTCTAGCTCAGCCGGCACCTATGGAAACCTACCAAACCTGTGCATTTCTGAAAACTAGAGACCTAGGGGAATCCAAGGAGGGGTGACTTGCGGGGCTCGGACCAGGTTCTGTTACCCAGAATCCTTTGCAAACCTCAAAATTTGGCTAAAAAAACACATGTTCCTCACATTTCTGTGGCAGAAAGTTCTGGAATCTGAGAGGAGCCACAAATTTCCTTCCACCCAGCGTTCCCCCAAGTCTACCGATAAAAATGATACCTCACTTGTGTGGGTATGCCTAGCTCCCGCGACAGGAAACACCCCAAAGCGCAACGTGGACACATCCAAAATTTTGGAAGTAAACAGAGGTGTTTTTTGCGAAGTGCCTACCTGTAGATTTTGGCCTCTAGCTCAGCCGGCACATAGGGAAACCTACCAAACCTGTGCATTTCTGAAAACTAGAGACCTAGGAGAATCCAAGGAGGGGTGACTTGCGGGGCTCGGACCAGGTTCTGTTACCTAGAGTCCTTTGCAAACCTCAAAATTTGGCTAAAAAAACACATGTTCCTCACATTTCTGTGGCAGAAAGTTCTGGAATCTGAGAGGAGCCACAAATTTCCTTCCACCCAGCGTTCCCCCAAGTCTCCCGATAAAAATGATACCTTACTTGTGTGGGTAGGCCTAGCGCCCGCGACAGGAAACGCCCCAAAGCGCAACGTGGACACGTCCAAAATTTATGAAGAAAACAGAGGTGTTTTTTGCGAAGTGCCTACCTGTAGATTTTGGCCTCTAGCTCAGCCGGCACCTAGGGAAACCTACCAAACCTGTGCATTTCTGCAAACTAGAGACCTAGGGGAATCCAAGGAGGGGTGACTTGCGGGGCTCGGACCAGGTTCTGTTACCCAGAATCCTTTGCAAACCTCAAAATTTGGCTAAAAAAAAACATGTTCCTCACATTTCTGTGGCAGAAAGTTCTGGAATCTGAGAGGAGCCACAAATTTCCTTCCACCCAGCGTTCCCCCAAGTCTCCCGATAAAAATGATACCTCACTTGTGTGGGTAGGCCTAGAGCCCGCGACAGGAAACACACCAAAGCGCAACGTGGACACATCCAAAATTTGGAAGAAAACAGAGGTGTTTTTTGCGAAGTGCCTACCTGTAGATTTTGGCCTCTAGCTCAGCCGGCACCTAGGGAAACCTACCAAACCTGTGCATTTCTGCAAACTAGAGACCTAGGGGAATCCAAGGAGGGGTGACTTGCGGGGCTCGGACCAGGTTCTGTTACCCAGAATCCTTTGCAAACCTCAAAATTTGGCTAAAAAAACACATGTTCCTCACATTTCTGTGGCAGAAAGTTCTGGAATCTGAGAGGAGCCACAAATTTCCTTCCACCCAGCTTTCCCCCAAGTCTCCCGATAAAAATTATACCTCACTTGTGTGGGTAGGCCTAGCGCCCGCGGCAGGAAACGCCCCAAAGCGCAACGTGGACACATCCAAAATTTTGGAAGAAAACAGAGGCGTTTTTTGCGAAGTGCCTTCCTGTAGATTTTGGCCTCTAGCTCAGCCGGCACCTATGGAAACCTACCAAACGTGTGCATTTCTGAAAACTAGAGACCTAGGGGAATCCAAGATGGGGTGACTTGCGGGGCTCGGACCAGGTTCTGTTACCCAGAATCCTTTGCAAACCTCAAAATTTGGCTAAAAAAACACATGTTCCTCACATTTCTGTGGCAGAAAGTTCTGGAATCTGAGAGGAGCCACAAATTTCCTTCCACCCAGCGTTCCCCCAAGTCTCCCGATAAAAATGATACCTCACTTGTGTGGGTAGGCCTAGAGCCCGCGACAGGAAACACACCAAAGCGCAACGTGGACACATAAATTTTTTTGGAAGAAAACAGAGGTGTTTTTTGCGAAGTGCCTACCTGTAGATTTTGGCCTCTAGCTCAGCCGGCACCTAGGGAAACCTACCAAACCTGTGGATTTCTGAAAACTAGAGACCTAGGGGAATCCAAGGAGGGGTGACTTGCGGGGCTCGGACCAGGCTCTGTTACCCAGAATCCTTTGCAAACCTCAAAATTTGGCTAAAAAAACACATGTTCCTCACATTTCTCTGGCAGAAAGTTCTGGAATCTGAGAGGAGCCACAAATTTACTTCCACCCAGCGTTCCCCCAAGTCTCCCGATAAAAATGATACCTCAATTGTGTGGGTAGGCCTAGCGCCCGCGACAGGAAACATCCCAAAGCGCAACGTGGACACATCCAAAATTTTGGAAGAAAACAGAGGTGTTTTTTGCGAAGTGCCTACCTGTAGATTTTGGCCTCTAGCTCAGCCGGCACCTAGGGAAACCTACCAAACCTGTGCATTTCTGAAAACTAGAGACCTAGGGGAATCCAAGGAGGGGTGACTTGCGGGGCTCGGACCAGGTTCTGTTAACCAGAGTCCTTTGCAAAACTCAAAATTTGGCTAAAAAAACACATGTTCCTCACATTTCTGTGGCAGAAAGTTCTGGAATCTGAGAGGAGCCACGAATTTCCTTCCACCCAGCGTTCCCCCAAGTCTCCCGATAAAAATGATACCTCACTTGTGTGGGTAGGCCTAGCGCCCGCGACAGGAAACGCCCCAAAGCGCAACGTGGACACGTCCAAAATTTTGGAAGAAAACAGAGGTGTTTTTTGCGAAGTGCTTACCTGTAGATATTGGCCTCTAGCTCAGCCGGCACCTAGGGAAACCTACTAAACCTGTGCATTTCTGAAAACTAGAGACCTAGGGTAATCCAAGGAGGGGTGACTTGCGGGGCTCGGACCAGGTTCTGTTACCCAGAATCCTTTGCAAACCTCAAAATTTGGCTAAAAAAACACATGTTCCTCACATTTCTGTGGCAGAAAGTTCTGGAATCTGAGAGGAGCCACAAATTTCCTTCCACCCAGCGTTCCCCCAAGTCTCCCGATAAAAATGATACCTCACTTGTGTGGGTAGGCCCAGCGCCCGCGACAGGAAACACCACAAAGCGCAACGTGGACACATCCAAAATTTTGGAAGAAAACAGAGGTGTTTTTTGCGAAGTGCCTACCTGTAGATTTTGGCCTCTAGCTCAGCCGGCACCTATGGAAACCTACCAAACCTGTGCATTTCTGAAAACTAGAGACCTAGGGGAATCCAAGGAGGGGTGACTTGCGGGGCTCGGACCAGGTTCTGTTACCCAGAATCCTTTGCAAACCTCAAAATTTGGCTAAAAAAACACATGTTCCTCACATTTCTGTGGCAGAAAGTTCTGGAATCTGAGAGGAGCCACAAATTTCCTTCCACCCAGCGTTCCCCCCAGTCTCCCGATAAAAATGATACCTCACTTGTGTGGGTAGGCCTAGCGCCCGCGACAGGAAACGCCCCAAAGCGCAACGTGGACACGTCCGAAATTTTTGAAGAAAACAGAGGTGTTTTTTGCGAAGTGCCTACCTGTAGATTTTGGCCTCTAGCTCAGCCGGCACCTAGGGAAACCTACCAAACCTGTGCATTTCTGACAACTAGAGACCTAGGGGAATCCAAGGAGGGGTGACTTGCGGGGCTCGGACCAGGTTCTGTTACCCAGAATCCTTTGCAAACCTCAAAATTTGGCTAAAAAAACACATGTTCCTCACATTTCTGTGGCAGAAAGTTCTGGAATCTGAGAGGAGCCACAAATTTCCTTCCACCCAGTGTTCCCCCAAGTCTCCCGATAAAAATGATACCTCACTTGTGTGGGTAGGCCTTGAGCCCGCGACAGGAAACACACCAAAGCGCAACGTGGACACATCCAAAATTTTGGAAGAAAACAGAGGTGTTTTTTGCGAAGTGCCTACCTGTAGATTTTGGCCTCTAGCTCAGCCGGCACCTATGGAAACCTACCAAACCTGTACATTTCTGAAAACTAGAGACCTAGGGGAATCCAAGGAGGGGTGACTTGCGGGGCTCGGACCAGGTTCTGTTACCCAGAATCCTTTGCAAACCTCAAAATTTGGCTAAAAAAACACATGTTCCTCACATTTCTGTTGCAGAAAGTTCTGGAATCTGAGAGGAGCCACAAATGTCCTTCCACCCAGCGTTCCCCCAAGTCTCCTGATAAAAATGATACCTCACTTGTGTGGGTAGGTCTAGCGCCTGCGACAGGAAACACCCCAAAGCGCAACGTGGACACATCCAAGATTTTGGAAGAAAACAGAGGTGTTTTTTGCGAAGTGCCTACCTGTAGATTTTGGCCTCTAGCTCAGCCGGCACCTAGGGAAACCTACCAAACCTGTGCATTTCTGAAAACTAGAGACCTAGGGGAATCCAAGGAGGGGTGACTTGCGGGGCTCGGACCAGGTTCTGTTACCGAGAGTCCTTTGCAAACCTCAAAATTTGGCTAAAAAAACACATGTTCCTCACATTTCTATGGCAGAAAGTTCTGGAATCTGAGAGGAGCCACAAATTTCCTTCCACCCAGCGTTCCCCCAAGTCTCCCGATAAAAATGATACCTCACTTGTGTGGGTAGGCCTAGCGCCCGCGACAGGAAACGCCCCAAAGCGCAACGTGGACACGTCCAAAATTTTTGAAGAAAACAGAGATGTTTTTTGCGAAGTGCCTACCTGTAGATTTTGGCCTCTAGCTCATCCGGCACCTAGGGAAACCTACCAAACCTGTGTATTTCTGAAAACTAGAGACCTAGGGGAATCCAAGGAGGGGTGACTTGCGGGGCTCGGACCAGGTTCTGTTACCCAGAATCCTTTGCAAACCTCAAAATTTGGCTAAAAAAACACATGTTCCTCACATTTCTGTGGCAGAAAGTTCTGGAATCTGAGAGGAGCCACAAATTTCCTTCCACCCAGCGTTCCCCCAAGTCTCCCGATAAAAATGATACCTCACTTGTGTGGGTAGGCCTAGCGCCCGCGACAGGAAACGCCCCAAAGCGCAACGTGGACACGTCCAAAATTTTTGAAGAAAACAGAGGTGTTTTTTGCGAAGTGCCTACCTGTAGATTTTGGCCTCTAGCTCAGCCGGCACCTAGGGAAACCTACCAAACCTGTGCATTTCTGAAAACTAGAGACCTAGGGGAATCCAAGGAGGGGTGACTTGCGGGGCTCGGACCAGGTTCTGTTACCAAGAGTCCTTTGCAAACCTCAAAATTTGGCTAAAAAAACACATGTTCCTCACATTTCTGTGGCAGAAAGTTCTGGAATCTGAGAGGAGCCACAAATTTCCTTCCACCCAGCGTTCCCCCAAGTCTCCTGATAAAAATGATACCTCACTTGTGTGGGTAGGCCTAGCGCCCGCGACAGGAAACACCCCAAAGCGCAACGTGGACACATCCAAAATTTTGAAAGAAAACAGAGGTGTTTTTTGCGAAGTGCCTACCTGTAGATTTTGGCCTCTAGCTCAGCCGGCACCTATGGAAACCTACCAAACTTGTGCATTTCTGAAAACTAGAGACCTAGGGGAATCCAATGAGGGGTGACTAGCGGGGCTCGGACCAGGTTCTGTTACCCAGAGTCCTTTGCAAATCTCAAAATTTGGCTAAAAAAACACATGTTCCTCACATTTCTGTGGCAGAAAGTTCTGGAATCTGAGAGGAGCCACAAATTTCCTTCCACCCAGCGTTCCCCCAAGTCTCCCGATAAAAATGATACCTCACTTGTGTGGGTAGGCCTAGCGCCCGCGACAGGAAACGCCCCAAAGCGCAACGTGGACACATCCAAAATTTTGGAAGAAAACAGAGGTGTTTTTTGCGAAGTGCCTACCTGTAGATTTTGGCCTCTAGCTCAGCCGGCACCTAGGGAAACCTACCAAACCTGTGCATTTCTGAAAACTAGAGACCTAGGGGAATCCAGGGAGGGGTGACTTGCGGGGCTCGGACCAGGTTCTGTTACCCAGAATCCTTTGCAAACCTCAAAATTTGGCTAAAAAAACACATGTTCCTCACATTTCTGTGGCAGAAAGTTCTGGAATCTGAGAGGAGCCACAAATTTCCTTCCACCCAGCGTTCCCCCAAGTCTACCGATAAAAATCATACCTCACTTGTGCGGGTATGCCTAGCTCCCGCGACAGGAAACACCCCAAAGCGCAACGTGGACACATCCAAAATTTTGGAAGTAAACAGAGGTGTTTTTTGCGAAGTGCCTACCTGTAGATTTTGGCCTCTAGCTCAGCCGGCACATAGGGAAACCTACCAAACCTGTGCATTTCTGAAAACTAGAGACCTAGGAGAATCCAAGGAGGGGTGACTTGCGGGGCTCGGACCAGGTTATGTTACCTAGAGTCATTTGCAAACCTCAAAATTTGGCTAAAAAAACACATGTTCCTCACATTTCTGTGGCAGAAAGTTCTGGAATCTGAGAGGAGCCACAAATTTCCTTCCACCCAGCGTTCCCCCAAGTCTCCCGATAAAAATGATACCTCACTTGTGTGGGTAGGCCTAGCGCCCGCGACAGGAAACGCCCCAAAGCGCAACGTGGACACGTCCAAAATTTATGAAGAAAACAGAGGTGTTTTTTGCGAAGTGCCTACCTGTAGATTTTGGCCTCTAGCTCAGCCGGCACCTAGGGAAACCTACCAAACCTGTGCATTTCTGACAACTAGAGACCTAGGGGAATCCAAGGAGGGGTGACTTGCGGGGCTCGGACCAGGTTCTGTTACCCAGAATCCTTTGCAAACCTCAAAATTTGGCTAAAAAAACACATGTTCCTCACATTTCTGTGGCAGAAAGTTCTGGAATCTGAGAGGAGCCACAAATTTCCTTCCACCCAGCGTTCCCCCAAGTCTCCCGATAAAAATGATACCTCACTTGTGTGGGTAGGCCTAGAGCCCGCGACAGGAAACACACCAAAGCGCAACGTGGGCACATCCAAAATTTTGGAAGAAAACAGAGGTGTTTTTTGCGAACTGCCTACCTGTAGATTTTGGCCTCTAGCTCAGCCGGCACCTATAGAAACCTACCAAACCTGTGCATTTCTGAAAACTAGAGACGTAGGGGAATCCAAGGAGGGGTGACTAGCGGGGCTCGGACCAGGTTCTGTTACCCAGAGTCCTTTGCAAACCTCAAAATTTGGCTAAAAAAACACATGTTCCTCACATTTCTGTGGCAGAAAGTTCTGGAATCTGAGAGGAGCCACAAATTTCCTTCCACCCAGCGTTCCCCCAAGTCTCCCGATAAAAATGATACCTCACTTGTGTGGGTAGGCCTAGCGCCCGCGACAGGAAACGCCCCAAAGCGCAACGTGGACACATCCAAAATTTTGGAAGAAAACAGAGGTGTTTTTTGCGAAGTGCCTACCTGTAGATTTTGGCCTCTAGCTCAGCCGGCACCTAGGGAAACCTACCAAACCTGTGCATTTCTGAAAACTAGAGACCTAGGGGAATCCAGGGAGGGGTGACTTGCGGGGCTCGGACCAGGTTCTGTTACCCAGAATCCTTTGCAAACCTCAAAATTTGGCTAAAAAAACACATGTTCCTCACATTTCTGTGGCAGAAAGTTCTGGAATCTGAGAGGAGCCACAAATTTCCTTCCACCCAGCGTTCCCCCAAGTCTACCGATAAAAATCATACCTCACTTGTGTGGGTATGCCTAGCTCCCGCGACAGGAAACACCCCAAAGCGCAACGTGGACACATCCAAAATTTTGGAAGTAAACAGAGGTGTTTTTTGCGAAGTGCCTACCTGTAGATTTTGGCCTCTAGCTCAGCCGGCACATAGGGAAACCTACCAAACCTGTGCATTTCTGAAAACTAGAGACCTAGGAGAATCCAAGGAGGGGTGACTTGCGGGGCTCCGACCAGGTTATGTTACCTAGAGTCCTTTGCAAACCTCAAAATTTGGCTAAAAAAACACATGTTCCTCACATTTCTGTGGCAGAAAGTTCTGGAATCTGAGAGGAGCCACAAATTTCCTTCCACCCAGCGTTCCCCCAAGTCTCCCGATAAAAATGATACCTCACTTGTGTGGGTAGGCCTAGCGCCTGCGACAGGAAACGCCCCAAAGCGCAACGTGGACACGTCCAAAATTTATGAAGAAAACAGAGGTGTTTTTTGCGAAGTGCCTACCTGTAGATTTTGGCCTCTAGCTCAGCCGGCACCTATAGAAATCTACCAAACCTGTGCATTTCTGAAAACTAGAGACCTAGGGGAATCCAAGGAGGGGTGACTTGCGGGGCTCGGACCAGGTTCTGTTACCCAGAATCCTTTGCAAACCTCAAAATTTGGCTAGAAAAACACATGTTCCTCACATTTCTGTGGCAGAAAGTTCTGGAATCTGAGAGGAGCCACAAATTTCCTTCCACCCAGCGTTCCCCCAAGTCTCCCGATAAAAATGATACCTCACTTGTGTGGGTAGGCCTAGAGCCCGCGACAGGAAACACACCAAAGCGCAACGTGGACACATCCAAAATTTGGAAGAAAACAGAGGTGTTTTTTGCGAAGTGCCTACCTGTAGATTTTGGCCTCTAGCTCAGCCGGCACCTAGGGAAACCTACCAAACCTGTGCATTTCTGCAAACCAGAGACCTAGGGGAATCCAAGGAGGGGTGACTTGCGGGGCTCGGACCAGGTTCTGTTACCCAGAATCCTTTGCAAACCTCAAAATTTGGCTAAAAAAACACATGTTCCTCACATTTCTGTGGCAGAAAGTTCTGGAATCTGAGAGGAGCCACATATTTCCTTCCACCCAGCGTTCCCCCAAGTCTCCCGATAAAAATTATACCTCACTTGTGTGGGTAGGCCTAGCGCCCGCGGCAGGAAACGCCCCAAAGCGCAACGTGGACACATCCAAAATTTTGGAAGAAAACAGAGGCGTTTTTTGCGAAGTGCCTTCCTGTAGATTTTGGCCTCTAGCTCAGCCGGCACCTATGGAAACCTACCAAACCTGTGCATTTCTGAAAACTAGAGACCTAGGGGAATCCAAGATGGGGTGACTTGCGGGGCTCGGACCAGGTTCTGTTACCCAGAATCCTTTGGAAACCTCACAATTTGGCTAAAAAAACACATGTTCCTCACATTTCTGTGGCAGAAAGTTCTGGAATCTGAGAGGAGCCACAAATTTCCTTCCACCCAGCGTTCCCCCAAGTCTCCCGATAAAAATGATACCTCAATTGTGTGGGTAGGACTAGCGCCCGCAACAGGAAACATCCCAAAGCGCAACGTGGACACATCCAAAATTTTGGAAGAAAAAAGAGGTGTTTTTTGCGAAGTGCCTACCTGTAGATTTTGGCCTCTAGCTCAGCCGGCACCTAGGGAAACCTACCAAACCTGTGGATTTCTGAAAACTAGAGACCTAGGGGAATCCAAGGAGGGGTGACTTGCGGGGCTCGGACCAGGCTCTGTTACCCAGAATCCTTTGCAAACCTCAAAATTTGGCTAAAAAAACACATGTTCCTCACATTTCTCTGGCAGAAAGTTCTGGAATCTGAGAGGAGCCACAAATTTCCTTCCACCCAGCGTTCCCCCAAGTCTCCCGATAAAAATGATACCTCAATTGTGTGGGTAGGCCTAGCGCCCGCGACAGGAAACATCCCAAAGCGCAACGTGGACACATCCAAAATTTTGGAAGAAAACAGAGGTGTTTTTTGCGAAGTGCCTACCTGTAGATTTTGGCCTCTAGCTCAGCCGGCACCTAGGGAAACCTACCAAACCTGTGCATTTCTGCAAACTAGAGACCTAGGGGAATCCAAGGAGGGGTGACTTGCGGGGCTCGGACCAGGTTCTGTTACCCAGAATCCTTTGCAAACCTCAAAATTTGGCTAAAAAAACACATGTTCCTCACATTTCTGTGGCAGAAAGTTCTGGAATCTGAGAGGAGCCACATATTTCCTTCCACCCAGCGTTCCCCCAAGTCTCCCGATAAAAATTATACCTCACTTGTGTGGGTAAGCCTAGCGCCCGCGGCAGGAAACGCCCCAAAGCGCAACGTGGACACATCCAAAATTTTGGAAGAAAACAGAGGCGTTTTTTGCGAAGTGCCTTCCTGTAGATTTTGGCCTCTAGCTCAGCCGGCACCTATGGAAACCTACCAAACCTGTGCATTTCTGAAAACTAGAGACCTAGGGGAATCCAAGATGGGGTGACTTGCGGGGCTCGGACCAGGTTCTGTTACCCAGAATCCTTTGCAAACCTCACAATTTGGCTAAAAAAACACATGTTCCTCACATTTCTGTGGCAGAAAGTTCTGGAATCTGAGAGGAGCCACAAATTTCCTTCCACCCAGCGTTCCCCCAAGTCTCCCGATAAAAATGATACCTCACTTATGTGGGTAGGCCTAGAGCCCGCGACAGGAAACACACCAAAGCGCAACGTGGACACATAAAATTTTTTGGAAGAAAACAGAGGTGTTTTTTGCGAAGTGCCTACCTGTAGATTTTGGCCTCTAGCTCAGCCGGCACCAAGGGAAACCCACCAAACCTGTGGATTTCTGAAAACTAGAGACCTAGGGGAATCCAAGGAGGGGTGACTTGCGGGGCTCGGACCAGGCTCTGTTACCCAGAATCCTTTGCAAACCTCAAAATTTGGCTAAAAAAACACATGTTCCTCACATTTCTCTGGCAGAAAGTTCTGGAATCTGAGAGGAGCCACAAATTTCCTTCCACCCAGCGTTCCCCCAAGTCTCCCGATAAAAATGATACCTCAATTGTGTGGGTAGGCCTAGCGCCCGCGACAGGAAACATCCCAAAGCGCAACGTGGACACATCCAAAATTTTGGAAGAAAACAGAGGTGTTTTTTGCGAAGTGCCTACCTGTAGATTTTGGCCTCTAGCTCAGCCGGCACCTAGGGAAACCTACCAAACCTGTGCATTTCTGAAAACTAGAGACCTAGGGGAATCCAAGGAGGGGTGACTTGCGGGGCTCGGACCAGGTTCTGTTAACCAGAGTCCTTTGCAAAACTCAAAATTTGGCTAAAAAAACACATGTTCCTCACATTTCTGTGGCAGAAAGTTCTGGAATCTGAGAGGAGCCACGAATTTCCTTCCACCCAGCGTTCCCCCAAGTCTCCCGATAAAAATGATACCTCACTTGTGTGGGTAGGCCTAGCGCCCGCGACAGGAAACGCCCCAAAGCGCAACGTGGACACGTCCAAAATTTTGGAAGAAAACAGAGGTGTTTTTTGCGAAGTGCCTACCTGTAGATTTTGGCCTCTAGCTCATCCGGCACCTAGGGAAACCTACCAAACCTGTGTATTTCTGAAAACTGGAGACCTAGGGGAATCCAAGGAGGGGTGACTTGCGGGGCTCGGACCAGGTTCTGTTACCCAGAATCCTTTGCAAACCTCAAAATTTGGCTAAAAAAACACATGTTCCTCACATTTCTGTGGCAGAAAGTTCTGGAATCTGAGAGGAGCCACAAATTTCCTTCCACCCAGCGTTCCCCCAAGTCTCCCGATAAAAATGATACCTCACTTGTGTGGGTAGGCCTAGCACCCGCGACAGGAAACGCCCCAAAGCGCAACGTGGACACGTCCAAAATTTTTGAAGAAAACAGAGGTGTTTTTTGCGAAGTGCCTACCTGTAGATTTTGGCCTCTAGCTCAGCCGGCACCTAGGGAAACCTACCAAACCTGTGCATTTCTGAAAACTAGAGACCTAGGGGAATCCAAGGAGGGGTGACTTGCGGGGCTCGGACCAGGTTCTGTTACCAAGAGTCCTTTGCAAACCTCAAAATTTGGCTAAAAAAACACATGTTCCTCACATTTCTGTGGCAGAAAGTTCTGGAATCTGAGAGGAGCCACAAATTTCCTTCCACCCAGCGTTCCCCCAAGTCTCCCGATAAAAATGATACCTCACTTGTGTGGGTAGGCCTAGAGCCCGCGACAGGAAACACACCAAAGCGCAACGTGGGCACATCCAAAATTTTGGAAGAAAACAGAGGTGTTTTTTGCGAAGTGCCTACCTGTAGATTTTGGCCTCTAGCTCAGCCGGCACCTATAGAAACCTACCAAACCTGTGCATTTCTGAAAACTAGAGACCTAGGGGAATCCAAGGAGGGGTGACTAGCGGGGCTCGGACCAGGTTCTGTTACCCAGAGTCCTTTGCAAACCTCAAAATTTGGCTAAAAAAACACATGTTCCTCACATTTCTGTGGCAGAAAGTTCTGGAATCTGAGAGGAGCCACAAATTTCCTTCCACCCAGCGTTCCCCCAAGTCTCCCGATAAAAATGATACCTCACTTGTGTGGGTAGGCCTAGCGCCCGCGACAGGAAACGCCCCAAAGCGCAACGTGGACACATCCAAAATTTTGGAAGAAAACAGAGGTGTTTTTTGCGAAGTGCCTACCTGTAGATTTTGGCCTCTAGCTCAGCCGGCACCTAGGGAAACCTACCAAACCTGTGCATTTCTGAAAACTAGAGACCTAGGGGAATCCAGGGAGGGGTGACTTGCGGGGCTCGGACCAGGTTCTGTTACCCAGAATCCTTTGCAAACCTCAAAATTTGGCTAAAAAAACACATGTTCCTCACATTTCTGTGGCAGAAAGTTCTGGAATCTGAGAGGAGCCACAAATTTCCTTCCACCCAGCGTTCCCCCAAGTCTACCGATAAAAATCATACCTCACTTGTGTGGGTATGCCTAGCTCCCGCGACAGGAAACACCCCAAAGCGCAACGTGGACACATCCAAAATTTTGGAAGTAAACAGAGGTGTTTTTTGCGAAGTGCCTACCTGTAGATTTTGGCCTCTAGCTCAGCCGGCACATAGGGAAACCTACCAAACCTGTGCATTTCTGAAAACTAGAGACCTAGGAGAATCCAAGGAGGGGTGACTTGCGGGGCTCCAACCAGGTTATGTTACCTAGAGTCCTTTGCAAACCTCAAAATTTGGCTAAAAAAACACATGTTCCTCACATTTCTGTGGCAGAAAGTTCTGGAATCTGAGAGGAGCCACAAATTTCCTTCCACCCAGCGTTCCCCCAAGTCTCCCGATAAAAATGATACCTCACTTGTGTGGGTAGGCCTAGCGCCCGCGACAGGAAACGCCCCAAAGCGCAACGTGGACACGTCCAAAATTTATGAAGAAAACAGAGGTGTTTTTTGCGAAGTGCCTACCTGTAGATTTTGGCCTCTAGCTCAGCCGGCACCTATAGAAATCTACCAAACCTGTGCATTTCTGAAAACTAGAGACCTAGGGGAATCCAAGGAGGGGTGACTTGCGGGGCTCGGACCAGGTTCTGTTACCCAGAATCCTTTGCAAACCTCAAAATGTGGCTAGAAAAACACATGTTCCTCACATTTCTGTGGCAGAAAGTTCTGGAATCTGAGAGGAGCCACAAATTTCCTTCCACCCAGCGTTCCCCCAAGTCTCCCGATAAAAATGATACCTCACTTGTGTGGGTAGGCCTAGAGCCCGCGACAGGAAACACACCAAAGCGCAACGTGGACACATCCAAAATTTGGAAGAAAACAGAGGTGTTTTTTGCGAAGTGCCTACCTGTAGATTTTGGCCTCTAGCTCAGCCGGCACCTAGGGAAACCTACCAAACCTGTGCATTTCTGCAAACTAGAGACCTAGGGGAATCCAAGGAGGGGTGACTTGCGGGGCTCGGACCAGGTTCTGTTACCCAGAATCCTTTGCAAACCTCAAAATTTGGCTAAAAAAACACATGTTCCTCACATTTCTGTGGCAGAAAGTTCTGGAATCTGAGAGGAGCCACATATTTCCTTCCACCCAGCGTTCCCCCAAGTCTCCCGATAAAAATTATACCTCACTTGTGTGGGTAGGCCTAGCGCCCGCGGCAGGAAACGCCCCAAAGCGCAACGTGGACACATCCAAAATTTTGGAAGAAAACAGAGGCGTTTTTTGCGAAGTGCCTTCCTGTAGATTTTGGCCTCTAGCTCAGCCGGCACCTATGGAAACCTACCAAACCTGTGCATTTCTGAAAACTAGAGACCTAGGGGAATCCAAGATGGGGTGACTTGCGGGGCTCGGACCAGGTTCTGTTACCCAGAATCCTTTGGAAACCTCACAATTTGGCTAAAAAAACACATGTTCCTCACATTTCTGTGGCAGAAAGTTCTGGAATCTGAGAGGAGCCACAAATTTCCTTCCACCCAGCGTTCCCCCAAGTCTCCCGATAAAAATGATACCTCAATTGTGTGGGTAGGACTAGCGCCCGCAACAGGAAACATCCCAAAGCGCAACGTGGACACATCCAAAATTTTGGAAGAAAAAAGAGGTGTTTTTTGCGAAGTGCCTACCTGTAGATTTTGGCCTCTAGCTCAGCCGGCACCTAGGGAAACCTACCAAACCTGTGCATTTCTGAAAACTAGAGACCTAGGGGAATCCAAGGAGTGGTGACTTGCGGGGCTCGGACCAGGTTCTGTTAACCAGAGTCCTTTGCAAAACTCAAAATTTGGCTAAAAAAACACATGTTCCTCACATTTCTGTGGCAGAAAGTTCTGGAATCTGAGAGGAGCCACGAATTTCCTTCCACCCAGCGTTCCCCCAAGTCTCCCGATAAAAATGATACCTCACTTGTGTGGGTAGGCCTAGCGCCCGCGACAGGAAACGCCCCAAAGCGCAACGTGGACACGTCCAAAATTTTGGAAGAAAACAGAGGTGTTTTTTGCGAAGTGCCTACCTGTAGATATTGGCCTCTAGCTCAGCCGGCACCTAGGGAAACCTACTAAACCTGTGCATTTCTGAAAACTAGAGACCTAGGGTAATCCAAGGAGGGGTGACTTGCGGGGCTCGGACCATGTTCTGTTACCCAGAATCCTTTGCAAACCTCAAAATTTGGCTAAAAAAACACATGTTCCTCACATTTCTGTGGCAGAAAGTTCTGGAATCTGAGAGGAGCCACAAATTTCCTTCCACCCAGCGTTCCCCCAAGTCTCCCGATAAAAATGATACCTCACTTGTGTGGGTAGGCCTAGCGCCCGCGACAGGAAACACAACAAAGCGCAACGTGGACACATCCAAAATTTTGGAAGAAAACAGAGGTGTTTTTTGCGAAGTGCCTACCTGTAGATTTTGGCCTCTAGCTCAGCCGGCACCTATGGAAACCTACCAAACCTGTGCATTTCTGAAAACTAGAGACCTAGGGGAATCCAAGGAGGGGTGACTTGCGGGGCTCGGACCAGGTTCTGTTACCCAGAATCCTTTGCAAACCTCAAAATTTGGCTAAAAAAACACATGTTCCTCACATTTCTGTGGCAGAAAGTTCTGGAATCTGAGAGGAGCCACAAATTTCCTTCCACCCAGCGTTCCCCCAAGTCTCCCGATAAAAATGATACCTCACTTGTGTGGGTAGGCCTAGCGCCCGCGACAGGAAACGCCCCAAAGCGCAACGTGGACACGTCCAAACTTTTTGAAGAAAACGGAGGTGTTTTTTGCGAAGTGCCTACCTGTAGATTTTGGCCTCTAGCTCAGCCGGCACCTAGGGAAACCTACCAAACCTGTGCATTTCTGACAACTAGAGACCTAGGGGAATCCAAGGAGGGGTGACTTGCGGGGCTCGGACCAGGTTCTGTTACCCAGAATCCTTTGCAAACCTCAAAATTTGGCTAAAAAAACACATGTTCCTCACATTTCTGTGGCAGAAAGTTCTGGAATCTGAGAGGAGCCACAAATTTCCTTCCACCCAGTGTTCCCCCAAGTCTCCCGATAAAAATGATACCTCACTTGTGTGGGTAGGCCTTGAGCCCGCGACAGGAAACACACCAAAGCGCAACGTGGACACATCCAAAATTTTGGAAGAAAACAGAGGTGTTTTTTGCGAAGTGCCTACCTGTAGATTTTGGCCTCTAGCTCAGCCGGCACCTATGGAAACCTACCAAACCTGTGCATTTCTGAAAACTAGTGACCTAGGGGAATCCAAGGAGGGGTACTTGCGGGGCTCGGACCAGGTTCTGTTACCCAGAATCCTTTGCAAACCTCAAAATTTGGCTAAAAAAACACATGTTCCTCACATTTCTGTTGCAGAAAGTTCTGGAATCTGAGAGGAGCCACAAATTTCCTTCCACCCAGCGTTCCCCCAAGTCTCCTGATAAAAATGATACCTCACTTGTGTGGGTAGGTCTAGCGCCTGCGACAGGAAACACCCCAAAGCGCAACGTGGACACATCCAAGATTTTGGAAGAAAACAGAGGTGTTTTTTGCGAAGTGCCTAACTGTAGATTTTGGCCTCTAGCTCAGCCGGCACCTAGGGAAACCTACCAAACCTGTGCATTTCTGAAAACTAGAGACCTAGGGGAATCCAAGGAGGGGTGACTTGCGTGGCTCGGACCAGGTTCTGTTACCGAGAGTCCTTTGCAAACCTCAAAATTTGGCTAAAAAAACACATGTTCCTCACATTTCTGTGGCAGAAAGTTCTGGAATCTGAGAGGAGCCACAAATTTCCTTCCACCCAGCGTTCCCCCAAGTCTCCCGATAAAAATGATACCTCACTTGTGTGGGTAGGCCTAGCGCCCGCGACAGGAAACGCCCCAAAGCGCAACGTGGACACGTCCAAAATTTTTGAAGAAAACAGAGATGTTTTTTGCGAAGTGCCTACCTGTAGATTTTGGCCTCTAGCTCATCCGGCACCTAGGGAAACCTACCAAACCTGTGTATTTCTGAAAACTAGAGACCTAGGGGAATCCAAGGAGGGGTGACTTGCGGGGCTCGGACCAGGTTCTGTTACCCAGAATCCTTTGCAAACCTCAAAATTTGGCTAAAAAAACACATGTTCCTCACATTTCTGTGGCAGAAAGTTCTGGAATCTGAGAGGAGCCACAAATTTCCTTCCACCCAGCGTTCCCCCAAGTCTCCCGATAAAAATGATACCTCACTTGTGTGGGTAGGCCTAGCGCCCGCGACAGGAAACGCCCCAAAGCGCAACGTGGACACATCCAAAATTTTGGAAGAAAACAGAGGTGTTTTTTGCGAAGTGCCTACCTGTAGATTTTGGCCTCTAGCTCAGCCGGCACCTAGGGAAACCTACCAAACCTGTGCATTTCTGAAAACTAGAGACCTAGGGGAATCCAGGGAGGGGTGACTTGCGGGGCTCGGACCAGGTTCTGTTACCCAGAATCCTTTGCAAACCTCAAAATTTGGCTAAAAAAACACATGTTCCTCACATTTCTGTGGCAGAAAGTTCTGGAATCTGAGAGGAGCCACACATTTCCTTCCACCCAGCGTTCCCCCAAGTCTCCCGATAAAAATGATACCTCACTTGTGTGGGTAGGCCTAGCGCCCGCGACAGGAAACGCCCCAAAGCGCAACGTGGACACGTCCAAAATTTATGAAGAAAACAGAGGTGTTTTTTGCGAAGTGCCTACCTGTAGATTTTGGCCTCTAGCTCAGCCGGCACCTATGGAAACCTACCAAACCTGTGCATTTCTGAAAACTAGAGACCTAGGGAAATCCAAGGAGGGGTGACTTGCGGGGCTCGGACCAGGTTCTGTTACCCAGAATCCTTTGCAAACCTCAAAATTTGGCTAAAAAAACACATGTTCCTCACATTTCTGTGGCAGAAAGTTCTGGAATCTGAGAGGAGCCACAAATTTCCTTCCACCCAGCGTTCCCCCAAGTCTCCTGATAAAAATGATACCTCACTTGTGTGGGTAGGTCTAGCGCCTGCGACAGGAAACACCCCAAAGCGCAACGTGGACACATCCAAAATTTTGGAAGAAAACAGAAGTGTTTTTTGCGAAGTGCCTACCTGTAGATTTTGGCCTCTAGCTCAGCCGGCACCTAGGGAAACCTACCAAACCTGTGCATTTCTGAAAACTAGAGACCTAGGGGAATCCAAGGAGGGGTGACTTGCGGGGCTCGGACCAGGTTCTGTTACCGAGAGTCCTTTGCAAACCTCAAAATTTGGCTAAAAAAACACATGTTCCTCACATTTCTGTGGCAGAAAGTTCTGGAATCTGAGAGGAGCCACAAATTTCCTTCCACACAGCGTTCCCCCAAGTCTCCCGATAAAAATGATACCTCACTTGTGTGGGTAGGCCTAGCGCCCGCGACAGGAAACGCCCCAAAGCGCAACGTGGAATCGTCCAAAATTTTTGAAGAAAACAGAGATGTTTTTTGCGAAGTGCCTACCTGTAGATTTTGGCCTCTAGCTCATCCGGCACCTAGGGAAACCTACCAAACCTGTGTATTTCTGAAAACTGGAGACCTAGGGGAATCCAAGGAGGGGTGACTTGCGGGGCTCGGACTAGGTTCTGTTACCCAGAATCCTTTGCAAACCTCAAAATTTGGCTAAAAAAACACATGTTCCTCACATTTCTGTGGCAGAAAGTTCTGGAATCTGAGAGGAGCCACAAATTTCCTTCCACCCAGTGTTCCCCCAAGTCTCCCGATAAAAATGATACCTCACTTGTGTGGGTAGGCCTAGCGCCCGCGACAGGAAACGCCCCAAAGCGCAACGTGGACACGTCAAAATTTTTTGAAGAAAACAGAGGTGTTTTTTGCGAAGTGCCTACCTGTAGATTTTGGCCTCTAGCTCAGCCGGCACCTAGGGAAACCTACCAAACCTGTGCATTTCTGAAAACTAGAGACCTAGGGGAATCCAAGGAGGGGTGACTTGCGGGGCTCGGACCAGGTTCTGTTACCAAGAGTCCTTTGCAAACCTCAAAATTTGGCTAAAAAAACACATGTTCCTCACATTTCTGTGGCAGAAAGTTCTGGAATCTGAGAGGAGCCACAAATTTCCTTCCACCCAGCGTTCCCCCAAGTCTCCTGATAAAAATGATACCTCACTTGTGTGGGTAGGCCTAGCGCCCGCGACAGGAAACATCCCAAAGCGCAACGTGGACACATCCTAAATTTTGAAAGAAAACAGAGGTGTTTTTTGCGAAGTGCCTACCTGTAGATTTTGGCCTCTAGCTCAGCCGGCACCTATGGAAACCTACCAAACTTGTGCATTTCTGAAAACTAGAGACCTAGGGGAATCCAATGAGGGGTGACTAGCGGGGCTCGGACCAGGTTCTGTTACCCAGAGTTCTTTGCAAACCTCAAAATTTGGCTAAAAAAACACATGTTCCTCACATTTCTGTGGCAGAAAGTTCTGGAATCTGAGAGGAGCCACAAATTTCCTTCCACCCAGCGTTCCCCCAAGTCTCCCGATAAAAATGATACCTCACTTGTGTGGGTAGGCCTAGCGCCCGCGACAGGAAACGCCCCAAAGCGCAACGTGGACACATCCAAAATTTTGGAAGAAAACAGAGGTGTTTTTTGCGAAGTGCCTACCTGTAGATTTTGGCCTCTAGCTCAGCCGGCACCTAGGGAAACCTACCAAACCTGTGCATTTCTGAAAACTAGAGACCTAGGGGAATCCAGGGAGGGGTGACTTGCGGGGCTCGGACCAGGTTCTGTTACCCAGAATCCTTTGCAAACCTCAAAATTTGGCTAAAAAAACACATGTTCCTCACATTTCTGTGGCAGAAAGTTCTGGAATCTGAGAGGAGCCACAAATTTCCTTCCACCCAGCGTTCCCCCAAGTCTACCGATAAAAATCATACCTCACTTGTGTGGGTATGCCTAGCTCCCGCGACAGGAAACACCCCAAAGCGCAACGTGGACACATCCAAAATTTTGGAAGTAAACAGAGGTGTTTTTTGCGAAGTGCCTACCTGTAGATTTTGGCCTCTAGCTCAGCCGGCACATAGAGAAACCTACCAAACCTGTGCATTTCTGAAAACTAGAGACCTAGGAGAATCCAAGGAGGGGTGACTTGCGGGGCTCGGACCAGGTTCTGTTACCTAGAGTCCTTTGCAAACCTCAAAATTTGGCTAAAAAAACACATGTTCCTCACATTTCTGTGGCAGAAAGTTCTGGAATCTGAGAGGAGCCACAAATTTCCTTCCACCCAGCGTTCCCCCAAGTCTCCCGATAAAAATGATACCTCACTTGTGTGGGTAGGCCTAGCGCCCGCGACAGGAAACGCCCCAAAGCGCAACGTGGACACGTCCAAAATTTATGAAGAAAACAGAGGTGTTTTTTGCGAAGTGCCTACCTGTAGATTTTGGCCTCTAGCTCAGCCGGCACCTAGGGAAACCTACCAAACCTGTGTATTTCTGACAACTAGAGACCTAGGGGAATCCAAGGAGGGGTGACTTGCGGGGCTCGGACCAGGTTCTGTTACCCAGAATCCTTTGCAAACCTCAAAATTTGGCTAAAAAAACACATGTTCCTCACATTTCTGTGGCAGAAAGTTCTGGAATCTGAGAGGAGCCACAAATTTCCTTCCACCCAGCGTTCCCCCAAGTCTCCCGATAAAAATGATACCTCACTTGTGTGGGTAGGCCTAGAGCCCGCGACAGGAAACACACCAAAGCGCAACGTGGACACATCCAAAATTTTGGAAGAAAACAGAGGTGTTTTTTGCGAAGTGCCTACCTGTAGATTTTGGCCTCTAGCTCAGCCGGCACCTATAGAAACCTACCAAACCTGTGCATTTCTGAAAACTAGAGACCTAGGGGAATCCAAGGAGGGGTGACTTGCGGGGCTCGGACCAGGTTCTGTTACCCAGAATCCTTTGCAAACCTCAAAATTTGGCTAGAAAAACACATGTTCCTCACATTTCTGTGGCAGAAAGTTCTGGAATCTGAGAGGAGCCACAAATTTCCTTCCACCCAGCGTTCCCCCAAGTCTCCCGATAAAAATGATACCTCACTTGTGTGGGTAGGCCTAGAGCCCGCGACAGGAAACACACCAAAGCGCAACGTGGACACATCCAAAATTTGGAAGAAAACAGAGGTGTTTTTTGCGAAGTGCCTACCTGTAGATTTTGGCCTCTAGCTCAGCCGGCACCTAGGGAAACCTACCAAACCTGTGCATTTCTGCAAACTAGAGACCTAGGGGAATCCAAGGAGGGGTGACTTGCGGGGCTCGGACCAGGTTCTGTTACCCAGAATCCTTTGCAAACCTCAAAATTTGGCTAAAAAAACACATGTTCCTCACATTTCTGTGGCAGAAAGTTCTGGAATCTGAGAGGAGCCACATATTTCCTTCCACCCAGCGTTCCCCCAAGTCTCCCGATAAAAATTATACCTCACTTGTGTGGGTAAGCCTAGCGCCCGCGGCAGGAAACGCCCCAAAGCGCAACGTGGACACATCCAAAATTTCGGAAGAAAACAGAGGCGTTTTTTGCGAAGTGCCTTCCTGTAGATTTTGGCCTCTAGCTCAGCCGGCACCTATGGAAACCTACCAAACCTGTGCATTTCTGAAAACTAGAGACCTAGGGGAATCCAAGATGGGGTGACTTGCGGGGCTCGGACCAGGTTCTGTTACCCAGAATCCTTTGCAAACCTCACAATTTGGCTAAAAAAACACATGTTCCTCACATTTCTGTGGCAGAAAGTTCTGGAATCTGAGAGGAGCCACAAATTTCCTTCCACCCAGCGTTCCCCCAAGTCTCCCGATAAAAATGATACCTCACTTGTGTGGGTAGGCCTAGAGCCCGCGACAGGAAACACACCAAAGCGCAACGTGGACACATAAAATTTTTTGGAAGAAAACAGAGGTGTTTTTTGCGAAGTGCCTACCTGTAGATTTTGGCCTCTAGCTCAGCCGGCACCTAGGGAAACCTACCAAACCTGTGGATTTCTGAAAACTAGAGACCTAGGGGAATCCAAGGAGGGGTGACTTGCGGGGCTCGGACCAGGCTCTGTTACCCAGAATCCTTTGCAAACCTCAAAATTTGGCTAAAAAAACACATGTTCCTCACATTTCTCTGGCAGAAAGTTCTGGAATCTGAGAGGAGCCACAAATTTCCTTCCACCCAGCGTTCCCCCACGTCTCCTGATAAAAATGATACCTCACTTGTGTGGGTAGGCCTAGCGCCCGCGACAGGAAACGCCCCAAAGCGCAACGTGGACACGTCCAAAATTTTTGAAGAAAACAGAGGTGTTTTTTGCGAAGTGCCTACATGTAGATTTTGGCCTCTAGCTCAGCCGGCACCTAGGGAAACCTACCAAACCTGTGCATTTCTGAAAACTAGAGACCTAGGGGAATCCAAGGAGGGGTGACTTGCGGGGCTCGGACCAGGTTCTGTTACCGAGAGTCCTTTGCAAACCTCAAAATTTGGCTAAAAAAACACATGTTCCTCACATTTCTGTGGCAGAAAGTTCTGGAATCTGAGAGGAGCCACAAATTTCCTTCCACCCAGCGTTCCCCCAAGTCTCCCGATAAAAATGATACCTCACTTGTGTAGGTAGGCCTAGCGCCCGCGACAGGAAACGCCCCAAAGCGCAACGTGGACACGTCCAAAATTTTTGAAGAAAACAGAGATGTTTTTTGCGAAGTGCCTACCTGTAGATTTTGGCCTCTAGCTCATCCGGCACCTAGGGAAACCTACCAAACCTGTGTATTTCTGAAAACTAGAGACCTAGGGGAATCCAAGGAGGGGTGACTTGCGGGGCTCGGACCAGGTTCTGTAACCCAGAATCCTTTGCAAACCTCAAAATTTGGCTAAAAAAACACATGTTCCTCACATTTCTGTGGCAGAATGTTCTGGAATCTGAGAGGAGCCACAAATTTCCTTCCACCCAGCGTTCCCCCAAGTCTCCCGATAAAAATGATACCTCACTTGTGTGGGTAGGCCTAGCGCCCGCGACAGGAAACGCCCCAAAGCGCAACGTGGACACGTCCAAAATTTTTGAAGAAAACAGAGGTGTTTTTTGCGAAGTGCCTACATGTAGATTTTGGCCTCTAGCTCAGCCGGCACCTAGGGAAACCTACCAAACCTGTGCATTTCTGAAAACTAGAGACCTAGGGGAATCCAAGGAGGGGTGACTTGCGGGGCTCGGACCAGGTTCTGTTACCCAGAATCCTTTGCAAACCTCAAAATTTGGCTAAAAAAACACATGTTCCTCACATTTCTGTGGCAGAAAGTTCTGGAATCTGAGAGGAGCCACAAATTTCCTTCCACCCAGCGTTCCCCCAAGTCTCCCGATAAAAATGATACCTCACTTGTGTGGGTAGGCCTAGCGCCCGCGACAGGAAACGCCCCAAAGCGCAACGTGGACACGTCCAAAATTTTTGAAGAAAACAGAGGTGTTTTTTGCGAAGTGCCTACCTGTAGATTTTGGCCTCTAGCTCAGCCGGCACCTAAGGAAACCTACCAAACCTGTGCATTTCTGAAAACTAGAGACCTAGGGGAATCCAAGGAGGGGTGACTTGCGGGGCTCGGACCAGGTTCTGTTACCAAGAGTCCTTTGCAAACCTCAAAATTTGGCTAAAAAAACACATGTTCCTCACATTTCTGTGGCAGAAAGTTCTGGAATCTGAGAGGAGCCACAAATTTCCTTCCACCCAGCGTTCCCCCACGTCTCCTGATAAAAATGATACCTCACTTGTGTGGGTAGGCCTAGCGCCCGCGACAGGAAACACCCCAAAGCGCAACGTGGACACATCCAAAATTTTGAAAGAAAACAGAGGTGTTTTTTGCGAAGTGCCTACCTGTAGATTTTGGCCTCTAGCTCAGCCGGCACCTATGGAAACCTACCATACTTGTGCATTTCTGAAAACTAGAGACCTAGGGGAATCCAATGAGGGGTGACTAGCGGGGCTCGGACCAGGTTCTGTTACCCAGAGTCCTTTGCAAACCTCAAAATTTGGCTAAAAAAACACATGTTCCTCACATTTCTGTGGCAGAAAGTTCTGGAATCTGGGAGGAGCCACAAATTTCCTTCCACCCAGCGTTCCCCCAAGTCTCCCGATAAAAATGATACCTCACTTGTGTGGGTAGGCCTAGCGCCCGCGACAGGAAACGACCCAAAGCGCAACGTGGACACATCCAAAATTTTGGAAGAAAACAGAGGTGTTTTTTGCGAAGTGCCTACCTGTAGATTTTGGCCTCTATCTCAGCCGGCACCTAGGGAAACCTACCAAACCTGTGCATTTCTGAAAACTAGAGACCTAGGGGAATCCAGGGAGGGGTGACTTGCGGGGCTCGGACCAGGTTCTGTTACCCAGAATCCTTTGCAAACCTCAAAATTTGGCTAAAAAAACACATGTTCCTCACATTTCTGTGGCAGAAAGTTCTGGAATCTGAGAGGAGCCACAAATTTCCTTCCACCCAGCGTTCCCCCAAGTCTCCCGATAAAAATGATACCTCACTTGTGTGGGTAGGCCTAGCGCCCGCGACAGGAAACGCCCCAAAGCGCAACGTGGACACGTCCAAAATTTTTGAAGAAAACAGAGGTGTTTTTTGCGAAGTGCCTACATGTAGATTTTGGCCTCTAGCTCAGCCGGCACCTAGGGAAACCTACCAAACCTGTGCATTTCTGAAAACTAGAGACCTAGGGGAATCCAAGGAGGGGTGACTTGCGGGGCTCGGACCAGGTTCTGTTACCGAGAGTCCTTTGCAAACCTCAAAATTTGGCTAAAAAAACACATGTTCCTCACATTTCTGTGGCAGAAAGTTCTGGAATCTGAGAGGAGCCACAAATTTCCTTCCACCCAGCGTTCCCCCAAGTCTCCTGATAAAAATGATACCTCACTTGTGTGGGTAGGTCTAGCGCCTGCGACAGGAAACACCCCAAAGCGCAACGTGGACACATCCAAAATTTTGGAAGAAAACAGAGGTGTTTTTTGCGAAGTGCCTACCTGTAGATTTTGGCCTCTAGCTCAGCCGGCACCTAGGGAAACCTACCAAACCTGTGCATTTCTGAAAACTAGAGACCTAGGGGAATCCAAGGAGGGGTGACTTGCGGGGCTCGGACCAGGTTCTGTTACCGAGAGTCCTTTGCAAACCTCAAAATTTGGCTAAAAAAACACATGTTCCTCACATTTCTGTGGCAGAAAGTTCTGGAATCTGAGAGGAGCCACAAATTTCCTTCCACCCAGCGTTCCCCCAAGTCTCCCGATAAAAATGATACCTCACTTGTGTGGGTAGGCCTAGCGCCCGCGACAGGAAACGCCCCAAAGCGCAACGTGGACACGTCCAAAATTTTTGAAGAAAACAGAGATGTTTTTTGCGAAGTGCCTACCTGTAGATTTTGGCCTCTAGCTCATCCGGCACCTAGGGAAACCTACCAAACCTGTGTATTTCTGAAAACTAGAGACCTAGGGGAATCCAAGGAGGGGTGACTTGCGGGGCTCGGACCAGGTTCTGTTACCCAGAATCCTTTGCAAACCTCAAAATTTGGCTAAAAAAACACATGTTCCTCACATTTCTGTGGCAGAAAGTTCTGGAATCTGAGAGGAGCCACACATTTCCTTCCACCCAGCGTTCCCCCAAGTCTCCCGATAAAAATGATACCTCACTTGTGTGGGTAGGCCTAGCGCCCGCGACAGGAAACGCCCCAAAGCGCAACGTGGACACGTCCAAAATTTTTGAAGAAAACAGAGGTGTTTTTTGCGAAGTGCCTACCTGTAGATTTTGGCCTCTAGCTCAGCCGGCACCTATGGAAACCTACCAAACCTGTGCATTTCTGAAAACTAGAGACCTAGGGGAATCCAAGGAGGGGTGACTTGCGGGGCTCGGACCAGGTTCTGTTACCAAGAGTCCTTTGCAAACCTCAAAATTTGGCTAAAAAAACACATGTTCCTCACATTTCTGTGGCAGAAAGTTCTGGAATCTGAGAGGAGCCACAAATTTCCTTCCACCCAGCGTTCCCCCAAGTCTCCTGATAAAAATGATACCTCACTTGTGTGGGTAGGCCTAGCGCCCGCGACAGGAAACACCCCAAAGCGCAACGTGGACACATCCAAAATTTTGAAAGAAAACAGAGGTGTTTTTTGCGAAGTGCCTACCTGTAGATTTTGGCCTCTAGCTCAGCCGGCACCTATGGAAACCTACCAAACTTGTGCATTTCTGAAAACTAGAGACCTAGGGGAATCCAATGAGGGGTGACTAGCGGGGCTCGGACCAGGTTCTGTTACCCAGAGTCCTTTGCAAACCTCAAAATTTGGCTAAAAAAACACATGTTCCTCACATTTCTGTGGCAGAAAGTTCTGGAATCTGAGAGGAGCCACAAATTTCCTTCCACCCAGCGTTCCCCCAAGTCTCCCGATAAAAATGATACCTCACTTGTGTGGGTAGGCCTAGCGCCCGCGACAGGAAACGCCCCAAAGCGCAACGTGGACACATCCAAAATTTATGAAGAAAACAAAGGTGTTTTTTGCGAAGTGCCTACCTGTAGATTTTGGCCTCTAGCTCAGCCGGCACCTAGGGAAACCTACCAAACCTGTGCATTTCTGAAAACTAGAGACCTAGGGGAATCCAGGGAGGGGTGACTTGCGGGGCTCGGACCAGGTTCTGTTACCCAGAATCCTTTGCAAACCTCAAAATTTGGCTAAAAAAACACATGTTCCTCACACTTCTGTGGCAGAAAGTTCTGGATTCTGAGAGGAGCCACAAATTTCCTTCCACCCAGCGTTCCCCCAAGTCTCCCGATAAAAATGATACCTCACTTGTGTGGGTAGGCCTAGCGCACGCGACAGGAAACGCCCCAAAGCGCAACGTGGACACGTCCAAAATTTATGAAGAAAACAGAGGTGTTTTTTGCGAAGTGCCTACCTGTAGATTTTGGCCTCTAGCTCAGCCGGCACCTAGGGAAACCTACCAAACCTGTGCATTTCTGACAACTAGAGACCTAGGGGAATCCAAGGAGGGGTGACTTGCGGGGCTCGGACCAGGTTCTGTTACCCAGAATCCTTTGCAAACCTCAAAATTTGGCTAAAAAAACACATGTTCCTCACATTTCTGTGGCAGAAAGTTCTGGAATCTGAGAGGAGCCACAAATTTCCTTCCACCCAGCGTTCCCCCAAGTCTCCCGATAAAAATGATACCTCACTTGTGTGGGTAGGCCTAGAGCCCGCAACAGGAAACACACCAAAGCGCAACGTGGACACATCCAAAATTTTGGAAGAAAACAGAGGTGTTTTTTGCGAAGTGCCTACCTGTAGATTTTGGCCTCTAGCTCAGCCGGCACCTATGGAAACCTACCAAACCTGTGCATTTCTGAAAACTAGAGACCTAGGGGAATCCAAGGAGGGGTGACTTGCGGGGCTCGGACCAGGTTCTGTTACCCAGAATCCTTTGCAAACCTCAAAATTTGGCTAGAAAAACACATGTTCCTCACATTTCTGTGGCAGAAAGTTCTGGAATCTGAGAGGAGCCACAAATTTCCTTCCACCCAGCGTTCCCCCAAGTCTCCCGATAAAAATGATACCTCACTTGTGTGGGTAGGCCTAGCGCCCGCGACAGGAAACGCCCCAAAGCGCAACGTGGACACGTCCAAAATTTTTGAAGAAAACAGAGGTGTTTTTTGCGAAGTGCCTACCTGTAGATTTTGGCCTCTAGCTCAGCCGGCACCTAGGGAAACCTACCAACCCTGTGCATTTCTGAAAACTAGAGACCTAGGGGAATCCAAGGAGGGGTGACTTGCGGGGCTCGGACCAGGTTCTGTTACCAAGAGTCCTTTGCAAACCTCAAAATTTCGCTAAAAAAACACATGTTCCTCACATTTCCGTGGCAGAAAGTTCTGGAATCTGAGAGGAGCCACAAATTTCCTTCCACCCAGCGTTCCCCCAAGTCTCCTGATAAAAATGATACCTCACTTGTGTGGGTAGGCCTAGCGCCCGCGACAGGAAACACCCCAAAGCGCAACGTGGACACATCCAAAATTTTGAAAGAAAACAGAGGTGATTTTTGCGAAGTGCCTACCTGTAGATTTTGGCCTCTAGCTCAGCCGGCACCTATGGAAACCTACCAAACTTGTGCATTTCTGAAAACTAGAGACCTAGGGGAATCCAATGAGGGGTGACTAGCGGGGCTCGGACCAGGTTCTGTTACCCAGAGTCCTTTGCAAACCTCAAAATTTGGCTAAAAAAACACATGTTCCTCACATTTCTGTGGCAGAAAGTTCTGGAATCTGAGAGGAGCCACAAATTTCCTTCCATCCAGCGTTCCCCCAAGTCTCCCGATAAAAATGATACCTCACTTGTGTGGGTAGGCCTAGCGCCCGCGACAGGAAACGCCCCAAAGCGCAACGTGGACACATCCAAAATTTTGGAAGAAAACAGAGGTGTTTTTTGCGAAGTGCCTACCTGTAGATTTTGGCCTCTAGCTCAGCCGGCACCTATGGAAACCTACCAAACCTGTGCATTTCTGAAAACTACAGACCTAGGGGAATCCAGGGAGGGGTGACTTGCGGGGCTCGGACCAGGTTCTGTTACCCAGAATCCTTTGCAAACCTCAAAATTTGGCTAAAAAAACACATGTTCCTCACATTTCTGTGGGAGAAAGTTCTGGAATCTGAGAGGAGCCACAAATTTCCTTCCACCCAGCGTTCCCCCAAGTCTACCGATAAAAATGATACCTCACTTGTGTGGGAATGCCTAGCTCCCGCGACAGGAAACGCCCCAAAGCGCAACGTGGACACGTCCAAAATTTATGAAGAAAACAGAGGTGTTTTTTGCGAAGTGCCTACCTGTAGATTTTGGCCTCTAGCTCAGCCGGCACCTAGGGAAACCTACCAAACCTGTGCATTTCTGACAACTAGAGACCTAGGGGAATCCAAGGAGGGGTGATTTGCGGGGCTCGGACCAGGTTCTGTTACCCAGAATCCTTTGCAAACCTCAAAATTTGGCTAAAAAAACACATGTTCCTCACATTTCTGTGGCAGAAAGTTCTGGAATCTGAGAGGAGCCACAAATTTCCTTCCACCCAGCGTTCCCCCAAGTCTCCCGATAAAAATGATACCTCACTTGTGTGGGTAGGCCTAGAGCCCGTGACAGGAAACACACCAAAGCGCAACGTGGACACATCCAAAATTTTGGAAGAAAACAGAGGTGTTTTTTGCGAAGTGCCTACCTGTAGATTTTGGCCTCTAGCTCAGCCGGCACCTAGGGAAACCTACCAAACCTGTGCATTTCTGAAAACTAGAGACCTAGGGGAATCCAAGGAGGGGTGATTTGCGGGGCTCGGACCAGGTTCTGTTACCCAGAATCCTTTGCAAACCTCAAAATTTGGCTAGAAAAAACACATGTTCCTCACATTTCTGTGGCAGAAAGTTCTGGAATCTGAGAGGAGCCACAAATTTCCTTCCACCCAGCGTTCCCCCAAGTCTCCCGATAAAAATGATACCTCACTTGTGTGGGTAGGCCTAGAGCCCGCGACAGGAAACACACCAAAGCGCAACGTGGACACATCCAAAATTTGGAAGAAAACAGAGGTGTTTTTTGCGAAGTGCCTACCTGTAGATTTTGGCCTCTAGCTCAGCCGGCACCTAGGAACACCTACCAAACCTGTGCATTTCTGCAAACTAGAGACCTAGGGGAATCCAAGGAGGGGTGACTTGCGGGGCTCGGACCAGGTTCTGTTACCCAGAATCCTTTGCAAACCTCAAAATTTGGCTAAAAAAACACATGTTCCTCACATTTCTGTGGCAGAAAGTTCTGGAATCTGAGAGGAGCCATAAATTTCCTTCCACCCAGCGTTCCCCCAAGTCTCCCGATAAAAATTATACCTCACTTGTGTGGGTAGGCCTAGCGCCCGCGGCAGGAAACGCCCCAAAGCGCAACGTGGACACATCCAAAATTTTGGAAGAAAACAGAGGTGTTTTTTGCGAAGTGCCTTCCTGTAGATTTTGGCCTCTAGCTCAGCCGGCACCTAGGGAAACCTACCAAACCTGTGCATTTCTGAAAACTAGAGACCTAGGGGAATCCAAGATGGGGTGACTTGCGGGGCTCGGACCAGGTTCTGTTACCCAGAATCCTTTGCAAACCTCACAATTTGGCTAAAAAAACACATGTTCCTCACATTTCTGTGGCAGAAAGTTCTGGAATCTGAGAGGAGCCACAAATTTCCTTCCACCCAGTGTTCCCCCAAGTCTCCCGATAAAAATGATACCTCAATTGTGTGGGTAGGCCTAGCGCCCGCGACAGGAAATATCCCAAAGCGCAACATGGACACATCCCAAATTTTGGAAGAAAACAGAGGTGGTTTTTGCGAAGTGCCTACCTGTAGATTTTGGCCTCTAGCTCAGCCGGCACCTAGGGAAACCTACCAAACCTGTGCATTTCTGAAAACTAGAGACCTAGGGGAATCCAAGGAGGGGTGACTTGCGGGGCTCGGACCAGGTTCTGTTACCCAGAATCCTTTGCAAACCTCAAAATTTGGCTAGAAAAACACATGTTCCTCACATTTCTGTGGCAGAAAGTTCTGGAATCTGAGAGGAGCCACAAATTTCCTTCCACCCAGCGTTCCCCCAAGTCTCCCGATAAAAATGATACCTCACTTGTGTGGGTAGGCCTAGAGCCCGCGACAGGAAACACACCAAAGCGCAACGTAGACACATCCAAAATTTTGGAAGAAAACAGAGGTGTTTTTTGCGAAGTGCCTACCTGTAGATTTTGGCCTCTAGCTCAGCCGGCACCTATGGAAACCTACCAAACCTGTGCATTTCTGAAAACAAGAGACCTAGGGGAATCCAAGGAGGGGTGACTTGCGGGGCTCGGACCAGGTTCTGTTACCCAGAATCCTTTGCAAACCTCAAAATTTGGCTAAAAAAACACATGTTCCTCACATTTCTGTGGGAGAAAGTTCTGGAATCTGAGAGGAGCCACAAATTTCCTTCCACCCAGCGTTCCCCCAAGTCTCCCGATAAAAATGATACCTCACTTGTGTGGGTAGGCCTAGCGCCCGCGACAGGAAACGCCCCAAAGCGCAACGTGGACACGTCCAAAATTTATGAAGAAAACAGAGGTGTTTTTTGCGAAGTGCCTACCTGTAGATTTTGGCCTCTAGCTCAGCCGGCACCTATGGAAACCTACCAAACCTGTGCATTTCTGAAAACTAGAGACCTAGGGGAATCCAAGGAGGGGTGACTTGCGGGGCTCGGACCAGGTTCTGTTACCCAGAATCCTTTGCAAACCTCAAAATTTGGCTAAAAAAACACATGTTCCTCACATTTCTGTGGCAGAAAGTTCTGGAATCTGAGAGGAGCCACAAATTTCCTTCCACCCAGCGTTCCCCCAAGTCTCCCGATAAAAATGATACCTCACTTGTGTGGGTAGGCCTAGAGCCCGTGACAGGAAACACACCAAAGCGCAACGTGGACACATCCAAAATTTTGGAAGAAAACAGAGGTGTTTTTTGCGAAGTGCCTACCTGTAGATTTTGGCCTCTAGCTCAGCCGGCACCTATGGAAACCTACCAAACCTGTGCATTTCTGAAAACTAGAGACCTAGGGGATTTCCAAGGAGGGGTGACTTGCGGGGCTCGGACCAGGTTCTGTTACCCAGAATCCTTTGCAAACCTCAAAATTTGGCTAAAAAAACACATGTTCCTCACATTTCTGTGGGAGAAAGTTCTGGAATCTGAGAGGAGCCTCAAATTTCCTTCCACCCAGCGTTCCCCCAAGTCTCCCGATAAAAATGATACCTCACTTGTGTGGGTAGGCCTAGCGCCCGCGACAGGAAACGCCCCAAAGCGCAACGTGGACACGTCCAAAATTTATGAAGAAAACAGAGGTGTTTTTTGCGAAGTGCCTACCTGTAGATTTTGGCCTCTAGCTCAGCCGGCACCTATGGAAACCTACCAAACCTGTGCATTTCTGAAAACTAGAGACCTAGGGGAATCCAAGGAGGGGTGACTTGCGGTGCTCGGACCAGGTTCTGTTACCCAGAATCCTTTGCAAACCTCAAAATTTGGCTAAAAAAACACATGTTCCTCACATTTCTGTGGCAGAAAGTTCTGGAATCTGAGAGGAGCCACAAATTTCCTTCCACCCACCGTTCCCGCAAGTCTCCCGATAAAAATGATACCTCACTTGTGTGGGTAGGCCTAGCGCCCGCGACAGGAAACGCCCCAAAGCGCAACGTGGACACGTCCAAAATTTATGAAGAAAACAGAGGTGTTTTTTGCGAAGTGCCTACCTGTAGATTTTGGCCTCTAGCTCAGCCGGCACCTAGGGAAACCTACCAAACCTGTGCATTTCTGACAACTAGAGACCTAGGGGAATCCAAGGAGGGGTGATTTGCGGGGATCGGACCAGGTTCTGTTACCCAGAATCCTTTGCAAACCTCAAAATTTGGCTAAAAAAACACATGTTCCTCACATTTCTGTGGCAGAAAGTTCTGGAATCTGAGAGGAGACACAAATTTCCTTCCACCCAGCGTTCCCCCAAGTCTCCCGATAAAAATGATACCTCACTTGTGTGGGTAGCCCTAGACCCCGCGACAGGAAACACACCAAAGCGCAACGTGGACACATCCAAAATTTTGGAAGAAAACAGATGTGTTTTTTGCGAAGTGCCTACCTGTAGATTTTGGCCTCTAGCTCAGCCGGCACCTATGGAAACCTACCAAACCTGTGCATTTCTGAAAACTAGAGACCTAGGGGAATCCAAGGAGGGGTGACTTGCGGGGCTCGGACCAGGTTCTGTTACCCAGAATCCTTTGCAAACCTCAAAATTTGGCTAAAAAAACACATGTTCCTCACATTTCTGTGGGAGAAAGTTCTGGAATCTGAGAGGAGCCACAAATTTCCTTCCACCCAGCGTTCCCCCAAGTCTCCCGATAAAAATGATACCTCACTTGTGTGGGTAGGCCTAGCGCCCGCGACAGGAAACGCCCCAAAGCGCAACGTGGACACGTCCAAAATTTATGAAGAAAACAGAGGTGTTTTTTGCGAAGTGCCTACCTGTAGATTTTGGCCTCTAGCTCAGCCGGCACCTATGGAAACCTACCAAACCTGTGCATTTCTGAAAACTAGAGACCTAGGGGAATCCAAGGAGGGGTGACTTGCGGGGCTCGGACCAGGTTCTGTTACCCAGAATCCTTTGCAAACCTCAAAATTTGGCTAAAAAAACACATGTTCCTCACATTTCTGTGGCAGAAAGTTCTGGAATCTGAGAGGAGCCACAAATTTCCTTCCACCCAGCGTTCCCCCAAGTCTCCCGATAAAAATGATACCTCACTTGTGTGGGTAGGCCTAGAGCCCGCGACAGGAAACACACCAAAGCGCAACGTGGACACATCCAAAATTTTGGAAGAAAACAGAGGTGTTTTTTGCGAAGTGCCTACCTGTAGATTTTGGCCTCTAGCTCAGCCGGCACCTATGGAAACCTACCAAACCTGTGCATTTCTGAAAACTAGATACCCAGGGGATTTCCAAGGAGGGGTGACTTGCGGGGCTCGGACCAGGTTCTGTTACCCAGAATCCTTTGCAAACCTCAAAATTTGGCTAAAAAAACACATGTTCCTCACATTTCTGTGGCAGAAAGTTCTGGAATCTGAGAGGAGCCACAAATTTCCTTCCACCCAGTGTTCCCCCAAGTCTCCCGATAAAAATGATACCTCACTTGTGTGGGTAGGCCTAGCGCCCGCGACAGGAAACGCCCCAAAGCGCAACGTGGACACGTCAAAAATTTTTGAAGAAAACAGAGGTGTTTTTTGCGAAGTGCCTACCTGTAGATTTTGGCCTCTAGCTCAGCCGGCACCTAGGGAAACCTACCAAACCTGTGCATTTTTGAAAACTAGAGACCTAGGGGAATCCAAGGAGGGGTGACTTGCGGGGCTCGGACCAGGTTCTGTTACCAAGAGTCCTTTGCAAACCTCAAAATTTGGCTAAAAAAACACATGTTCCTCACATTTCTGTGGCAGAAAGTTCTGGAATCTGAGAGGAGCCACAAATTTCCTTCCACCCAGCGTTCCCCCAAGTCTCCTGATAAAAATGATACCTCACTTGTGTGGGTAGGCCTAGCGCCCGCGACAGGAAACACCCCAAAGCGCAACGTGGACACATCCAAAATTTTGAAAGAAAACAGAGGTGTTTTTTGCGAAGTGCCTACCTGTAGATTTTGGCCTCTAGCTCAGCCGGCACCTATGGAAACCTACCAAACTTGTGCATTTCTGAAAACTAGAGACCTAGGGGAATCCAATGAGGGGTGACTAGCGGGGCTCGGACCAGGTTCTGTTACCCAGAGTTCTTTGCAAACCTCAAAATTTGGCTAAAAAAACACATGTTCCTCACATTTCTGTGGCAGAAAGTTCTGGAATCTGAGAGGAGCCACAAATTTCCTTCCACCCAGCGTTCCCCCAAGTCTCCCGATAAAAATGATACCTCACTTGTGTGGGTAGGCCTAGCGCCCGCGACAGGAAACGCCCCAAAGCGCAACGTGGACACATCCAAAATTTTGGAAGAAAACAGAGGTGTTTTTTGCGAAGTGCCTACCTGTAGATTTTGGCCTCTAGCTCAGCCGGCACCTAGGGAAACCTACCAAACCTGTGCATTTCTGAAAACTAGAGACCTAGGGGAATCCAGGGAGGGGTGACTTGCGGGGCTCGGACCAGGTTCTGTTACCCAGAATCCTTTGCAAACCTCAAAATTTGGCTAAAAAAACACATGTTCCTCACATTTCTGTGGCAGAAAGTTCTGGAATCTGAGAGGAGCCACAAATTTCCTTCCACCCAGCGTTCCCCCAAGTCTACCGATAAAAATCATACCTCACTTGTGTGGGTATGCCTAGCTCCCGCGACAGGAAACACCCCAAAGCGCAACGTGGACACATCCAAAATTTTGGAAGTAAACAGAGGTGTTTTTTGCGAAGTGCCTACCTGTAGATTTTGGCCTCTAGCTCAGCCGGCACATAGAGAAACCTACCAAACCTGTGCATTTCTGAAAACTAGAGACCTAGGAGAATCCAAGGAGGGGTGACTTGCGGGGCTCGGACCAGGTTCTGTTACCTAGAGTCCTTTGCAAACCTCAAAATTTGGCTAAAAAAACACATGTTCCTCACATTTCTGTGGCAGAAAGTTCTGGAATCTGAGAGGAGCCACAAATTTCCTTCCACCCAGCGTTCCCCCAAGTCTCCCGATAAAAATGATACCTCACTTGTGTGGGTAGGCCTAGCGCCCGCGACAGGAAACGCCCCAAAGCGCAACGTGGACACGTCCAAAATTTATGAAGAAAACAGAGGTGTTTTTTGCGAAGTGCCTACCTGTAGATTTTGGCCTCTAGCTCAGCCGGCACCTAGGGAAACCTACCAAACCTGTGTATTTCTGACAACTAGAGACCTAGGGGAATCCAAGGAGGGGTGACTTGCGGGGCTCGGACCAGGTTCTGTTACCCAGAATCCTTTGCAAACCTCAAAATTTGGCTAAAAAAACACATGTTCCTCACATTTCTGTGGCAGAAAGTTCTGGAATCTGAGAGGAGCCACAAATTTCCTTCCACCCAGCGTTCCCCCAAGTCTCCCGATAAAAATGATACCTCACTTGTGTGGGTAGGCCTAGAGCCCGCGACAGGAAACACACCAAAGCGCAACGTGGACACATCCAAAATTTTGGAAGAAAACAGAGGTGTTTTTTGCGAAGTGCCTACCTGTAGATTTTGGCCTCTAGCTCAGCCGGCACCTATAGAAACCTACCAAACCTGTGCATTTCTGAAAACTAGAGACCTAGGGGAATTAAAGGAGGGGTGACTTGCGGGGCTCGGACCAGGTTCTGTTACCCAGAATCCTTTGCAAACCTCAAAATTTGGCTAGAAAAACACATGTTCCTCACATTTCTGTGGCAGAAAGTTCTGGAATCTGAGAGGAGCCACAAATTTCCTTCCACCCAGCGTTCCCCCAAGTCTCCCGATAAAAATGATACCTCACTTGTGTGGGTAGGCCTAGAGCCCGCGACAGGAAACACACCAAAGCGCAACGTCGACACATCCAAAATTTGGAAGAAAACAGAGGTGTTTTTTGCGAAGTGCCTACCTGTAGATTTTGGCCTCTAGCTCAGCCGGCACCTAGGGAAACCTACCAAACCTGTGCATTTCTGCAAACTAGAGACCTAGGGGAATCCAAGGAGGGGTGACTTGCGGGGCTCGGACCAGGTTCTGTTACCCAGAATCCTTTGCAAACCTCAAAATTTGGCTAAAAAAACACATGTTCCTCACATTTCTGTGGCAGAAAGTTCTGGAATCTGAGAGGAGCCACATATTTCCTTCCACCCAGCGTTCCCCCAAGTCTCCCGATAAAAATTATACCTCACTTGTGTGGGTAAGCCTAGCGCCCGCGGCAGGAAACGCCCCAAAGCGCAACGTGGACACATCCAAAATTTTGGAAGAAAACAGAGGCGTTTTTTGCGAAGTGCCTTCCTGTAGATTTTGGCCTCTAGCTCAGCCGGCACCTATGGAAACCTACCAAACCTGTGCATTTCTGAAAACTAGAGACCTAGGGGAATCCAAGATGGGGTGACTTGCGGGGCTCGGACCAGGTTCTGTTACCCAGAATCCTTTGCAAACCTCACAATTTGGCTAAAAAAACACATGTTCCTCACATTTCTGTGGCAGAAAGTTCTGGAATCTGAGAGGAGCCACAAATTTCCTTCCACCCAGCGTTCCCCCAAGTCTCCCGATAAAAATGATACCTCACTTGTGTGGGTAGGCCTAGAGCCCGCGACAGGAAACACACCAAAGCGCAACGTGGACACATAAAAATTTTTGGAAGAAAACAGAGGTGTTTTTTGCGAAGTGCCTACCTGTAGATTTTGGCCTCTAGCTCAGCCGGCACCTAGGGAAACCTACCAAACCTGTGGATTTCTGAAAACTAGAGACCTAGGGGAATCCAAGGAGGGGTGACTTGCGGGGCTCGGACCAGGCTCTGTTACCCAGAATCCTTTGCAAACCTCAAAATTTGGCTAAAAAACACATGTTCCTCACATTTCTCTGGCAGAAAGTTCTGGAATCTGAGAGGAGCCACAAATTTCCTTCCACCCAGCGTTCCCCCAAGTCTCTCGATAAAAATGATACCTCAATTGTGTGGGTAGGCCTAGCGCCCGCGACAGGAAACATCCCAAAGCGCAACGTGGACACGTCCAAAATTTTGGAAGAAAACAGAGGTGTTTTTTGCGAAGTGCCTACCTGTAGATATTGGCCTCTAGCTCAGCCGGCACCTAGGGAAACCTACTAAACCTGTGCATTTCTGAAAACTAGAGACCTAGGGTAATCCAAGGAGGGGTGACTTGCGGGGCTCGGACCAGGTTCTGTTACCAAGAATCCTTTGCAAACCTCAAAATTTGGCTAAAAAAACACATGTTCCTCACATTTCTGTGGCAGAAAGTTCTGGAATCTGAGAGGAGCCACAAATTTCCTTCCACCCACCGTTCCCCCAAGTCTCCCGATAAAAATGATACCTCACTTGTGTGGGTAGGCCTAGCGCCCGCGACAGGAAACACCCCAAAGCGCAACGTGGACACATCCAAAATTTTGGAAGAAAACAGAGGTGTTTTTTGCGAAGTAGCTACCTGTAGATTTTGGCCTCTAGCTCAGCCGGCACCTATGGAAACCTACCAAACCTGTGCATTTCTGAAAACTAGAGACCTAGGGGAATCCAAGGAGGGGTGACTTGCGGGGCTCGGACCAGGTTCTGTTACCCAGAATCCTTTGCAAACCTCAAAATTTGGCTAAAAAAACACATGTTCCTCACATTTCTGTGGCAGAAAGTTCTGGAATCTGAGAGGAGCCACAAATTTCCTTCCACCCAGCGTTCCCCCAAGTCTCCCGATAAAAATGATACCTCACTTGTGTGGGTAGGCCTAGCGCCCGCGACAGGAAACGCCCCAAAGCGCAACGTGGACACGTCCGAAATTTTTGAAGAAAACAGAGGTGTTTTTTGCGAAGTGCCTACCTGTAGATTTTGGCCTCTAGCTCAGCCGGCACCTAGGGAAACCTACCAAACCTGTGCATTTCTGACAACTAGAGACCTAGGGGAATCCAAGGAGGGTTGACTTGCGGGGCTCGGACCAGGTTCTGTTACCCAGAATCCTTTGCAAACCTCAAAATTTGGCTAAAAAAACACATGTTCCTCACATTTCTGTGGCAGAAAGTTCTGGAATCTGAGAGGAGCCACAAATTTCCTTCCACGCAGTGTTCCCCCAAGTCTCCCGATAAAAATGATACCTCACTTGTGTGGGTAGGCCTTGAGCCCGCGACAGGAAACACACCAAAGCGCAACGTGGACACATCCAAAATTTTGGAAGAAAACAGAGGTGTTTTTTGCGAAGTGCCTACCTGTAGATTTTGGCCTCTAGCTCAGCCGGCACCTATGGAAACCTACCAAACCTGTGCATTTCTGAAAACTAGAGACCTAGGTGAATCCAAGGAGGGGTGACTTGCGGGGCTCGGACCAGGTTCTGTTACCCAGAATCCTTTGCAAACCTCAAAATTTGGCTAAAAAAACACATGTTCCTCACATTTCTGTTGCAGAAAGTTCTGGAATCTGAGAGGAGCCACAAATTTCCTTCCACCCAGCGTTCCCCCAAGTCTCCTGATAAAAATGATACCTCACTTGTGTGGGTAGGTCTAGCGCCTGCGACAGGAAACACCCCAAAGCGCAACGTGGACACATCCAAGATTTTGGAAGAAAACAGAGGTGTTTTTTGCGAAGTGCCTACCTGTAGATTTTGGCCTCTAGCTCAGCCGGCACCTAGGGAAACCTACCAAACCTGTGCATTTCTGAAAACTAGAGACCTAGGGGAATCCAAGGAGGGGTGACTTGCGGGGCTCGGACCAGGTTCTGTTACCGAGAGTCCTTTGCAAACCTCAAAATTTGGCTAAAAAAACACATGTTCCTCACATTTCTGTGGCAGAAAGTTCTGGAATCTGAGAGGAGCCACAAATTTCCTTCCACCCAGCGTTCCCCCAAGTCTCCCGATAAAAATGATACCTCACTTGTGTGGGTAGGCCTAGCGCCCGCGACAGGAAACGCCCCAAAGCGCAACGTGGACACGTCCAAAATTTTTGAAGAAAACAGAGATGTTTTTTGCGAAGTGCCTACCTGTAGATTTTGGCCTCTAGCTCATCCGGCACCTAGGGAAACCTACCAAACCTGTGTATTTCTGAAAACTAGAGACCTAGGGGAATCCAAGGAGGGGTGACTTGCGGGGCTCGGACCAGGTTCTGTTACCCAGAATCCTTTGCAAACCTCAAAATTTGGCTAAAAAAACACATGTTCCTCACATTTCTGTGGCAGAATGTTCTGGAATCTGAGAGGAGCCACAAATTTCCTTCCACCCAGCGTTCCCCCAAGTCTCCCGATAAAAATGATACCTCACTTGTGTGGGTAGGCCTAGCGCCCGCGACAGGAAACGCCCCAAAGCGCAACGTGGACACGTCCAAAATTTTTGAAGAAAACAGAGGTGTTTTTTGCGAAGTGCCTACATGTAGATTTTGGCCTCTAGCTCAGCCGGCACCTAGGGAAACCTACCAAACCTGTGCATTTCTGAAAACTAGAGACCTAGGGGAATCCAAGGAGGGGTGACTTGCGGGGCTCGGACCAGGTTCTGTTTCCCAGAATCCTTTGCAAACCTCAAAATTTGGCTAAAAAAACACATGTTCCTCACATTTCTGTGGCAGAAAGTTCTGGAATCTGAGAGGAGCCACAAATTTCCTTCCACCCAGCGTTCCCCCAAGTCTCCCGATAAAAATGATACCTCACTTGTGTGGGTAGGCCTAGCGCCCGCGACAGGAAACGCCCCAAAGCGCAACGTGGACACGTCCAAAATTTTTGAAGAAAACAGAGGTGTTTTTTGCGAAGTGCCTACCTGTAGATTTTGGCCTCTAGCTCAGCCGGCACCTAAGGAAACCTACCAAACCTGTGCATTTCTGAAAACTAGAGACCTAGGGGAATCCAAGGAGGGGTGACTTGCGGGGCTCGGACCAGGTTCTGTTACCAAGAGTCCTTTGCAAACCTCAAAATTTGGCTAAAAAAACACATGTTCCTCACATTTCTGTGGCAGAAAGTTCTGGAATCTGAGAGGAGCCACAAATTTCCTTCCACCCAGCGTTCCCCCAAGTCTCCTGATAAAAATGATACCTCACTTGTGTGGGTAGGCCTAGCGCCCGCGACAGGAAACACCCCAAAGCGCAACGTGGACACATCCAAAATTTTGAAAGAAAACAGAGGTGTTTTTTGCGAAGTGCCTACCTGTAGATTTTGGCCTCTAGCTCAGCCGGCACCTATGGAAACCTACCATACTTGTGCATTTCTGAAAACTAGAGACCTAGGGGAATCCAATGAGGGGTGACTAGCGGGGCTCGGACCAGGTTCTGTTACCCAGAGTCCTTTGCAAACCTCAAAATTTGGCTAAAAAACACATGTTCCTCACATTTCTGTGGCAGAAAGTTCTGGAATCTGGGAGGAGCCACAAATTTCCTTCCACCCAGCGTTCCCCCAAGTCTCCCGATAAAAATGATACCTCACTTGTGTGGGTAGGCCTAGCGCCCGCGACAGGAAACGCCCCAAAGCGCAACGTGGACACATCCAAAATTTTGGAAGAAAACAGAGGTGTTTTTTGCGAAGTGCCTACCTGTAGATTTTGGCCTCTATCTCAGCCGGCACCTAGGGAAACCTACCAAACCTGTGCATTTCTGAAAACTAGAGACCTAGGGGAATCCAGGGAGGGGTGACTTGCGGGGCTCGGACCAGGTTCTGTTACCCAGAATCCTTTGCAAACCTCAAAATTTGGCTAAAAAAACACATGTTCCTCACATTTCTGTGGCAGAAAGTTCTGGAATCTGAGAGGAGCCACAAATTTCCTTCCACCCAGCGTTCCCCCAAGTCTCCCGATAAAAATGATACCTCACTTGTGTGGGTAGGCCTAGCGCCCGCGACAGGAAACGCCCCAAAGCGCAACGTGGACACGTCCAAAATTTATGAAGAAAACAGAGGTGTTTTTTGCGAAGTGCCTACCTGTAGATTTTGGCCTCTAGCTCAGCCGGAACCTATGGAAACCTACCAAACCTGTGCATTTCTGAAAACTAGAGACCTAGGGGAATCCAAGGAGGGGTGACTTGCGGGGCTCGGACCAGGTTCTGTTACCCAGAATCCTTTGCAAACCTCAAAATTTGGCTAAAAAAACACATGTTCCTCACATTTCTGTGGCAGAAAGTTCTGGAATCTGAGAGGAGCCACAAATTTCCTTCCACCCAGCGTTCCCCCAAGTCTCCTGATAAAAATGATACCTCACTTGTGTGGGTAGGTCTAGCGCCTGCGACAGGAAACACCCCAAAGCGCAACGTGGACACATCCAAAATTTTGGAAGAAAACAGAGGTGTTTTTTGCGAAGTGCCTACCTGTAGATTTTGGCCTCTAGCTCAGCCGGCACCTAGGGAAACCGACCAAACCTGTGCATTTCTGAAAACTAGAGACCTAGGGGAATCCAAGGAGGGGTGACTTGCGGGGCTCGGACCAGGTTCTGTTACCGAGAGTCCTTTGCAAACCTCAAAATTTGGCTAAAAAAACACATGTTCCTCACATTTCTGTGGCAGAAAGTTCTGGAATCTGAGAGGAGCCACAAATTTCCTTCCACCCAGCGTTCCCCCAAGTCTCCCGATAAAAATGATACCTCACTTGTGTGGGTAGGCCTAGCGCCCGCGACAGGAAACGCCCCAAAGCGCAACGTGGACACGTCCAAAATTTATGAAGAAAACAGAGGTGTTTTTTGCGAAGTGCCTACCTGTAGATTTTGGCCTCTAGCTCATCCGGCACCTAGGGAAACCTACCAAACCTGTGTATTTCTGAAAACTAGAGACCTAGGGGAATCCAAGGAGGGGTGACTTGCGGGGCTCGGACCAGGTTCTGTTACCCAGAATCCTTTGCAAACCTCAAAATTTGGCTAAAAAAACACATGTTCCTCACATTTCTGTGGCAGAATGTTCTGGAATCTGAGAGGAGCCACAAATTTCCTTCCACCCAGCGTTCCCCCAAGTCTCCCGATAAAAATGATACCTCACTTGTGTGGGTAGGCCTAGCGCCCGCGACAGGAAACGCCCCAAAGCGCAACGTGGACACGTCCAAAATTTTTGAAGAAAACAGAGGTGTTTTTTGCGAAGTGCCTACATGTAGATTTTGGCCTCTAGCTCAGCCGGCACCTAGGGAAACCTACCAAACCTGTGCATTTCTGAAAACTAGAGACCTAGGGGAATCCAAGGAGGGGTGACTTGCGGGGCTCGGACCAGGTTCTGTTACCCAGAATCCTTTGCAAACCTCAAAATTTGGCTAAAAAAACACATGTTCCTCACATTTCTGTGGCAGAAAGTTCTGGAATCTGAGAGGAGCCACAAATTTCCTTCCACCCAGCGTTCCCCCAAGTCTCCCGATAAAAATGATACCTCACTTGTGTGGGTAGGCCTAGCGCCCGCGACAGGAAACGCCCCAAAGCGCAACGTGGACACGTCCAAAATTTTTGAAGAAAACAGAGGTGTTTTTTGCGAAGTGCCTACCTGTAGATTTTGGCCTCTAGCTCAGCCGGCACCTAAGGAAACCTACCAAACCTGTGCATTTCTGAAAACTAGAGACCTAGGGGAATCCAAGGAGGGGTGACTTGCGGGGCTCGGACCAGGTTCTGTTACCAAGAGTCCTTTGCAAACCTCAAAATTTGGCTAAAAAAACACATGTTCCTCACATTTCTGTGGCAGAAAGTTCTGGAATCTGAGAGGAGCCACAAATTTCCTTCCACCCAGCGTTCCCCCAAGTCTCCTGATAAAAATGATACCTCACTTGTGTGGGTAGGCCTAGCGCCCGCGACAGGAAACACCCCAAAGCGCAACGTGGACACATCCAAAATTTTGAAAGAAAACAGAGGTGTTTTTTGCGAAGTGCCTACCTGTAGATTTTGGCCTCTAGCTCAGCCGGCACCTATGGAAACCTACCATACTTGTGCATTTCTGAAAACTAGAGACCTAGGGGAATCCAATGAGGGGTGACTAGCGGGGCTCGGACCAGGTTCTGTTACCCAGAGTCCTTTGCAAACCTCAAAATTTGGCTAAAAAACACATGTTCCTCACATTTCTGTGGCAGAAAGTTCTGGAATCTGGGAGGAGCCACAAATTTCCTTCCACCCAGCGTTCCCCCAAGTCTCCCGATAAAAATGATACCTCACTTGTGTGGGTAGGCCTAGCGCCCGCGACAGGAAACGCCCCAAAGCGCAACGTGGACACATCCAAAATTTTGGAAGAAAACAGAGGTGTTTTTTGCGAAGTGCCTACCTGTAGATTTTGGCCTCTATCTCAGCCGGCACCTAGGGAAACCTACCAAACCTGTGCATTTCTGAAAACTAGAGACCTAGGGGAATCCAGGGAGGGGTGACTTGCGGGGCTCGGACCAGGTTCTGTTACCCAGAATCCTTTGCAAACCTCAAAATTTGGCTAAAAAAACACATGTTCCTCACATTTCTGTGGCAGAAAGTTCTGGAATCTGAGAGGAGCCACAAATTTCCTTCCACCCAGCGTTCCCCCAAGTCTCCCGATAAAAATGATACCTCACTTGTGTGGGTAGGCCTAGCGCCCGCGACAGGAAACGCCCCAAAGCGCAACGTGGACACGTCCAAAATTTATGAAGAAAACAGAGGTGTTTTTTGCGAAGTGCCTACCTGTAGATTTTGGCCTCTAGCTCAGCCGGAACCTATGGAAACCTACCAAACCTGTGCATTTCTGAAAACTAGAGACCTAGGGGAATCCAAGGAGGGGTGACTTGCGGGGCTCGGACCAGGTTCTGTTACCCAGAATCCTTTGCAAACCTCAAAATTTGGCTAAAAAAACACATGTTCCTCACATTTCTGTGGCAGAAAGTTCTGGAATCTGAGAGGAGCCACAAATTTCCTTCCACCCAGCGTTCCCCCAAGTCTCCTGATAAAAATGATACCTCACTTGTGTGGGTAGGTCTAGCGCCTGCGACAGGAAACACCCCAAAGCGCAACGTGGACACATCCAAAATTTTGGAAGAAAACAGAGGTGTTTTTTGCGAAGTGCCTACCTGTAGATTTTGGCCTCTAGCTCAGCCGGCACCTAGGGAAACCGACCAAACCTGTGCATTTCTGAAAACTAGAGACCTAGGGGAATCCAAGGAGGGGTGACTTGCGGGGCTCGGACCAGGTTCTGTTACCGAGAGTCCTTTGCAAACCTCAAAATTTGGCTAAAAAAACACATGTTCCTCACATTTCTGTGGCAGAAAGTTCTGGAATCTGAGAGGAGCCACAAATTTCCTTCCACCCAGCGTTCCCCCAAGTCTCCCGATAAAAATGATACCTCACTTGTGTGGGTAGGCCTAGCGCCCGCGACAGGAAACGCCCCAAAGCGCAACGTGGACACGTCCAAAATTTATGAAGAAAACAGAGGTGTTTTTTGCGAAGTGCCTACCTGTAGATTTTGGCCTCTAGCTCAGCCGGAACCTATGGAAACCTACCAAACCTGTGCATTTCTGAAAACTAGAGACCTAGGGGAATCCAGGGAGGGGTGACTTGCGGGGCTCGGACCAGGTTCTGTTACCCAGAATCCTTTGCAAACCTCAAAATTTGGCTAAAAAAACACATGTTCCTCACATTTCTGTGGCAGAAAGTTCTGGAATCTGAGAGGAGCCACAAATTTCCTTCCACCCAGCGTTCCCCCAAGTCTCCTGATAAAAATGATACCTCACTTGTGTGGGTAGGTCTAGCGCCTGCGACAGGAAACACCCCAAAGCGCAACGTGGACACATCCAAAATTTTGGAAGAAAACAGAGGTGTTTTTTGCGAAGTGCCTACCTGTAGATTTTGGCCTCTAGCTCAGCCGGCACCTAGGGAAACCTACCAAACCTGTGCATTTCTGAAAACTAGAGACCTAGGGGAATCCAAGGAGGGGTGACTTGCGGGGCTCGGACCAGGTTCTGTTACCGAGAGTCCTTTGCAAACCTCAAAATTTGGCTAAAAAAACACATGTTCCTCACATTTCTGTGGCAGAAAGTTCTGGAATCTGAGAGGAGCCACAAATTTCCTTCCACCCAGCGTTCCCCCAAGTCTCCCGATAAAAATGATACCTCACTTGTGTGGGTAGGCCTAGCGCCCGCGACAGGAAACGCCCCAAAGCGCAACGTGGACACGTCCAAAATTTTTGAAGAAAACAGAGATGTTTTTTGCGAAGTGCCTACCTGTAGATTTTGGCCTCTAGCTCATCCGGCACCTAGGGAAACCTACCAAACCTGTGTATTTCTGAAAACTAGAGACCTAGGGGAATCCAAGGAGGGGTGACTTGCGGGGCTCGGACCAGGTTCTGTTACCCAGAATCCTTTGCAAACCTCAAAATTTGGCTAAAAAAACACATGTTCCTCACATTTCTGTGGCAGAAAGTTCTGGAATCTGAGAGGAGCCACAAATTTCCTTCCACCCAGCGTTCCCCCAAGTCTCCCGATAAAAATGATACCTCACTTGTGTGGGTAGGCCTAGCGCCCGCGACAGGAAACGCCCCAAAGCGCAACGTGGACACGTCCAAAATTTTTGAAGAAAACAGAGGTGTTTTTTGCGAAGTGCCTACCTGTAGATTTTGGCCTCTTGCTCAGCCGGCACCTATGGAAACCTACCAAACCTGTGCATTTCTGAAAACTAGAGACCTAGGGGAATCCAAGGAGGGGTGACTTGCGGTGCTCGGACCAGGTTCTGTTACCAAGAGTCCTTTGCAAACCTCAAAATTTGGCTAAAAAAACACATGTTCCTCACATTTCTGTGGCAGAAAGTTCTGGAATCTGAGAGGAGCCACAAATTTCCTTCCACCCAGCGTTCCCCCAAGTCTCCTGATAAAAATGATACCTCACTTGTGTGGGTAGGCCTAGCGCCCGCGACAGGAAACACCCCAAAGCGCAACGTGGACACATCCAAAATTTTGAAAGAAAACAGAGGTGTTTTTTGCGAAGTGCCTACCTGTAGATTTTGGCCTCTAGCTCAGCCGGCACCTATGGAAACCTACCAAACTTGTGCATTTCTGAAAACTAGAGACCTAGGGGAATCCAATGAGGGGTGACTAGCGGGGCTCGGACCAGGTTCTGTTACCCAGAGTCCTTTGCAAACCTCAAAATTTGGCTAAAAAAACACATGTTCCTCACATTTCTGTGGCAGAAAGTTCTGGAATCTGAGAGGAGCCACAAATTTCCTTCCACCCAGCGTTCCCCCAAGTCTCCCGATAAAAATGATACCTCACTTGTGTGGGTAGGCCTAGCGCCCGCGACAGGAAACGCCCCAAAGCGCAACGTGGACACATCCAAAATTTATGAAGAAAACAAAGGTGTTTTTTGCGAAGTGCCTACCTGTAGATTTTGGCCTCTAGCTCAGCCGGCACCTAGGGAAACCTACCAAACCTGTGCATTTCTGAAAACTAGAGACCTAGGGGAATCCAGGGAGGGGTGACTTGCGGGGCTCGGACCAAGTTCTGTTACCCAGAATCCTTTGCAAACCTCAAAATTTGGCTAAAAAAACACATGTTCCTCACACTTCTGTGGCAGAAAGTTCTGGATTCTGAGAGGAGCCACAAATTTCCTTCCACCCAGCGTTCCCCCAAGTCTCCCGATAAAAATGATACCTCACTTGTGTGGGTAGGCCTAGCGCCCGCGACAGGAAACGCCCCAAAGCGCAACGTGGACACGTCCAAAATTTATGAAGAAAACAGAGGTGTTTTTTGCGAAGTGCCTACCTGTAGATTTTGGCCTCTAGCTCAGCCGGCACCTAGGGAAACCTACCAAACCTGTGCATTTCTGACAACTAGAGACCTAGGGGAATCCAAGGAGGGGTGACTTGCGGGGCTCGGACCAGGTTCTGTTACCCAGAATCCTTTGCAAACCTCAAAATTTGGCTAAAAAAACACATGTTCCTCACATTTCTGTGGCAGAAAGTTCTGGAATCTGAGAGGAGCCACAAATTTCCTTCCACCCAGCGTTCCCCCAAGTCTCCCGATAAAAATGATACCTCACTTGTGTGGGTAGGCCTAGAGCCCGCGACAGGAAACACACCAAAGCGCAACGTGGACACATCCAAAATTTTGGAAGAAAACAGAGGTGTTTTTTGCGAAGTGCCTACCTGTAGATTTTGGCCTCTAGCTCAGCCGGCACCCATGGAAACCTACCAAACCTGTTCATTTCTGAAAACTAGAGACCTAGGGGAATCCAAGGAGGGGTGACTTGCGGGGCTCGGACCAGGTTCTGTTACCCAGAATCCTTTGCAAACCTCAAAATTTGGCTAGAAAAACACATGTTCCTCACATTTCTGTGGCAGAAAGTTCTGGAATCTGAGAGGAGCCACAAATTTCCTTCCACCCAGCGTTCCCCCAAGTCTCCCGATAAAAATGATACCTCACTTGTGTGGGTAGGCCTAGCGCCCGCGACAGGAAACGCCCCAAAGCGCAACGTGGACACGTCCAAAATTTTTGAAGAAAACAGAGGTGTTTTTTGCAAAGTGCCTACCTGTAGATTTTGGCCTCTAGCTCAGCCGGCACCTAGGGAAACCTACCAACCCTGTGCATTTCTGAAAACTAGAGACCTAGGGGAATCCAAGGAGGGGTGACTTGCGGGGCTCGGACCAGGTTCTGTTACCAAGAGTCCTTTGCAAACCTCAAAATTTCGCTAAAAAAACACATGTTCCTCACATTTCCGTGGCAGAAAGTTCTGGAATCTGAGAGGAGCCACAAATTTCCTTCCACCAAGCGTTCCCCCAAGTCTCCTGATAAAAATGATACCTCACTTGTGTGGGTAGGCCTAGCGCCCGCGACAGGAAACACCCCAAAGCGCAACGTGGACACATCCAAAATTTTGAAAGAAAACAGAGGTGATTTTTGCGAAGTGCCTACCTGTAGATTTTGGCCTCTAGCTCAGCCGGCACCTATGGAAACCTACCAAACTTGTGCATTTCTGAAAACTAGAGACCTAGGGGAATCCAATGAGGGGTGACTAGCGGGGCTCGGACCAGGTTCTGTTACCCAGAGTCCTTTGCAAACCTCAAAATTTGGCTAAAAAAACACATGTTCCTCACATTTCTGTGGCAGAAAGTTCTGGAATCTGAGAGGAGCCACAAATTTCCTTCCACCCAGCGTTCCCCCAAGTCTCCCGATAAAAATGATACCTCACTTGTGTGGGTAGGCCTAGCGCCCGCGACAGGAAACGCCCCAAAGCGCAACGTGGACACATCCAAAATTTTGGAAGAAAACAGAGGTGTTTTTTGCGAAGTGCCTACCTGTAGATTTTGGCCTCTAGCTCAGCCGGCACCTATGGAAACCTACCAAACCTGTGCATTTCTGAAAACTACAGACCTAGGGGAATCAAGGGAGGGGTGACTTGCGGGGCTCGGACCAGGTTCTGTTACCCAGAATCCTTTGCAAACCTCAAAATTTGGCTAAAAAAACACATGTTCCTCACATTTCTGTGGGAGAAAGTTCTGGAATCTGAGAGGAGCCACAAATTTCCTTCCACCCAGCGTTCCCCCAAGTCTACCGATAAAAATGATACCTCACTTGTGTGGGTATGCCTAGCTCCCGCGACAGGAAACGCCCCAAAGCGCAACGTGGACACGTCCAAAATTTATGAAGAAAACAGAGGTGTTTTTTGCGAAGTGCCTACCTGTAGATTTTGGCCTCTAGCTCAGCCGGCACCTAGGGAAACCTACCAAACCTGTGCATTTCTGACAACTAGAGACCTAGGGGAATCCAAGGAGGGGTGATTTGCGGGGCTCGGACCAGGTTCTGTTACCCAGAATCCTTTGCAAACCTCAAAATTTGGCTAAAAAAACACATGTTCCTCACATTTCTGTGGCAGAAAGTTCTGGAATCTGAGAGGAGCCACAAATTTCCTTCCACCCAGCGTTCCCCCAAGTCTCCCGATAAAAATGATACCTCACTTGTGTGGGTAGGCCTAGAGCCCGTGACAGGAAACACACCAAAGCGCAACGTGGACACATCCAAAATTTTGGAAGAAAACAGAGGTGTTTTTTGCGAAGTGCCTACCTGTAGATTTTGGCCTCTAGCTCAGCCGGCACCTAGGGAAACCTACCAAACCTGTGCATTTCTGAAAACTAGAGACCTAGGGGAATCCAAGGAGGGGTGATTTGCGGGGCTCGGACCAGGTTCTGTTACCCAGAATCCTTTGCAAACCTCAAAATTTGGCTAGAAAAAACACATGTTCCTCACATTTCTGTGGCAGAAAGTTCTGGAATCTGAGAGGAGCCACAAATTTCCTTCCACCCAGCGTTCCCCCAAGTCTCCTGATAAAAATGATACCTCACTTGTGTGGGTAGGCCTAGAGCCCGCGACAGGAAACACACCAAAGCGCAACGTGGACACATCCAAAATTTGGAAGAAAACAGAGGTGTTTTTTGCGAAGTGCCTACCTGTAGATTTTGGCCTCTAGCTCAGCCGGCACCTAGGAACACCTACCAAACCTGTGCATTTCTGCAAACTAGAGACCTAGGGGAATCCAAGGAGGGGTGACTTGCGGGGCTCGGACCAGGTTCTGTTACCCAGAATCCTTTGCAAACCTCAAAATTTGGCTAAAAAAACACATGTTCCTCACATTTCTGTGGCAGAAAGTTCTGGAATCTGAGAGGAGCCATAAATTTCCTTCCACCCAGCGTTCCCCCAAGTCTCCCGATAAAAATTATACCTCACTTGTGTGGGTAGGCATAGCGCCCGCGGCAGGAAACGCCCCAAAGCGCAACGTGGACACATCCAAAATTTTGGAAGAAAACAGAGGTGTTTTTTGCGAAGTGCCTTCCTGTAGATTTTGGCCTCTAGCTCAGCCGGCACCTAGGGAAACCTACCAAACCTGTGCATTTCTGAAAACTAGAGACCTAGGGGAATCCAAGATGGGGTGACTTGCGGGGCTCGGACCAGGTTCTGTTACCCAGAATCCTTTGCAAACCTCACAATTTGGCTAAAAAAATACATGTTCCTCACATTTCTGTGGCAGAAAGTTCTGGAATCTGAGAGGAGCCACAAATTTCCTTCCACCCAGTGTTCCCCCAAGTCTCCCGATAAAAATGATACCTCACTTGTGTGGGTAGGCCTAGAGCCCGCGACAGGAAACACACCAAAGCGCAACGTGGACACATCAAAAATTTTGGAAGAAAACAGAGGTGTTTTTTGCGAAGTGACTACCTGTAGATTTTGGCCTCTAGCTCAGCCGGCACCTAGGGAAACCTACCAAACCTGTGGATTTCTGAAAACTAGAGACCTAGGGGAATCCAAGGAGGGGTGACTTGCGGGGCTCGGACCAGGTTCTGTTACCCAGAATCCTTTGCAAACCCCAAAATTTGGCTAAAAAAACACATGTTCCTCACATTTCTCTGGCAGAAAGTTCTGGAATCTAAGAGGAGCCACAAATTTCCTTCCACCCAGCGTTCCCCCAAGTCTCCCGATAAAAATGATACCTCAATTGTGTGGGTAGGCCTAGCGCCCGCGACAGGAAATATCCCAAAGCGCAACATGGACACATCCCAAATTTTGGAAGAAAACAGAGGTGGTTTTTGCGAAGTGCCTACCTGTAGATTTTGGCCTCTAGCTCAGCCGGCACCTAGGGAAACCTACCAAACCTGTGCATTTCTGAAAACTAGAGACCTAGGGGAATCCAAGGAGGGGTGACTTGCGGGGCTCGGACCAGGTTCTGTTACCGAGAGTCCTTTGCAAACCTCAAAATTTGGCTAAAAAAACACATGTTCCTCACATTTCTGTGGCAGAAAGTTCTGGAATCTGAGAGGAGCCACAAATTTCCTTCCACCCAGCGTTCCCCCAAGTCTCCCGATAAAAATGATACCTCACTTGTGTGGGTAGGCCTAGCGCCCGCGACAGGAAACGCCCCAAAGCGCAACGTGGACACGTCCAAAATTTTTGAAGAAAACAGAGATGTTTTTTGCGAAGTGCCTACCTGTAGATTTTGGCCTCTAGCTCAGCCGGCACCTAGGGAAACCTACCAAACCTGTGCATTTCTGAAAACTAGAGACCTAGGGGAATCCAAGGAGGGGTGACTTGCGGGGCTCGGACCAGGTTCTGTTACCCAGAATCCTTTGCAAACCTCAAAATTTGGCTAGAAAAACACATGTTCCTCACATTTCTGTGGCAGAAAGTTCTGGAATCTGAGAGGAGCCACAAATTTCCTTCCACCCAGCGTTCCCCCAAGTCTCCCGATAAAAATGATACCTCACTTGTGTGGGTAGGCCTAGAGCCCGCGACAGGAAACACACCAAAGCGCAACGTAGACACATCCAAAATTTTGGAAGAAAACAGAGGTGTTTTTTGCGAAGTGCCTACCTGTAGATTTTGGCCTCTAGCTCAGCCGGCACCTATGGAAACCTACCAAACCTGTGCATTTCTGAAAACTAGAGACCTAGGGGAATCCAAGGAGGGGTGACTTGCGGGGCTCGGACCAGGTTCTGTTACCCAGAATGCTTTGCAAACCTCAAAATTTGGCTAAAAAAACACATGTTCCTCACATTTCTGTGGGAGAAAGTTCTGGAATCTGAGAGGAGCCACAAATTTCCTTCCACCCAGCGTTCCCCCAAGTCTCCCGATAAAAATGATACCTCACTTGTGTGGGTAGGCCTAGCGCCCGCGACAGGAAACGCCCCAAAGCGCAACGTGGACACGTCCAAAATTTATGAAGAAAACAAAGGTGTTTTTTGCGAAGTGCCTACCTGTAGATTTTGGCCTCTAGCTCAGCCGGCACCTATGGAAACCTACCAAACCTGTGCATTTCTGAAAACTAGAGACCTAGGGGAATCCAAGGAGGGGTGACTTGCGGGGCTCGGACCAGGTTCTGTTACCCAGAATCCTTTGCAAACCTCAAAATTTGGCTAAAAAAACACATGTTCCTCACATTTCTGTGGCAGAAAGTTCTGGAATCTGAGAGGAGCCACAAATTTCCTTCCACCCAGCGTTCCCCCAAGTCTCCCGATAAAAATGATACCTCACTTGTGTGGGTAGGCCTAGAGCCCGCGACAGGAAACACACCAAAGCGCAACGTGGACACATCCAAAATTTTGGAAGAAAACAGAGGTGTTTTTTGCGAAGTGCCTACCTGTAGATTTTGGCCTCTAGCTCAGCCGGCACCTATGGAAACCTACCAAACCTGTGCATTTCTGAAAACTAGAGACCTAGGGGATTTCCAAGGAGGGGTGACTTGCGGGGCTCGGACCAGGTTCTGTTACCCAGAATCCTTTGCAAACCTCAAAATTTGGCTAAAAAAACACATGTTCCTCACATTTCTGTGGGAGAAAGTTCTGGAATCTGAGAGGAGCCTCAAATTTCCTTCCACCCAGCGTTCCCCCAAGTCTCCCGATAAAAATGATACCTCACTTGTGTGGGTAGGCCTAGCGCCCGCGACAGGAAACGCCCCAAAGCGCAACGTGGACACGTCCAAAATTTATGAAGAAAACAGAGGTGTTTTTTGCGAAGTGCCTACCTGTAGATTTTGGCCTCTAGCTCAGCCGGCACCTATGGAAACCTACCAAACCTGTGCATTTCTGAAAACTAGAGACCTAGGGGAATCCAAGGAGGGGTGACTTGCGGGGCTCGGACCAGGTTCTGTTACCCAGAATCCTTTGCAAACCTCAAAATTTGGCTAAAAAAACACATGTTCCTCACATTTCTGTGGCAGAAAGTTCTGGAATCTGAGAGGAGCCACAAATTTCCTTCCACCCAGCGTTCCCCCAAGTCTCCCGATAAAAATGATACCTCACTTGTGTGGGTAGGCCTAGCGCCCGCGACAGGAAACGCCCCAAAGCGCAACGTGGACACATCCAAAATTTATGAAGAAAACAAAGGTGTTTTTTGCGAAGTGCCTACCTGTAGATTTTGGCCTCTAGCTCAGCCGGCACAAAGGGAAACCTACCAAACCTGTGCATTTCTGAAAACTAGAGACCTAGGGGAATCCAGGGAGGGGTGACTTGCGGGGCTCGGACCAGGTTCTGTTACCCAGAATCCTTTGCAAACCTCAAAATTTGGCTAAAAAAACACATGTTCCTCACACTTCTGTGGCAGAAAGTTCTGGATTCTGAGAGGAGCCACAAATTTCCTTCCACCCAGCGTTCCCCCAAGTCTCCCGATAAAAATGATACCTCACTTGTGTGGGTAGGCCTAGCGCCCGCGACAGGAAACGCCCCAAAGCGCAACGTGGACACGTCCAAAATTTATGAAGAAAACAGAGGTGTTTTTTGCGAAGTGCCTACCTGTAGATTTTGGCCTCTAGCTCAGCCGGCACCTAGGGAAACCTACCAAACCTGTGCATTTCTGACAACTAGAGACCTAGGGGAATCCAAGGAGGGGTGACTTGCGGGGCTCGGACCAGGTTCTGTTACCCAGAATCCTTTGCAAACCTCAAAATTTGGCTAAAAAAACACATGTTCCTCACATTTCTGTGGCAGAAAGTTCTGGAATCTGAGAGGAGCCACAAATTTCCTTCCACCCAGCGTTCCCCCAAGTCTCCCGATAAAAATGATACCTCACTTGTGTGGGTAGGCCTAGAGCCCGCGACAGGAAACACACCAAAGCGCAACGTGGACACATCCAAAATTTTGGAAGAAAACAGAGGTGTTTTTTGCGAAGTGCCTACCTGTAGATTTTGGCCTCTAGCTCAGCCGGCACCTATGGAAACCTACCAAACCTGTTCATTTCTGAAAACTAGAGACCTAGGGGAATCCAAGGAGGGGTGACTTGCGGGGCTCGGACCAGGTTCTGTTACCCAGAATCCTTTGCAAACCTCAAAATTTGGCTAGAAAAACACATGTTCCTCACATTTCTGTGGCAGAAAGTTCTGGAATCTGAGAGGAGCCACAAATTTCCTTCCACCCAGCGTTCCCCCAAGTCTCCCGATAAAAATGATACCTCACTTGTGTGGGTAGGCCTAGCGCCCGCGACAGGAAACGCCCCAAAGCGCAACGTGGACACGTCCAAAATTTATGAAGAAAACAGAGGTGTTTTTTGCGAAGTGCCTACCTGTAGATTTTGGCCTCTAGCTCAGCCGGCACCTAGGGAAACCTACCAAACCTGTGCATTTCTGACAACTAGAGACCTAGGGGAATCCAAGGAGGGGTGACTTGCGGGGCTCGGACCAGGTTCTGTTACCCAGAATCCTTTGCAAACCTCAAAATTTGGCTAAAAAAACACATGTTCCTCACATTTCTGTGGCAGAAAGTTCTGGAATCTGAGAGGAGCCACAAATTTCCTTCCACCCAGCGTTCCCCCAAGTCTCCCGATAAAAATGATACCTCACTTGTGTGGGTAGGCCTAGAGCCCGCGACAGGAAACACACCAAAGCGCAACGTGGACACATCCAAAATTTTGGAAGAAAACAGAGGTGTTTTTTGCGAAGTGCCTACCTGTAGATTTTGGCCTCTAGCTCAGCCGGCACCCATGGAAACCTACCAAACCTGTTCATTTCTGAAAACTAGAGACCTAGGGGAATCCAAGGAGGGGTGACTTGCGGGGCTCGGACCAGGTTCTGTTACCCAGAATCCTTTGCAAACCTCAAAATTTGGCTAGAAAAACACATGTTCCTCACATTTCTGTGGCAGAAAGTTCTGGAATCTGAGAGGAGCCACAAATTTCCTTCCACCCAGCGTTCCCCCAAGTCTCCCGATAAAAATGATACCTCACTTGTGTGGGTAGGCCTAGCGCCCGCGACAGGAAACGCCCCAAAGCGCAACGTGGACACGTCCAAAATTTTTGAAGAAAACAGAGGTGTTTTTTGCAAAGTGCCTACCTGTAGATTTTGGCCTCTAGCTCAGCCGGCACCTAGGGAAACCTACCAACCCTGTGCATTTCTGAAAACTAGAGACCTAGGGGAATCCAAGGAGGGGTGACTTGCGGGGCTCGGACCAGGTTCTGTTACCAAGAGTCCTTTGCAAACCTCAAAATTTCGCTAAAAAAACACATGTTCCTCACATTTCCGTGGCAGAAAGTTCTGGAATCTGAGAGGAGCCACAAATTTCCTTCCACCAAGCGTTCCCCCAAGTCTCCTGATAAAAATGATACCTCACTTGTGTGGGTAGGCCTAGCGCCCGCGACAGGAAACACCCCAAAGCGCAACGTGGACACATCCAAAATTTTGAAAGAAAACAGAGGTGATTTTTGCGAAGTGCCTACCTGTAGATTTTGGCCTCTAGCTCAGCCGGCACCTATGGAAACCTACCAAACTTGTGCATTTCTGAAAACTAGAGACCTAGGGGAATCCAATGAGGGGTGACTAGCGGGGCTCGGACCAGGTTCTGTTACCCAGAGTCCTTTGCAAACCTCAAAATTTGGCTAAAAAAACACATGTTCCTCACATTTCTGTGGCAGAAAGTTCTGGAATCTGAGAGGAGCCACAAATTTCCTTCCACCCAGCGTTCCCCCAAGTCTCCCGATAAAAATGATACCTCACTTGTGTGGGTAGGCCTAGCGCCCGCGACAGGAAACGCCCCAAAGCGCAACGTGGACACATCCAAAATTTTGGAAGAAAACAGAGGTGTTTTTTGCGAAGTGCCTACCTGTAGATTTTGGCCTCTAGCTCAGCCGGCACCTATGGAAACCTACCAAACCTGTGCATTTCTGAAAACTACAGACCTAGGGGAATCAAGGGAGGGGTGACTTGCGGGGCTCGGACCAGGTTCTGTTACCCAGAATCCTTTGCAAACCTCAAAATTTGGCTAAAAAAACACATGTTCCTCACATTTCTGTGGGAGAAAGTTCTGGAATCTGAGAGGAGCCACAAATTTCCTTCCACCCAGCGTTCCCCCAAGTCTACCGATAAAAATGATACCTCACTTGTGTGGGTATGCCTAGCTCCCGCGACAGGAAACGCCCCAAAGCGCAATGTGGACACGTCCAAAATTTATGAAGAAAACAGAGGTGTTTTTTGCGAAGTGCCTACCTGTAGATTTTGGCCTCTAGCTCAGCCGGCACCTAGGGAAACCTACCAAACCTGTGCATTTCTGACAACTAGAGACCTAGGGGAATCCAAGGAGGGGTGATTTGCGGGGCTCGGACCACGTTCTGTTACCCAGAATCCTTTGCAAACCTCAAAATTTGGCTAAAAAAACACATGTTCCTCACATTTCTGTGGCAGAAAGTTCTGGAATCTGAGAGGAGCCACAAATTTCCTTCCACCCAGCGTTCCCCCAAGTCTCCCGATAAAAATGATACCTCACTTGTGTGGGTAGGCCTAGAGCCCGTGACAGGAAACACACCAAAGCGCAACGTGGACACATCCAAAATTTTGGAAGAAAACAGAGGTGTTTTTTGCGAAGTGCCTACCTGTAGATTTTGGCCTCTAGCTCAGCCGGCACCTAGGGAAACCTACCAAACCTGTGCATTTCTGAAAACTAGAGACCTAGGGGAATCCAAGGAGGGGTGATTTGCGGGGCTCGGACCAGGTTCTGTTACCCAGAATCCTTTGCAAACCTCAAAATTTGGCTAGAAAAAACACATGTTCCTCACATTTCTGTGGCAGAAAGTTCTGGAATCTGAGAGGAGCCACAAATTTCCTTCCACCCAGCGTTCCCCCAAGTCTCCTGATAAAAATGATACCTCACTTGTGTGGGTAGGCCTAGAGCCCGCGACAGGAAACACACCAAAGCGCAACGTGGACACATCCAAAATTTGGAAGAAAACAGAGGTGTTTTTTGCGAAGTGCCTACCTGTAGATTTTGGCCTCTAGCTCAGCCGGCACCTAGGAACACCTACCAAACCTGTGCATTTCTGCAAACTAGAGACCTAGGGGAATCCAAGGAGGGGTGACTTGCGGGGCTCGGACCAGGTTCTGTTACCCAGAATCCTTTGCAAACCTCAAAATTTGGCTAAAAAAACACATGTTCCTCACATTTCTGTGGCAGAAAGTTCTGGAATCTGAGAGGAGCCATAAATTTCCTTCCACCCAGCGTTCCCCCAAGTCTCCCGATAAAAATTATACCTCACTTGTGTGGGTAGGCATAGCGCCCGCGGCAGGAAACGCCCCAAAGCGCAACGTGGACACATCCAAAATTTTGGAAGAAAACAGAGGTGTTTTTTGCGAAGTGCCTTCCTGTAGATTTTGGCCTCTAGCTCAGCCGGCACCTAGGGAAACCTACCAAACCTGTGCATTTCTGAAAACTAGAGACCTAGGGGAATCCAAGATGGGGTGACTTGCGGGGCTCGGACCAGGTTCTGTTACCCAGAATCCTTTGCAAACCTCACAATTTGGCTAAAAAAACACATGTTCCTCACATTTCTGTGGCAGAAAGTTCTGGAATCTGAGAGGAGCCACAAATTTCCTTCCACCCAGTGTTCCCCCAAGTCTCCCGATAAAAATGATACCTCACTTGTGTGGGTAGGCCTAGAGCCCGCGACAGGAAACACACCAAAGCGCAACGTGGACACATCAAAAATTTTGGAAGAAAACAGAGGTGTTTTTTGCGAAGTGACTACCTGTAGATTTTGGCCTCTAGCTCAGCCGGCACCTAGGGAAACCTACCAAACCTGTGGATTTCTGAAAACTAGAGACCTAGGGGAATCCAAGGAGGGGTGACTTGCGGGGCTCGGACCAGGTTCTGTTACCCAGAATCCTTTGCAAACCCCAAAATTTGGCTAAAAAAACACATGTTCCTCACATTTCTCTGGCAGAAAGTTCTGGAATCTAAGAGGAGCCACAAATTTCCTTCCACCCAGCGTTCCCCCAAGTCTCCCGATAAAAATGATACCTCAATTGTGTGGGTAGGCCTAGCGCCCGCGACAGGAAATATCCCAAAGCGCAACATGGACACATCCCAAATTTTGGAAGAAAACAGAGGTGGTTTTTGCGAAGTGCCTACCTGTAGATTTTGGCCTCTAGCTCAGCCGGCACCTAGGGAAACCTACCAAACCTGTGCATTTCTGAAAACTAGAGACCTAGGGGAATCCAAGGAGGGGTGACTTGCGGGGCTCGGACCAGGTTCTGTTACCGAGAGTCCTTTGCAAACCTCAAAATTTGGCTAAAAAAACACATGTTCCTCACATTTCTGTGGCAGAAAGTTCTGGAATCTGAGAGGAGCCACAAATTTCCTTCCACCCAGCGTTCCCCCAAGTCTCCCGATAAAAATGATACCTCACTTGTGTGGGTAGGCCTAGCGCCCGCGACAGGAAACGCCCCAAAGCGCAACGTGGACACGCCCAAAATTTTTGAAGAAAACAGAGATGTTTTTTGCGAAGTGCCTACCTGTAGATTTTGGCCTCTAGCTCAGCCGGCACCTAGGGAAACCTACCAAACCTGTGCATTTCTGAAAACTAGAGACCTAGGGGAATCCAAGGAGGGGTGACTTGCGGGGCTCGGACCAGGTTCTGTTACCCAGAATCCTTTGCAAACCTCAAAATTTGGCTAGAAAAACACATGTTCCTCACATTTCTGTGGCAGAAAGTTCTGGAATCTGAGAGGAGCCACAAATTTCCTTCCACCCAGCGTTCCCCCAAGTCTCCCGATAAAAATGATACCTCACTTGTGTGGGTAGGCCTAGAGCCCGCGACAGGAAACACACCAAAGCGCAACGTAGACACATCCAAAATTTTGGAAGAAAACAGAGGTGTTTTTTGCGAAGTGCCTACCTGTAGATTTTGGCCTCTAGCTCAGCCGGCACCTATGGAAACCTACCAAACCTGTGCATTTCTGAAAACTAGAGACCTAGGGGAATCCAAGGAGGGGTGACTTGCGGGGCTCGGACCAGGTTCTGTTACCCAGAATCCTTTGCAAACCTCAAAATTTGGCTAAAAAAACACATGTTCCTCACATTTCTGTGGGAGAAAGTTCTGGAATCTGAGAGGAGCCACAAATTTCCTTCCACCCAGCGTTCCCCCAAGTCTCCCGATAAAAATGATACCTCACTTGTGTGGGTAGGCCTAGCGCCCGCGACAGGAAACGCCCCAAAGCGCAACGTGGACACGTCCAAAATTTATGAAGAAAACAAAGGTGTTTTTTGCGAAGTGCCTACCTGTAGATTTTGGCCTCTAGCTCAGCCGGCACCTATGGAAACCTACCAAACCTGTGCATTTCTGAAAACTAGAGACCTAGGGGAATCCAAGGAGGGGTGACTTGCGGGGCTCGGACCAGGTTCTGTTACCCAGAATCCTTTGCAAACCTCAAAATTTGGCTAAAAAAACACATGTTCCTCACATTTCTGTGGCAGAAAGTTCTGGAATCTGAGAGGAGCCACAAATTTCCTTCCACCCAGCGTTCCCCCAAGTCTCCCGATAAAAATGATACCTCACTTGTGTGGGTAGGCCTAGAGCCCGCGACAGGAAACACACCAAAGCGCAACGTGGACACATCCAAAATTTTGGAAGAAAACAGAGGTGTTTTTTGCGAAGTGCCTACCTGTAGATTTTGGCCTCTAGCTCAGCCGGCACCTATGGAAACCTACCAAACCTGTGCATTTCTGAAAACTAGAGACCTAGGGGATTTCCAAGGAGGGGTGACTTGCGGGGCTCGGACCAGGTTCTGTTACCCAGAATCCTTTGCAAACCTCAAAATTTGGCTAAAAAAACACATGTTCCTCACATTTCTGTGGGAGAAAGTTCTGGAATCTGAGAGGAGCCTCAAATTTCCTTCCACCCAGCGTTCCCCCAAGTCTCCCGATAAAAATGATACCTCACTTGTGTGGGTAGGCCTAGCGCCCGCGACAGGAAACGCCCCAAAGCGCAACGTGGACACGTCCAAAATTTATGAAGAAAACAGAGGTGTTTTTTGCGAAGTGCCTACCTGTAGATTTTGGCCTCTAGCTCAGCCGGCACCTATGGAAACCTACCAAACCTGTGCATTTCTGAAAACTAGAGACCTAGGGGAATCCAAGGAGGGGTGACTTGCGGGGCTCGGACCAGGTTCTGTTACCCAGAATCCTTTGCAAACCTCAAAATTTGGCTAAAAAAACACATGTTCCTCACATTTCTGTGGCAGAAAGTTCTGGAATCTGAGAGGAGCCACAAATTTCCTTCCACCCACCGTTCCCCCAAGTCTCCCGATAAAAATGATACCTCACTTGTGTGGGTAGGCCTAGCGCCCGCGACAGGAAACGCCCCAAAGCGCAACGTGGACACGCCCAAAATTTTTGAAGAAAACAGAGATGTTTTTTGCGAAGTGCCTACCTGTAGATTTTGGCCTCTAGCTCAGCCGGCACCTAGGGAAACCTACCAAACCTGTGCATTTCTGAAAACTAGAGACCTAGGGGAATCCAAGGAGGGGTGACTTGCGGGGCTCGGACCAGGTTCTGTTACCCAGAATCCTTTGCAAACCTCAAAATTTGGCTAGAAAAACACATGTTCCTCACATTTCTGTGGCAGAAAGTTCTGGAATCTGAGAGGAGCCACAAATTTCCTTCCACCCAGCGTTCCCCCAAGTCTCCCGATAAAAATGATACCTCACTTGTGTGGGTAGGCCTAGAGCCCGCGACAGGAAACACACCAAAGCGCAACGTAGACACATCCAAAATTTTGGAAGAAAACAGAGGTGTTTTTTGCGAAGTGCCTACCTGTAGATTTTGGCCTCTAGCTCAGCCGGCACCTATGGAAACCTACCAAACCTGTGCATTTCTGAAAACTAGAGACCTAGGGGAATCCAAGGAGGGGTGACTTGCGGGGCTCGGACCAGGTTCTGTTACCCAGAATCCTTTGCAAACCTCAAAATTTGGCTAAAAAAACACATGTTCCTCACATTTCTGTGGGAGAAAGTTCTGGAATCTGAGAGGAGCCACAAATTTCCTTCCACCCAGCGTTCCCCCAAGTCTCCCGATAAAAATGATACCTCACTTGTGTGGGTAGGCCTAGCGCCCGCGACAGGAAACGCCCCAAAGCGCAACGTGGACACGTCCAAAATTTATGAAGAAAACAAAGGTGTTTTTTGCGAAGTGCCTACCTGTAGATTTTGGCCTCTAGCTCAGCCGGCACCTATGGAAACCTACCAAACCTGTGCATTTCTGAAAACTAGAGACCTAGGGGAATCCAAGGAGGGGTGACTTGCGGGGCTCGGACCAGGTTCTGTTACCCAGAATCCTTTGCAAACCTCAAAATTTGGCTAAAAAAACACATGTTCCTCACATTTCTGTGGCAGAAAGTTCTGGAATCTGAGAGGAGCCACAAATTTCCTTCCACCCAGCGTTCCCCCAAGTCTCCCGATAAAAATGATACCTCACTTGTGTGGGTAGGCCTAGAGCCCGCGACAGGAAACACACCAAAGCGCAACGTGGACACATCCAAAATTTTGGAAGAAAACAGAGGTGTTTTTTGCGAAGTGCCTACCTGTAGATTTTGGCCTCTAGCTCAGCCGGCACCTATGGAAACCTACCAAACCTGTGCATTTCTGAAAACTAGAGACCTAGGGGATTTCCAAGGAGGGGTGACTTGCGGGGCTCGGACCAGGTTCTGTTACCCAGAATCCTTTGCAAACCTCAAAATTTGGCTAAAAAAACACATGTTCCTCACATTTCTGTGGGAGAAAGTTCTGGAATCTGAGAGGAGCCTCAAATTTCCTTCCACCCAGCGTTCCCCCAAGTCTCCCGATAAAAATGATACCTCACTTGTGTGGGTAGGCCTAGCGCCCGCGACAGGAAACGCCCCAAAGCGCAACGTGGACACGTCCAAAATTTATGAAGAAAACAGAGGTGTTTTTTGCGAAGTGCCTACCTGTAGATTTTGGCCTCTAGCTCAGCCGGCACCTATGGAAACCTACCAAACCTGTGCATTTCTGAAAACTAGAGACCTAGGGGAATCCAAGGAGGGGTGACTTGCGGGGCTCGGACCAGGTTCTGTTACCCAGAATCCTTTGCAAACCTCAAAATTTGGCTAAAAAAACACATGTTCCTCACATTTCTGTGGCAGAAAGTTCTGGAATCTGAGAGGAGCCACAAATTTCCTTCCACCCACCGTTCCCCCAAGTCTCCCGATAAAAATGATACCTCACTTGTGTGGGTAGGCCTAGCGCCCGCGACAGGAAACGCCCCAAAGCGCAACGTGGACACGTCCAAAATTTATGAAGAAAACAGAGGTGTTTTTTGCGAAGTGCCTACCTGTAGATTTTGGCCTCTAGCTCAGCCGGCACCTAGGGAAACCTACCAAACCTGTGCATTTCTGACAACTAGAGACCTAGGGGAATCCAAGGAGGGGTGATTTGCGGGGATCGGACCAGGTTCTGTTACCCAGAATCCTTTGCAAACCTCAAAATTTGGCTAAAAAAACACATGTTCCTCACATTTCTGTGGCAGAAAGTTCTGGAATCTGAGAGGAGACACAAATTTCCTTCCACCCAGCGTTCCCCCAAGTCTCCCGATAAAAATGATACCTCACTTGTGTGGGTAGGCCTAGAGCCCGCGACAGGAAACACACCAAAGCGCAACGTGGACACATCCAAAATTTTGGAAGAAAACAGATGTGTTTTTTGCGAAGTGCCTACCTGTAGATTTTGGCCTCTAGCTCAGCCGGCACCTATGGAAACCTACCAAACCTGTGCATTTCTGAAAACTAGAGACCTAGGGGAATCCAAGGAGGGGTGACTTGCGGGGCTCGGACCAGGTTCTGTTACCCAGAATCCTTTGCAAACCTCAAAATTTGGCTAAAAAAACACATGTTCCTCACATTTCTGTGGGAGAAAGTTCTGGAATCTGAGAGGAGCCACAAATTTCCTTCCACCCAGCGTTCCCCCAAGTCTCCCGATAAAAATGATACCTCACTTGTGTGGGTAGGCCTAGCGCCCGCGACAGGAAACGCCCCAAAGCGCAACGTGGACACGTCCAAAATTTATGAAGAAAACAGAGGTGTTTTTTGCGAAGTGCCTACCTGTAGATTTTGGCCTCTAGCTCAGCCGGCACCTATGGAAACCTACCAAACCTGTGCATTTCTGACAACTAGAGACCTAGGGGAATCCAAGGAGGGGTGACTTGCGGGGCTCGGACCAGGTTCTGTTACCCAGAATCCTTTGCAAACCTCAAAATTTGGCTAAAAAAACACATGTTCCTCACATTTCTGTGGCAGAAAGTTCTGGAATCTGAGAGGAGCCACAAATTTCCTTCCACCCAGCGTTCCCCCAAGTCTCCCGATAAAAATGATACCTCACTTGTGTGGGTAGGCCTAGAGCCCGCGACAGGAAACACACCAAAGCGCAACGTGGACACATCCAAAATTTTGGAAGAAAACAGAGATGTTTTTTGCGAAGTGCCTACCTGTAGATTTTGGCCTCTAGCTCAGCCGGCACCTATGGAAACCTACCAAACCTGTGCATTTCTGAAAACTAGAGACCCAGGGGATTTCCAAGGAGGGGTGACTTGCGGGGCTCGGACCAGGTTCTGTTACCCAGAATCCTTTGCAAACCTCAAAATTTGGCTAAAAAAACACATGTTCCTCACATTTCTGTGGGAGAAAGTTCTGGAATCTGAGAGGAGCCTCAAATTTCCTTCCACCCAGCGTTCCCCCAAGTCTCCCGATAAAAATGATACCTCACTTGTGTGGGTAGGCCTAGCGCCCGCGACAGGAAACGCCCCAAAGCGCAACGTGGACACGTCCAAAATTTATGAAGAAAACAGAGGTGTTTTTTGCGAAGTGCCTACCTGTAGATTTTGGCCTCTAGCTCAGCCGGCACCTATGGAAACCTACCAAACCTGTGCATTTCTGAAAACTAGAGACCTAGGGGAATCCAAGGAGGGGTGACTTGCGGGGCTCGGACCAGGTTCTGTTACCCAGAATCCTTTGCAAACCTCAAAATTTGGCTAAAAAAACACATGTTCCTCACATTTCTGTGGCAGAAAGTTCTGGAATCTGAGAGGAGCCACAAATTTCCTTCCACCCACCGTTCCCCCAAGTCTCCCGATAAAAATGATACCTCACTTGTGTGGGTAGGCCTAGCGCCCGCGACAGGAAACGCCCCAAAGCGCAACGTGGACACGTCCAAAATTTATGAAGAAAACAGAGGTGTTTTTTGCGAAGTGCCTACCTGTAGATTTTGGCCTCTAGCTCAGCCGGCACCTAGGGAAACCTACCAAACCTGTGCATTTCTGACAACTAGAGACCTAGGGGAATCCAAGGAGGGGTGATTTGCGGGGATCGGACCAGGTTCTGTTACCCAGAATCCTTTGCAAACCTCAAAATTTGGCTAAAAAAACACATGTTCCTCACATTTCTGTGGCAGAAAGTTCTGGAATCTGAGAGGAGACACAAATTTCCTTCCACCCAGCGTTCCCCCAAGTCTCCCGATAAAAATGATACCTCACTTGTGTGGGTAGGCCTAGAGCCCGCGACAGGAAACACACCAAAGCGCAACGTGGACACATCCAAAATTTTGGAAGAAAACAGATGTGTTTTTTGCGAAGTGCCTACCTGTAGATTTTGGCCTCTAGCTCAGCCGGCACCTATGGAAACCTACCAAACCTGTGCATTTCTGAAAACTAGAGACCTAGGGGATTTCCAAGGAGGGGTGACTTGCGGGGCTCGGACCAGGTTCTGTTACCCAGAATCCTTTGCAAACCTCAAAATGTGGCTAAAAAAACACATGTTCCTCACATTTCTGTGGGAGAAAGTTCTGGAATCTGAGAGGAGCCACAAATTTCCTTCCACCCAGCGTTCCCCCAAGTCTCCCGATAAAAATGATACCTCACTTGTGTGGGTAGGCCTAGCGCCCGCGACAGGAAACGCCCCAAAGCGCAACGTGGACACGTCCAAAATTTATGAAGAAAACAGAGGTGTTTTTTGCGAAGTGCCTACCTGTAGATTTTGGCCTCTAGCTCAGCCGGCAACTATGGAAACCTACCAAACCTGTGCATTTCTGAAAACTAGAGACCTAGGGGAATCCAAGGAGGGGTGACTTGCGGGGCTCGGACCAGGTTCTGTTACCCAGAATCCTTTGCAAACCTCAAAATTTGGCTAAAAAAACACATGTTCCTCACATTTCTGTGGCAGAAAGTTCTGGAATCTGAGAGGAGCCACAAATTTCCTTCCACCCAGCGTTCCCCCAAGTCTCCCGATAAAAATGATACCTCACTTGTGTGGGTAGGCCTAGCGCCCGCGACAGGAAACGCCCCAAAGCGCAACGTGGACACATCCCAAATTTTGGAAGAAAACAGAGGTGTTTTTTGCGAAGTGCCTACCTGTAGATTTTGGCCTCTAGCTCAGCCGGCACCTATGGAAACCTACCAAACCTGTGCATTTCTGAAAACTAGAGACCTAGGGGAATCCAAGGAGGGGTGACTTGCGGGGCTCGGACCAGGTTCTGTTACCCAGAATCCTTTGCAAACCCCAAAATTTGGCTAGAAAAACACATGTTCCTCACATTTCTGTGGCAGAAAGTTCTGGAATCTGAGAGGAGACACAAATTTCCTTCCACCCAGCGTTCCCCCAAGTCTCCCGATAAAAATGATACCTCACTTGTGTGGGTAGGCCTAGAGCCCGTGACAGGAAACACACCAAAGCGCAACGTGGACACATCCAAAATTTGGAAGAAAACAGAGGTGTTTTTTGCGAAGTGCCTACCTGTAGATTTTGGCCTCTAGCTCAGCCGGCACCTAGGGACACCTACCAAACCTGTGCATTTCTGCAAACTAGAGACCTAGGGGAATCCAAGATGGGGTGACTTGCGGGGCTCGGACCAGGTTCTGTTACCCAGAATCCTTTGCAAACCTCAAAATTTGGCTAAAAAAACACATGTTCCTCACATTTCTGTGGCAGAAAGTTCTGGAATCTGAGAGGAGCCACAAATTTCCTTCCACCCAGCGTTCCCCCAAGTCTCCCGATAAAAATGATACCTCACTTGTGTGGGTAGGCCTAGAGACCGCGACAGGAAACACCCCAAAGCGCAACGTAGACACATCCAAAATTTTGGAAGAAAACAGAGGTGTTTTTTGCGAAGTGCCTTCCTGTAGATTTTGGCCTCTAGCTCAGCCGGCACCTAGGGAAACCTACCAAACCTGTGCATTTCTGAAAACTAGAGACCTAGGGGAATCCAAGATGGGGTGACTTGCGGGGCTCGGACCAGGTTCTGTTACCCAGAATCCTTTGCAAACCTCACAATTTGGCTAAAAAAACACATGTTCCTCACATTTCTGTGGCAGAAAGTTCTGGAATCTGAGAGGAGCCACAAATTTCCTTCCACCCAGCGTTCCCCCAAGTCTCCCGATAAAAATGATACCTCAATTGTGTGGGTAGGCCTAGCGCCCGCGACAGGAAACATCCCAAAGCGCAACGTGGACACATCCAAAAATTTGGAAGAAAACAGAGGTGTTTTTTGCGAAGTGCCTACCTGTAGATTTTGGCCTCTAGCTCAGCCGGCACCTAGGGAAACCTACCAAACCTGTGCATTTCTGAAAACTAGAGACCTAGGGGAATCCAAGGAGGGGTGACTTGGGGGCTCGGACCAGGTTCTGTTAACCAGAGTCCTTTGCAAAACTCAAAATTAAGCTAAAAAAACACATGTTCCTCACATTTCTGTGGCAGAAAGTTCTGGAATCTGAGAGGAGCCACAAATTTCCTTCCACCCAGCGTTCCCCCAAGTCTCCCGATAAAAATGATACCTCACTTGTGTGGGTAGGCCTAGCGCCCGCGACAGGAAACGCCCCAAAGCGCAACGTGGACACGTCCAAAATTTTGGAAGAAAACAGAGGTGTTTTTTGCGAAGTGCCTACCTGTAGATATTGGCCTCTAGCTCAGCCGGCACCTAGGGAAACCTACTAAACCTGTGCATTTCTGAAAACTAGAGACCTAGGGTAATCCAAGGAGGGGTGACTTGCGGGGCTCGGACCAGGTTCTGTTACCCAGAATCCTTTGCAAACCTCAAAATTTGGCTAAAAAAACACATGTTCCTCACATTTCTGTGGCAGAAAGTTCTGGAATCTGAGAGGAGCCACAAATTTCCTTCCACCCAGCGTTCCCCAAGTCTCCCGATAAAAATGATACCTCACTTGTGTGGGTAGGCCTAGAGCCCGCGACAGGAAACACACCAAAGCGCAACGTGGACACATCCAAAATTTTGGAAGAAAACAGAGGTGTTTTTTGCGAAGTGCCTACCTGTAGATATTGGCCTCTAGCTCAGCCGGCACCTATGGAAACCTACCAAACCTGTGCATTTCTGAAAACTAGAGACCTAGGGGAATCCAAGGAGGGGTGACTTGCGGGGCTCGGACCAGGTTCTGTTACCCAGAATCCTTTGCAAACCTCAAAATTTGGCTAAAAAAACACATGTTCCTCACATTTCTGTGGCAGAAAGTTCTGGAATCTGAGAGGAGCCACAAATTTCCTTCCACCCAGCGTTCCCCCAAGTCTCCTGATAAAAATTATACCTCACTTGTGTGGGTAGGCCTAGCGCCCGCGACAGGAAACACCCCAAAGCGCAACGTGGACACATCCAAAATTTTGGAAGAAAACAGAGGTGTTTTTTGCGAAGTGCCTACCTGTAGATTTTGGCCTCTAGCTCAGCCGGCACCTAGGGAAACCTACCAAACCTGTGCATTTCTGAAAACTAGAGACCTAGGGGAATCCAAGGAGGGGTGACTTGTGGGGCTCGGACCAGGTTCTGTTACCGAGAGTCCTTTGCAAACCTCAAAATTTGGCTAAAAAAACACATGTTCCTCACATTTCTGTGGCAGAAAGTTCTTGAATCTGAGAGGAGCCACAAATTTCCTTCCACCCAGCGTTCCCCCAAGTCTCCCGATAAAAATGATACCTCACTTGTGTGGGTAGGCCTAGCGCCCACGACAGGAAACGCCCCAAAGCGCAACGTGGACACGTCCAAAATTTTTGAAGAAAACAGAGATGTTTTTTGCGAAGTGCCTACCTGTAGATTTTGGCCTCTAGCGCAGCCGGCACCTAGGGAAACCTACCAAACCTGTGCATTTCTGAAAACTAGAGACCTAGGGGAATCCAAGATGGGGTGACTTGCGGGGCTCGGACCAGGTTCTGTTACCCAGAATCCTTTGCAAACCTCACAATTTGGCTAAAAAAACACATGTTCCTCACATTTCTGTGGCAGAAAGTTCTGGAATCTGAGAGGAGCCACAAATTTCCTTCCACCCAGCGTTCCCCCAAGTCTCCCGATAAAAATGATACCTCACTTGTGTGGGTAGGCCTAGAGCCCGCGACAGGAAACACACCAAAGCGCAACGTGGACACATCAAAAATTTTGGAAGAAAACAGAGGTGTTTTTTGCGAAGTGCCTACCTGTAGATTTTGGCCTCTAGCTCAGCCGGCACCTAGGGAAACCTACCAAACCTGTGGATTTCTGAAAACTAGAGACCTAGGGGAATCCAAGGAGGGGTGACTTGCGGGGCTCGGACCAGGTTCTGTTACCCAGAATCCTTTGCAAACCTCAAAATGTGGCTAAAAAAACACATGTTCCTCACATTTCTCTGGCAGAAAGTTCTGGAATCTGAGAGGAGCCACAAATTTCCTTCCACCCAGCGTTCCCCCAAGTCTCCCGATAAAAATGATACCTCAATTGTGTGGGTAGGCCTAGCGCCCGCGACAGGAAACATCCCAAAGCGCAACGTGGACACATCCAAAATTTTGGAAGAAAACAGAGGTGTTTTTTGCGAAGTGCATACCTGTAGATTTTGGCCTCTAGCTCAGCCGGCACCTAGGGAAACCTACCAAACCTGTGCATTTCTGAAAACTAGAGACCTAGGGGAATCCAAGGAGGGGTGACTTGGGGGCTCGGACCAGGTTCTGTTAACCAGAGTCCTTTGCAAAACTCAAAATTTGGCTAAAAAAACACATGTTCCTCACATTTCTGTGGCAGAAAGTTCTGGAATCTGAGAGGAGCCACAAATTTCCTTCCACCCAGCGTTCCCCCAAGTCTCCCGATAAAAATGATACCTCACTTGTGTGGGTAGGCCTAGCGCCCGCGACAGGAAACGCCCCAAAGCGCAACGTGGACACGTCCAAAATTTTGGAAGAAAACAGAGGTGTTTTTTGCGAAGTGCCTACCTGTAGATATTGGCCTCTAGCTCAGCCGGCACCTAGAGAAACCTACTAAACCTGTGCATTTCTGAAAACTAGAGACCTAGGGTAATCCAAGGAGGGGTGACTTGCGGGGCTCGGACCAGGTTCTGTTACCCAGAATCCTTTGCAAACCTCAAAATTTGGCTAAAAAAACACATGTTCCTCACATTTCTGTGGCAGAAAGTTCTGGAATCTGAGAGGAGCCACAAATTTCCTTCCACCCAGCGTTCCCCCAAGTCTCCCGATAAAAATGATACCTCACTTGTGTGGGTAGGCCTAGAGCCCGCGACAGGAAACACACCAAAGCGCAACGTGGACACATCCAAAATTTTGGAAGAAAACAGAGGTGTTTTTTGCGAAGTGCCTACCTGTAGATTTTGGCCTCTAGCTCAGCCGGCACCTATGGAAACCTACCAAACCTGTGCATTTCTGAAAACTAGAGACCTAGGGGAATCCAAGGAGGGGTGACTTGCGGGGCTCGGACCAGGTTCTGTTACCCAGAATCCTTTGCAAACCTCAAAATTTGGCTAAAAAAACACATGTTCCTCACATTTCTGTGGCAGAAAGTTCTGGAATCTGAGAGGAGCCACAAATTTCCTTCCACCCAGCGTTCCCCCAAGTCTCCTGATAAAAATTATACCTCACTTGTGTGGGTAGGCCTAGCGCCCGCGACAGGAAACACCCCAAAGCGCAACGTGGACACATCCAAAATTTTGGAAGAAAACAGAGGTGTTTTTTGCGAAGTGCCTACCTGTAGATTTTGGCCTCTAGCTCAGCCGGCACCTAGGGAAACCTACCAAACCTGTGCATTTCTGAAAACTAGAGACCTAGGGGAATCCAAGATGGGGTGACTTGCGGGGCTCGGACCAGGTTCTGTTACCCAGAATCATTTGCAAACCTCACAATTTGGCTAAAAAAACACATGTTCCTCACATTTCTGTGGCAGAAAGTTCTGGAATCTGAGAGGAGCCACAAATTTCCTTCCACCCAGCGTTCCCCCAAGTCTCCCGATAAAAATGATACCTCAATTGTGTGGGTAGGCCTAGCGCCCGCGACAGGAAACATCCCAAAGCGCAACGTGGACACATCCAAAATTTTGGAAGAAAACAGAGGTGTTTTTTGCGAAGTGCCTACCTGTAGATTTTGGCCTCTAGCTCAGCCGGCACCTAGGGAAACCTACCAAACCTGTGCATTTCTGAAAACTAGAGACCTAGGGGAATCCAAGGAGGGGTGACTTGGGGGCTCGGACCAGGTTCTGTTAACCAGAGTCCTTTGCAAAACTCAAAATTTGGCTAAAAAAACACATGTTCCTCACATTTCTGTGGCAGAAAGTTCTGGAATCTGAGAGGAGCCACAAATTTCCTTCCACCCAGCGTTCCCCCAAGTCTCCCGATAAAAATGATACCTCACTTGTGTGGGTAGGCCTAGCGCCCGCGACAGGAAACGCCCCAAAGCGCAACGTGGACACGTCCAAAATTTTGGAAGAAAACAGAGGTGTTTTTTGCGAAGTGCCTACCTGTAGATATTGGCCTCTAGCTCAGCCGGCACCTAGGGAAACCTACTAAACCTGTGCATTTCTGAAAACTAGAGACCTAGGGTAATCCAAGGAGGGGTGACTTGCGGGGCTCGGACCAGGTTCTGTTACCCAGAATCCTTTGCAAACCTCAAAATTTGGCTAAAAAAACACATGTTCCTCACATTTCTGTGGCAGAAAGTTCTGGAATCTGAGAGGAGCCACAAATTTCCTTCCACCCAGCGTTCCCCCAAGTCTCCCGATAAAAATGATACCTCACTTGTGTGGGTAGGCCTAGAGCCCGCGACAGGAAACACACCAAAGCGCAACGTGGACACATCCAAAATTTTGGAAGAAAACAGAGGTGTTTTTTGCGAAGTGCCTACCTGTAGATTTTGGCCTCTAGCTCAGCCGGCACCTATGGAAACCTACCAAACCTGTGCATTTCTGAAAACTAGAGACCTAGGGGAATCCAAGGAGGGGTGACTTGCGGGGCTCGGACCAGGTTCTGTTACCCAGAATCCTTTGCAAACCTCAAAATTTGGCTAAAAAAACACATGTTCCTCACATTTCTGTGGCAGAAAGTTCTGGAATCTGAGAGGAGCCACAAATTTCCTTCCACCCAGCGTTCCCCCAAGTCTCCTGATAAAAATTATACCTCACTTGTGTGGGTAGGCCTAGCGCCCGCGACAGGAAACACCCCAAAGCGCAACGTGGACACATCCAAAATTTTGGAAGAAAACAGAGGTGTTTTTTGCGAAGTGCATACCTGTAGATTTTGGCCTCTAGCTCAGCCGGCACCTAGGGAAACCTACCAAACCTGTGCATTTCTGAAAACTAGAGACCTAGGGGAATCCAAGGAGGGGTGACTTGGGGGCTCGGACCAGGTTCTGTTAACCAGAGTCCTTTGCAAAACTCAAAATTTGGCTAAAAAAACACATGTTCCTCACATTTCTGTGGCAGAAAGTTCTGGAATCTGAGAGGAGCCACAAATTTCCTTCCACCCAGCGTTCCCCCAAGTCTCCCGATAAAAATGATACCTCACTTGTGTGGGTAGGCCTAGCGCCCGCGACAGGAAACGCCCCAAAGCACAACGTGGACACGTCCAAAATTTTGGAAGAAAACAGAGGTGTTTTTTGCGAAGTGCCTACCTGTAGATATTGGCCTCTAGCTCAGCCGGCACCTAGGGAAACCTACTAAACCTGTGCATTTCTGAAAACTAGAGACCTAGGGTAATCCAAGGAGGGGTGACTTGCGGGGCTCGGACCAGGTTCTGTTACCCAGAATCCTTTGCAAACCTCAAAATTTGGCTGTGTTCCTCACATTTCTGTGGCAGAAAGTTCTGGAATCTGAGAGGAGCCACAAATTTCCTTCCACCCAGCGTTCCCCCAAGTCTCCCGATAAAAATGATACCTCACTTGTGTGGGTAGGCCTAGAGCCCGCGACAGGAAACACACCAAAGCGCAACGTGGACACATCCAAAATTTTGGAAGAAAACAGAGGTGTTTTTTGCGAAGTGCCTACCTGTAGATTTTGGCCTCTAGCTCAGCCGGCACCTATGGAAACCTACCAAACCTGTGCATTTCTGAAAACTAGAGACCTAGGGGAATCCAAGGAGGGGTGACTTGCGGGGCTCGGACCAGGTTCTGTTACCCAGAATCCTTTGCAAACCTCAAAATTTGGCTAAAAAAACACATGTTCCTCACATTTCTGTGGCAGAAAGTTCTGGAATCTGAGAGGAGCCACAAATTTCCTTCCACCCAGCGTTCCCCCAAGTCTCCTGATAAAAATTATACCTCACTTGTGTGGGTAGGCCTAGCGCCCGCGACAGGAAACACCCCAAAGCGCAACGTGGATACATCCAAAATTTTGGAAGAAAACAGAGGTGTTTTTTTGCGAAGTGCCTACCTGTAGATTTTGGCCTCTAGCTCAGCCGGCACCTAGGGAAACCTACCAAACCTGTGCATTTCTGAAAACTAGAGACCTAGGGGAATCCAAGGAGGGGTGACTTGTGGGGCTCGGACCAGGTTCTGTTACCGAGAGTCCTTTGCAAACCTCAAAATTTGGCTAAAAAAACACATGTTCCTCACATTTCTGGGGCAGAAAGTTCTGGAATCTGAGAGGAGCCACAAATTTCCTTCCACCCAGCGTTCCCCCAAGTCTCCCGATAAAAATGATACCTCACTTGTGTGGGTAGGCCTAGCGCCCGCGACAGGAAACGCCCCAAAGCGCAACGTGGACACGTCCAAAATTTTTGAAGAAAACAGAGATGTTTTTTGCGAAGTGCCTACCTGTAGATTTTGGCCTCTAGCGCAGCCGGCACCTAGGGAAACCTACCAAACCTGTGCATTTCTGAAAACTAGAGACCTAGGGGAATCCAAGGAGGGGTGACTTGCAGGGCTCGGACCAGGTTCTGTTACCCAGAATCCTTTGCAAACCTCAAAATTTGGCTAAAAAAACACATGTTCCTCACATTTCTGTGGGAGAAAGTTCTGGAATCTGAGAGGAGCCACAAATTTCCTTCCACCCAGCGTTCCCCCAAGTCTCCCGATAAAAATGATACCTCACTTGTGTGGGTAGGCCTAGCGCCCGCGACAGGAAACGCCCCAAAGCGCAACGTGGACACGTCCAAAATTTATGAAGAAAACAGAGGTGTTTTTTGCGAAGTGCCTACCTGTAGATTTTGGCCTCTAGCTCAGCCGGCAACTATGGAAACCTACCAAACCTGTGCATTTCTGAAAACTAGAGACCTAGGGGAATCCAAGGAGGGGTGACTTGCGGGGCTCGGACCAGGTTCTGTTACCCAGAATCCTTTGCAAACCTCAAAATTTGGCTAAAAAAACACATGTTCCTCACATTTCTGTGGCAGAAAGTTCTGGAATCTGAGAGGAGCCACAAATTTCCTTCCACCCAGCGTTCCCCCAAGTCTCCCGATAAAAATGATACCTCACTTGTGTGGGTAGGCCTAGCGCCCGCGACAGGAAACGCCCCAAAGCGCAACGTGGACACATCCCAAATTTTGGAAGAAAACAGAGGTGTTTTTTGCGAAGTGCCTACCTGTAGATTTTGGCCTCTAGCTCAGCCGGCACCTATGGAAACCTACCAAACCTGTGCATTTCTGAAAACTAGAGACCTAGGGGAATCCAAGGAGGGGTGACTTGCGGGGCTCGGACCAGGTTCTGTTACCCAGAATCCTTTGCAAACCCCAAAATTTGGCTAGAAAAACACATGTTCCTCACATTTCTGTGGCAGAAAGTTCTGGAATCTGAGAGGAGACACAAATTTCCTTCCACCCAGCGTTCCCCCAAGTCTCCCGATAAAAATGATACCTCACTTGTGTGGGTAGGCCTAGAGCCCGTGACAGGAAACACACCAAAGCGCAACGTGGACACATCCAAAATTTGGAAGAAAACAGAGGTGTTTTTTGCGAAGTGCCTACCTGTAGATTTTGGCCTCTAGCTCAGCCGGCACCTAGGGACACCTACCAAACCTGTGCATTTCTGCAAACTAGAGACCTAGGGGAATCCAAGATGGGGTGACTTGCGGGGCTCGGACCAGGTTCTGTTAACCAGAATCCTTTGCAAACCTCAAAATTTGGCTAAAAAAACACATGTTCCTCACATTTCTGTGGCAGAAAGTTCTGGAATCTGAGAGGAGCCACAAATTTCCTTCCACCCAGCGTTCCCCCAAGTCTCCCGATAAAAATGATACCTCACTTGTGTGGGTAGGCCTAGAGACCGCGACAGGAAACACCCCAAAGCGCAACGTAGACACATCCAAAATTTTGGAAGAAAACAGAGGTGTTTTTTGCGAAGTGCCTTCCTGTAGATTTTGGCCTCTAGCTCAGCCGGCACCTAGGGAAACCTACCAAACCTGTGCATTTCTGAAAACTAGAGACCTAGGGGAATCCAAGATGGGGTGACTTGCGGGGCTCGGACCAGGTTCTGTTACCCAGAATCCTTTGCAAACCTCACAATTTGGCTAAAAAAACACATGTTCCTCACATTTCTGTGGCAGAAAGTTCTGGAATCTGAGAGGAGCCACAAATTTCCTTCCACCCAGCGTTCCCCCAAGTCTCCCGATAAAAATGATACCTCAATTGTGTGGGTAGGCCTAGCGCCCGCGACAGGAAACATCCCAAAGCGCAACGTGGACACATCCAAAAATTTGGAAGAAAACAGAGGTGTTTTTTGCGAAGTGCCTACCTGTAGATTTTGGCCTCTAGCTCAGCCGGCACCTAGGGAAACCTACCAAACCTGTGCATTTCTGAAAACTAGAGACCTAGGGGAATCCAAGGAGGGGTGACTTGGGGGCTCGGACCAGGTTCTGTTAACCAGAGTCCTTTGCAAAACTCAAAATTTGGCTAAAAAAACACATGTTCCTCACATTTCTGTGGCAGAAAGTTCTGGAATCTGAGAGGAGCCACAAATTTCCTTCCACCCAGCGTTCCCCCAAGTCTCCCGATAAAAATGATACCTCACTTGTGTGGGTAGGCCTAGCGCCCGCGACAGGAAACGCCCCAAAGCGCAACGTGGACACGTCCAAAATTTTGGAAGAAAACAGAGGTGTTTTTTGCGAAGTGCCTACCTGTAGATATTGGCCTCTAGCTCAGCCGGCACCTAGGGAAACCTACTAAACCTGTGCATTTCTGAAAACTAGAGACCTAGGGTAATCCAAGGAGGGGTGACTTGCGGGGCTCGGACCAGGTTCTGTTACCCAGAATCCTTTGCAAACCTCAAAATTTGGCTAAAAAAACACATGTTCCTCACATTTCTGTGGCAGAAAGTTCTGGAATCTGAGAGGAGCCACAAATTTCCTTCCACCCAGCGTTCCCCAAGTCTCCCGATAAAAATGATACCTCACTTGTGTGGGTAGGCCTAGAGCCCGCGACAGGAAACACACCAAAGCGCAACGTGGACACATCCAAAATTTTGGAAGAAAACAGAGGTGTTTTTTGCGAAGTGCCTACCTGTAGATTTTGGCCTCTAGCTCAGCCGGCACCTATGGAAACCTACCAAACCTGTGCATTTCTGAAAACTAGAGACCTAGGGGAATCCAAGGAGGGGTGACTTGCGGGGCTCGGACCAGGTTCTGTTACCCAGAATCCTTTGCAAACCTCAAAATTTGGCTAAAAAAACACATGTTCCTCACATTTCTGTGGCAGAAAGTTCTGGAATCTGAGAGGAGCCACAAATTTCCTTCCACCCAGCGTTCCCCCAAGTCTCCTGATAAAAATTATACCTCACTTGTGTGGGTAGGCCTAGCGCCCGCGACAGGAAACACCCCAAAGCGCAACGTGGACACATCCAAAATTTTGGAAGAAAACAGAGGTGTTTTTTGCGAAGTGCCTACCTGTAGATTTTGGCCTCTAGCTCAGCCGGCACCTAGGGAAACCTACCAAACCTGTGCATTTCTGAAAACTAGAGACCTAGGGGAATCCAAGGAGGGGTGACTTGTGGGGCTCGGACCAGGTTCTGTTACCGAGAGTCCTTTGCAAACCTCAAAATTTGGCTAAAAAAACACATGTTCCTCACATTTCTGTGGCAGAAAGTTCTTGAATCTGAGAGGAGCCACAAATTTCCTTCCACCCAGCGTTCCCCCAAGTCTCCCGATAAAAATGATACCTCACTTGTGTGGGTAGGCCTAGCGCCCACGACAGGAAACGCCCCAAAGCGCAACGTGGACACGTCCAAAATTTTTGAAGAAAACAGAGATGTTTTTTGCGAAGTGCCTACCTGTAGATTTTGGCCTCTAGCGCAGCCGGCACCTAGGGAAACCTACCAAACCTGTGCATTTCTGAAAACTAGAGACCTAGGGGAATCCAAGATGGGGTGACTTGCGGGGCTCGGACCAGGTTCTGTTACCCAGAATCCTTTGCAAACCTCACAATTTGGCTAAAAAAACACATGTTCCTCACATTTCTGTGGCAGAAAGTTCTGGAATCTGAGAGGAGCCACAAATTTCCTTCCACCCAGCGTTCCCCCAAGTCTCCCGATAAAAATGATACCTCACTTGTGTGGGTAGGCCTAGAGCCCGCGACAGGAAACACACCAAAGCGCAACGTGGACACATCAAAAATTTTGGAAGAAAACAGAGGTGTTTTTTGCGAAGTGCCTACCTGTAGATTTTGGCCTCTAGCTCAGCCGGCACCTAGGGAAACCTACCAAACCTGTGGATTTCTGAAAACTAGAGACCTAGGGGAATCCAAGGAGGGGTGACTTGCGGGGCTCGGACCAGGTTCTGTTACCCAGAATCCTTTGCAAACCTCAAAATGTGGCTAAAAAAACACATGTTCCTCACATTTCTCTGGCAGAAAGTTCTGGAATCTGAGAGGAGCCACAAATTTCCTTCCACCCAGCGTTCCCCCAAGTCTCCCGATAAAAATGATACCTCAATTGTGTGGGTAGGCCTAGCGCCCGCGACAGGAAACATCCCAAAGCGCAACGTGGACACATCCAAAATTTTGGAAGAAAACAGAGGTGTTTTTTGCGAAGTGCATACCTGTAGATTTTGGCCTCTAGCTCAGCCGGCACCTAGGGAAACCTACCAAACCTGTGCATTTCTGAAAACTAGAGACCTAGGGGAATCCAAGGAGGGGTGACTTGGGGGCTCGGACCAGGTTCTGTTAACCAGAGTCCTTTGCAAAACTCAAAATTTGGCTAAAAAAACACATGTTCCTCACATTTCTGTGGCAGAAAGTTCTGGAATCTGAGAGGAGCCACAAATTTCCTTCCACCCAGCGTTCCCCCAAGTCTCCCGATAAAAATGATACCTCACTTGTGTGGGTAGCCTAGCGCCCGCGACAGGAAACGCCCCAAAGCGCAACGTGGACACGTCCAAAATTTTGGAAGAAAACAGAGGTGTTTTTTGCGAAGTGCCTACCTGTAGATATTGGCCTCTAGCTCAGCCGGCACCTAGAGAAACCTACTAAACCTGTGCATTTCTGAAAACTAGAGACCTAGGGTAATCCAAGGAGGGGTGACTTGCGGGGCTCGGACCAGGTTCTGTTACCCAGAATCCTTTGCAAACCTCAAAATTTGGCTAAAAAAACACATGTTCCTCACATTTCTGTGGCAGAAAGTTCTGGAATCTGAGAGGAGCCACAAATTTCCTTCCACCCAGCGTTCCCCCAAGTCTCCCGATAAAAATGATACCTCACTTGTGTGGGTAGGCCTAGAGCCCGCGACAGGAAACACACCAAAGCGCAACGTGGACACATCCAAAATTTTGGAAGAAAACAGAGGTGTTTTTTGCGAAGTGCCTACCTGTAGATTTTGGCCTCTAGCTCAGCCGGCACCTATGGAAACCTACCAAACCTGTGCATTTCTGAAAACTAGAGACCTAGGGGAATCCAAGGAGGGGTGACTTGCGGGGCTCGGACCAGGTTCTGTTACCCAGAATCCTTTGCAAACCTCAAAATTTGGCTAAAAAAACACATGTTCCTCACATTTCTGTGGCAGAAAGTTCTGGAATCTGAGAGGAGCCACAAATTTCCTTCCACCCAGCGTTCCCCCAAGTCTCCTGATAAAAATTATACCTCACTTGTGTGGGTAGGCCTAGCGCCCGCGACAGGAAACACCCCAAAGCGCAACGTGGACACATCCAAAATTTTGGAAGAAAACAGAGGTGTTTTTTGCGAAGTGCCTACCTGTAGATTTTGGCCTCTAGCTCAGCCGGCACCTAGGGAAACCTACCAAACCTGTGCATTTCTGAAAACTAGAGACCTAGGGGAATCCAAGATGGGGTGACTTGCGGGGCTCGGACCAGGTTCTGTTACCCAGAATCATTTGCAAACCTCACAATTTGGCTAAAAAAACACATGTTCCTCACATTTCTGTGGCAGAAAGTTCTGGAATCTGAGAGGAGCCACAAATTTCCTTCCACCCAGCGTTCCCCCAAGTCTCCCGATAAAAATGATACCTCAATTGTGTGGGTAGGCCTAGCGCCCGCGACAGGAAACATCCCAAAGCGCAACGTGGACACATCCAAAATTTTGGAAGAAAACAGAGGTGTTTTTTGCGAAGTGCCTACCTGTAGATTTTGGCCTCTAGCTCAGCCGGCACCTAGGGAAACCTACCAAACCTGTGCATTTCTGAAAACTAGAGACCTAGGGGAATCCAAGGAGGGGTGACTTGGGGGCTCGGACCAGGTTCTGTTAACCAGAGTCCTTTGCAAAACTCAAAATTTGGCTAAAAAAAACACATGTTCCTCACATTTCTGTGGCAGAAAGTTCTGGAATCTGAGAGGAGCCACAAATTTCCTTCCACCCAGCGTTCCCCCAAGTCTCCCGATAAAAATGATACCTCACTTGTGTGGGTAGGCCTAGCGCCCGCGACAGGAAACGCCCCAAAGCGCAACGTGGACACGTCCAAAATTTTGGAAGAAAACAGAGGTGTTTTTTGCGAAGTGCCTACCTGTAGATATTGGCCTCTAGCTCAGCCGGCACCTAGGGAAACCTACTAAACCTGTGCATTTCTGAAAACTAGAGACCTAGGGTAATCCAAGGAGGGGTGACTTGCGGGGCTCGGACCAGGTTCTGTTACCCAGAATCCTTTGCAAACCTCAAAATTTGGCTAAAAAAAACACATGTTCCTCACATTTCTGTGGCAGAAAGTTCTGGAATCTGAGAGGAGCCACAAATTTCCTTCCACCCAGCGTTCCCCCAAGTCTCCCGATAAAAATGATACCTCACTTGTGTGGGTAGGCCTAGAGCCCGCGACAGGAAACACACCAAAGCGCAACGTGGACACATCCAAAATTTTGGAAGAAAACAGAGGTGTTTTTTGCGAAGTGCCTACCTGTAGATTTTGGCCTCTAGCTCAGCCGGCACCTATGGAAACCTACCAAACCTGTGCATTTCTGAAAACTAGAGACCTAGGGGAATCCAAGGAGGGGTGACTTGCGGGGCTCGGACCAGGTTCTGTTACCCAGAATCCTTTGCAAACCTCAAAATTTGGCTAAAAAAACACATGTTCCTCACATTTCTGTGGCAGAAAGTTCTGGAATCTGAGAGGAGCCACAAATTTCCTTCCACCCAGCGTTCCCCCAAGTCTCCTGATAAAAATTATACCTCACTTGTGTGGGTAGGCCTAGCGCCCGCGACAGGAAACACCCCAAAGCGCAACGTGGACACATCCAAAATTTTGGAAGAAAACAGAGGTGTTTTTTGCGAAGTGCATACCTGTAGATTTTGGCCTCTAGCTCAGCCGGCACCTAGGGAAACCTACCAAACCTGTGCATTTCTGAAAACTAGAGACCTAGGGGAATCCAAGGAGGGGTGACTTGGGGGCTCGGACCAGGTTCTGTTAACCAGAGTCCTTTGCAAAACTCAAAATTTGGCTAAAAAAACACATGTTCCTCACATTTCTGTGGCAGAAAGTTCTGGAATCTGAGAGGAGCCACAAATTTCCTTCCACCCAGCGTTCCCCCAAGTCTCCCGATAAAAATGATACCTCACTTGTGTGGGTAGGCCTAGCGCCCGCGACAGGAAACGCCCCAAAGCACAACGTGGACACGTCCAAAATTTTGGAAGAAAACAGAGGTGTTTTTTGCGAAGTGCCTACCTGTAGATATTGGCCTCTAGCTCAGCCGGCACCTAGGGAAACCTACTAAACCTGTGCATTTCTGAAAACTAGAGACCTAGGGTAATCCAAGGAGGGGTGACTTGCGGGGCTCGGACCAGGTTCTGTTACCCAGAATCCTTTGCAAACCTCAAAATTTGGCTGTGTTCCTCACATTTCTGTGGCAGAAAGTTCTGGAATCTGAGAGGAGCCACAAATTTCCTTCCACCCAGCGTTCCCCCAAGTCTCCCGATAAAAATGATACCTCACTTGTGTGGGTAGGCCTAGAGCCCGCGACAGGAAACACACCAAAGCGCAACGTGGACACATCCAAAATTTTGGAAGAAAACAGAGGTGTTTTTTGCGAAGTGCCTACCTGTAGATTTTGGCCTCTAGCTCAGCCGGCACCTATGGAAACCTACCAAACCTGTGCATTTCTGAAAACTAGAGACCTAGGGGAATCCAAGGAGGGGTGACTTGCGGGGCTCGGACCAGGTTCTGTTACCCAGAATCCTTTGCAAACCTCAAAATTTGGCTAAAAAAACACATGTTCCTCACATTTCTGTGGCAGAAAGTTCTGGAATCTGAGAGGAGCCACAAATTTCCTTCCACCCAGCGTTCCCCCAAGTCTCCTGATAAAAATTATACCTCACTTGTGTGGGTAGGCCTAGCGCCCGCGACAGGAAACACCCCAAAGCGCAACGTGGACACATCCAAAATTTTGGAAGAAAACAGAGGTGTTTTTTGCGAAGTGCCTACCTGTAGATTTTGGCCTCTAGCTCAGCCGGCACCTAGGGAAACCTACCAAACCTGTGCATTTCTGAAAACTAGAGACCTAGGGGAATCCAAGGAGGGGTGACTTGTGGGGCTCGGACCAGGTTCTGTTACCGAGAGTCCTTTGCAAACCTCAAAATTTGGCTAAAAAAACACATGTTCCTCACATTTCTGTGGCAGAAAGTTCTGGAATCTGAGAGGAGCCACAAATTTCCTTCCACCCAGCGTTCCCCCAAGTCTCCCGATAAAAATGATACCTCACTTGTGTGGGTAGGCCTAGCGCCCGCGACAGGAAACGCCCCAAAGCGCAACGTGGACACGTCCAAAATTTTTGAAGAAAACAGAGATGTTTTTTGCGAAGTGCCTACCTGTAGATTTTGGCCTCTAGCGCAGCCGGCACCTAGGGAAACCTACCAAACCTGTGCATTTCTGAAAACTAGAGACCTAGGGGAATCCAAGGAGGGGTGACTTGCAGGGCTCGGACCAGGTTCTGTTACCCAGAATCCTTTGCAAACCTCAAAATTTGGCTAAAAAAACACATGTTCCTCACATTTCTGTGGCAGAAAGTTCTGGAATCTGAGAGGAGCCACAAATTTCCTTCCACCCAGCGTTCCCCCAAGTCTCCTGATAAAAATGATACCTCACTTGTGTGGGTAGGCCTAGCGCCCGCGACAGGAAACACCCCAAAGCTCAATGTGGACACATCCAAAATTTTGAAAGAAAACAGAGGTGTTTTTTGCGAAGTGCCTACCTGTAGATTTTGGCCTCTAGCTCAGCCGGCACCTAGGGAAACCTACCAAACTTGTGCATTTCTGAAAACTAGAGACCTAGGGGAATCCAAGGAGGGGTGACTTGGGGGCTCGGACCAGGTTCTGTTAACCAGAGTCCTTTGCAAAACTCAAAATTTGGCTAAAAAAACACATGTTCCTCACATTTCTGTGGCAGAAAGTTCTGGAATCTGAGAGGAGCCACAAATTTCCTTCCACCCAGCGTTCCCCCAAGTCTCCCGATAAAAATGATACCTCACTTGTGTGGGTAGGCCTAGCGCCCGCGACAGGAAACGCCCCAAAGCGCAACGTGGACACGTCCAAAATTTTGGAAGAAAACAGAGGTGTTTTTTGCGAAGTGCCTACCTGTAGATATTGGCCTCTAGCTCAGCCGGCACCTAGGGAAACCTACCAAACCTGTGGATTTCTGAAAACTAGAGACCTAGGGTAATCCAAGGAGGGGTGACTTGCGGGGCTCGGACCAGGTTCTGTTACCCAGAATCCTTTGCAAACCTCAAAATTTGGCTAAAAAAACACATGTTCCTCACATTTCTGTGGCAGAAAGTTCTGGAATCTGAGAGGAGCCACAAATTTCCTTCCACCCAGCGTTCCCCCAAGTCTCCCGATAAAAATGATACCTCACTTGTGTGGGTAGGCCTAGAGACCGCGACAGGAAACACCCCAAAGCGCAACGTAGACACATCCAAAATTTTGGAAGAAAACAGAGGTGTTTTTTGCGAAGTGCCTTCCTGTAGATTTTGGCCTCTAGCTCAGCCGGCACCTAGGGAAACCTACCAAACCTGTGCATTTCTGAAAACTAGAGACCTAGGGGAATCCAAGATGGGGTGACTTGCGGGGCTCGGACCAGGTTCTGTTACCCAGAATCCTTTGCAAACCTCACAATTTGGCTAAAAAAACACATGTTCCTCACATTTCTGTGGCAGAAAGTTCTGGAATCTGAGAGGAGCCACAAATTTCCTTCCACCCAGCGTTCCCCCAAGTCTCCCGATAAAAATGATACCTCAATTGTGTGGGTAGGCCTAGCGCCCGCGACAGGAAACATCCCAAAGCGCAACGTGGACACATCCAAAAATTTGGAAGAAAACAGAGGTGTTTTTTGCGAAGTGCCTACCTGTAGATTTTGGCCTCTAGCTCAGCCGGCACCTAGGGAAACCTACCAAACCTGTGCATTTCTGAAAACTAGAGACCTAGGGGAATCCAAGGAGGGGTGACTTGGGGGCTCGGACCAGGTTCTGTTAACCAGAGTCCTTTGCAAAACTCAAAATTTGGCTAAAAAAACACATGTTCCTCACATTTCTGTGGCAGAAAGTTCTGGAATCTGAGAGGAGCCACAAATTTCCTTCCACCCAGCGTTCCCCCAAGTCTCCCGATAAAAATGATACCTCACTTGTGTGGGTAGGCCTAGCGCCCGCGACAGGAAACGCCCCAAAGCGCAACGTGGACACGTCCAAAATTTTGGAAGAAAACAGAGGTGTTTTTTGCGAAGTGCCTACCTGTAGATATTGGCCTCTAGCTCAGCCGGCACCTAGGGAAACCTACTAAACCTGTGCATTTCTGAAAACTAGAGACCTAGGGTAATCCAAGGAGGGGTGACTTGCGGGGCTCGGACCAGGTTCTGTTACCCAGAATCCTTTGCAAACCTCAAAATTTGGCTAAAAAAACACATGTTCCTCACATTTCTGTGGCAGAAAGTTCTGGAATCTGAGAGGAGCCACAAATTTCCTTCCACCCAGCGTTCCCCAAGTCTCCCGATAAAAATGATACCTCACTTGTGTGGGTAGGCCTAGAGCCCGCGACAGGAAACACACCAAAGCGCAACGTGGACACATCCAAAATTTTGGAAGAAAACAGAGGTGTTTTTTGCGAAGTGCCTACCTGTAGATTTTGGCCTCTAGCTCAGCCGGCACCTATGGAAACCTACCAAACCTGTGCATTTCTGAAAACTAGAGACCTAGGGGAATCCAAGGAGGGGTGACTTGCGGGGCTCGGACCAGGTTCTGTTACCCAGAATCCTTTGCAAACCTCAAAATTTGGCTAAAAAAACACATGTTCCTCACATTTCTGTGGCAGAAAGTTCTGGAATCTGAGAGGAGCCACAAATTTCCTTCCACCCAGCGTTCCCCCAAGTCTCCTGATAAAAATTATACCTCACTTGTGTGGGTAGGCCTAGCGCCCGCGACAGGAAACACCCCAAAGCGCAACGTGGACACATCCAAAATTTTGGAAGAAAACAGAGGTGTTTTTTGCGAAGTGCCTACCTGTAGATTTTGGCCTCTAGCTCAGCCGGCACCTAGGGAAACCTACCAAACCTGTGCATTTCTGAAAACTAGAGACCTAGGGGAATCCAAGGAGGGGTGACTTGTGGGGCTCGGACCAGGTTCTGTTACCGAGAGTCCTTTGCAAACCTCAAAATTTGGCTAAAAAAACACATGTTCCTCACATTTCTGTGGCAGAAAGTTCTTGAATCTGAGAGGAGCCACAAATTTCCTTCCACCCAGCGTTCCCCCAAGTCTCCCGATAAAAATGATACCTCACTTGTGTGGGTAGGCCTAGCGCCCACGACAGGAAACGCCCCAAAGCGCAACGTGGACACGTCCAAAATTTTTGAAGAAAACAGAGATGTTTTTTGCGAAGTGCCTACCTGTAGATTTTGGCCTCTAGCGCAGCCGGCACCTAGGGAAACCTACCAAACCTGTGCATTTCTGAAAACTAGAGACCTAGGGGAATCCAAGATGGGGTGACTTGCGGGGCTCGGACCAGGTTCTGTTACCCAGAATCCTTTGCAAACCTCACAATTTGGCTAAAAAAACACATGTTCCTCACATTTCTGTGGCAGAAAGTTCTGGAATCTGAGAGGAGCCACAAATTTCCTTCCACCCAGCGTTCCCCCAAGTCTCCCGATAAAAATGATACCTCACTTGTGTGGGTAGGCCTAGAGCCCGCGACAGGAAACACACCAAAGCGCAACGTGGACACATCAAAAATTTTGGAAGAAAACAGAGGTGTTTTTTGCGAAGTGCCTACCTGTAGATTTTGGCCTCTAGCTCAGCCGGCACCTAGGGAAACCTACCAAACCTGTGGATTTCTGAAAACTAGAGACCTAGGGGAATCCAAGGAGGGGTGACTTGCGGGGCTCGGACCAGGTTCTGTTACCCAGAATCCTTTGCAAACCTCAAAATGTGGCTAAAAAAACACATGTTCCTCACATTTCTCTGGCAGAAAGTTCTGGAATCTGAGAGGAGCCACAAATTTCCTTCCACCCAGCGTTCCCCCAAGTCTCCCGATAAAAATGATACCTCAATTGTGTGGGTAGGCCTAGCGCCCGCGACAGGAAACATCCCAAAGCGCAACGTGGACACATCCAAAATTTTGGAAGAAAACAGAGGTGTTTTTTGCGAAGTGCATACCTGTAGATTTTGGCCTCTAGCTCAGCCGGCACCTAGGGAAACCTACCAAACCTGTGCATTTCTGAAAACTAGAGACCTAGGGGAATCCAAGGAGGGGTGACTTGGGGGCTCGGACCAGGTTCTGTTAACCAGAGTCCTTTGCAAAACTCAAAATTTGGCTAAAAAAACACATGTTCCTCACATTTCTGTGGCAGAAAGTTCTGGAATCTGAGAGGAGCCACAAATTTCCTTCCACCCAGCGTTCCCCCAAGTCTCCCGATAAAAATGATACCTCACTTGTGTGGGTAGGCCTAGCGCCCGCGACAGGAAACGCCCCAAAGCGCAACGTGGACACGTCCAAAATTTTGGAAGAAAACAGAGGTGTTTTTTGCGAAGTGCCTACCTGTAGATATTGGCCTCTAGCTCAGCCGGCACCTAGAGAAACCTACTAAACCTGTGCATTTCTGAAAACTAGAGACCTAGGGTAATCCAAGGAGGGGTGACTTGCGGGGCTCGGACCAGGTTCTGTTACCCAGAATCCTTTGCAAACCTCAAAATTTGGCTAAAAAAACACATGTTCCTCACATTTCTGTGGCAGAAAGTTCTGGAATCTGAGAGGAGCCACAAATTTCCTTCCACCCAGCGTTCCCCCAAGTCTCCCGATAAAAATGATACCTCACTTGTGTGGGTAGGCCTAGAGCCCGCGACAGGAAACACACCAAAGCGCAACGTGGACACATCCAAAATTTTGGAAGAAAACAGAGGTGTTTTTTGCGAAGTGCCTACCTGTAGATTTTGGCCTCTAGCTCAGCCGGCACCTATGGAAACCTACCAAACCTGTGCATTTCTGAAAACTAGAGACCTAGGGGAATCCAAGGAGGGGTGACTTGCGGGGCTCGGACCAGGTTCTGTTACCCAGAATCCTTTGCAAACCTCAAAATTTGGCTAAAAAAACACATGTTCCTCACATTTCTGTGGCAGAAAGTTCTGGAATCTGAGAGGAGCCACAAATTTCCTTCCACCCAGCGTTCCCCCAAGTCTCCTGATAAAAATTATACCTCACTTGTGTGGGTAGGCCTAGCGCCCGCGACAGGAAACACCCCAAAGCGCAACGTGGACACATCCAAAATTTTGGAAGAAAACAGAGGTGTTTTTTGCGAAGTGCCTACCTGTAGATTTTGGCCTCTAGCTCAGCCGGCACCTAGGGAAACCTACCAAACCTGTGCATTTCTGAAAACTAGAGACCTAGGGGAATCCAAGATGGGGTGACTTGCGGGGCTCGGACCAGGTTCTGTTACCCAGAATCATTTGCAAACCTCACAATTTGGCTAAAAAAACACATGTTCCTCACATTTCTGTGGCAGAAAGTTCTGGAATCTGAGAGGAGCCACAAATTTCCTTCCACCCAGCGTTCCCCCAAGTCTCCCGATAAAAATGATACCTCAATTGTGTGGGTAGGCCTAGCGCCCGCGACAGGAAACATCCCAAAGCGCAACGTGGACACATCCAAAATTTTGGAAGAAAACAGAGGTGTTTTTTGCGAAGTGCCTACCTGTAGATTTTGGCCTCTAGCTCAGCCGGCACCTAGGGAAACCTACCAAACCTGTGCATTTCTGAAAACTAGAGACCTAGGGGAATCCAAGGAGGGGTGACTTGGGGGCTCGGACCAGGTTCTGTTAACCAGAGTCCTTTGCAAAACTCAAAATTTGGCTAAAAAAACACATGTTCCTCACATTTCTGTGGCAGAAAGTTCTGGAATCTGAGAGGAGCCACAAATTTCCTTCCACCCAGCGTTCCCCCAAGTCTCCCGATAAAAATGATACCTCACTTGTGTGGGTAGGCCTAGCGCCCGCGACAGGAAACGCCCCAAAGCGCAACGTGGACACGTCCAAAATTTTGGAAGAAAACAGAGGTGTTTTTTGCGAAGTGCCTACCTGTAGATATTGGCCTCTAGCTCAGCCGGCACCTAGGGAAACCTACTAAACCTGTGCATTTCTGAAAACTAGAGACCTAGGGTAATCCAAGGAGGGGTGACTTGCGGGGCTCGGACCAGGTTCTGTTACCCAGAATCCTTTGCAAACCTCAAAATTTGGCTAAAAAAACACATGTTCCTCACATTTCTGTGGCAGAAAGTTCTGGAATCTGAGAGGAGCCACAAATTTCCTTCCACCCAGCGTTCCCCCAAGTCTCCCGATAAAAATGATACCTCACTTGTGTGGGTAGGCCTAGAGCCCGCGACAGGAAACACACCAAAGCGCAACGTGGACACATCCAAAATTTTGGAAGAAAACAGAGGTGTTTTTTGCGAAGTGCCTACCTGTAGATTTTGGCCTCTAGCTCAGCCGGCACCTATGGAAACCTACCAAACCTGTGCATTTCTGAAAACTAGAGACCTAGGGGAATCCAAGGAGGGGTGACTTGCGGGGCTCGGACCAGGTTCTGTTACCCAGAATCCTTTGCAAACCTCAAAATTTGGCTAAAAAAACACATGTTCCTCACATTTCTGTGGCAGAAAGTTCTGGAATCTGAGAGGAGCCACAAATTTCCTTCCACCCAGCGTTCCCCCAAGTCTCCTGATAAAAATTATACCTCACTTGTGTGGGTAGGCCTAGCGCCCGCGACAGGAAACACCCCAAAGCGCAACGTGGACACATCCAAAATTTTGGAAGAAAACAGAGGTGTTTTTTGCGAAGTGCATACCTGTAGATTTTGGCCTCTAGCTCAGCCGGCACCTAGGGAAACCTACCAAACCTGTGCATTTCTGAAAACTAGAGACCTAGGGGAATCCAAGGAGGGGTGACTTGGGGGCTCGGACCAGGTTCTGTTAACCAGAGTCCTTTGCAAAACTCAAAATTTGGCTAAAAAAACACATGTTCCTCACATTTCTGTGGCAGAAAGTTCTGGAATCTGAGAGGAGCCACAAATTTCCTTCCACCCAGCGTTCCCCCAAGTCTCCCGATAAAAATGATACCTCACTTGTGTGGGTAGGCCTAGCGCCCGCGACAGGAAACGCCCCAAAGCACAACGTGGACACGTCCAAAATTTTGGAAGAAAACAGAGGTGTTTTTTGCGAAGTGCCTACCTGTAGATATTGGCCTCTAGCTCAGCCGGCACCTAGGGAAACCTACTAAACCTGTGCATTTCTGAAAACTAGAGACCTAGGGTAATCCAAGGAGGGGTGACTTGCGGGGCTCGGACCAGGTTCTGTTACCCAGAATCCTTTGCAAACCTCAAAATTTGGCTGTGTTCCTCACATTTCTGTGGCAGAAAGTTCTGGAATCTGAGAGGAGCCACAAATTTCCTTCCACCCAGCGTTCCCCCAAGTCTCCCGATAAAAATGATACCTCACTTGTGTGGGTAGGCCTAGAGCCCGCGACAGGAAACACACCAAAGCGCAACGTGGACACATCCAAAATTTTGGAAGAAAACAGAGGTGTTTTTTGCGAAGTGCCTACCTGTAGATTTTGGCCTCTAGCTCAGCCGGCACCTATGGAAACCTACCAAACCTGTGCATTTCTGAAAACTAGAGACCTAGGGGAATCCAAGGAGGGGTGACTTGCGGGGCTCGGACCAGGTTCTGTTACCCAGAATCCTTTGCAAACCTCAAAATTTGGCTAAAAAAACACATGTTCCTCACATTTCTGTGGCAGAAAGTTCTGGAATCTGAGAGGAGCCACAAATTTCCTTCCACCCAGCGTTCCCCCAAGTCTCCTGATAAAAATTATACCTCACTTGTGTGGGTAGGCCTAGCGCCCGCGACAGGAAACACCCCAAAGCGCAACGTGGACACATCCAAAATTTTGGAAGAAAACAGAGGTGTTTTTTGCGAAGTGCCTACCTGTAGATTTTGGCCTCTAGCTCAGCCGGCACCTAGGGAAACCTACCAAACCTGTGCATTTCTGAAAACTAGAGACCTAGGGGAATCCAAGGAGGGGTGACTTGTGGGGCTCGGACCAGGTTCTGTTACCGAGAGTCCTTTGCAAACCTCAAAATTTGGCTAAAAAAACACATGTTCCTCACATTTCTGTGGCAGAAAGTTCTGGAATCTGAGAGGAGCCACAAATTTCCTTCCACCCAGCGTTCCCCCAAGTCTCCCGATAAAAATGATACCTCACTTGTGTGGGTAGGCCTAGCGCCCGCGACAGGAAACGCCCCAAAGCGCAACGTGGACACGTCCAAAATTTTTGAAGAAAACAGAGATGTTTTTTGCGAAGTGCCTACCTGTAGATTTTGGCCTCTAGCGCAGCCGGCACCTAGGGAAACCTACCAAACCTGTGCATTTCTGAAAACTAGAGACCTAGGGGAATCCAAGGAGGGGTGACTTGCAGGGCTCGGACCAGGTTCTGTTACCCAGAATCCTTTGCAAACCTCAAAATTTGGCTAAAAAAACACATGTTCCTCACATTTCTGTGGCAGAAAGTTCTGGAATCTGAGAGGAGCCACAAATTTCCTTCCACCCAGCGTTCCCCCAAGTCTCCTGATAAAAATGATACCTCACTTGTGTGGGTAGGCCTAGCGCCCGCGACAGGAAACACCCCAAAGCTCAATGTGGACACATCCAAAATTTTGAAAGAAAACAGAGGTGTTTTTTGCGAAGTGCCTACCTGTAGATTTTGGCCTCTAGCTCAGCCGGCACCTAGGGAAACCTACCAAACTTGTGCATTTCTGAAAACTAGAGACCTAGGGGAATCCAAGGAGGGGTGACTTGGGGGCTCGGACCAGGTTCTGTTAACCAGAGTCCTTTGCAAAACTCAAAATTTGGCTAAAAAAACACATGTTCCTCACATTTCTGTGGCAGAAAGTTCTGGAATCTGAGAGGAGCCACAAATTTCCTTCCACCCAGCGTTCCCCCAAGTCTCCCGATAAAAATGATACCTCACTTGTGTGGGTAGGCCTAGCGCCCGCGACAGGAAACGCCCCAAAGCGCAACGTGGACACGTCCAAAATTTTGGAAGAAAACAGAGGTGTTTTTTGCGAAGTGCCTACCTGTAGATATTGGCCTCTAGCTCAGCCGGCACCTAGGGAAACCTACCAAACCTGTGGATTTCTGAAAACTAGAGACCTAGGGTAATCCAAGGAGGGGTGACTTGCGGGGCTCGGACCAGGTTCTGTTACCCAGAATCCTTTGCAAACCTCAAAATTTGGCTAAAAAAACACATGTTCCTCACATTTCTGTGGCAGAAAGTTCTGGAATCTGAGAGGAGCCACAAATTTCCATCCACCCAGCGTTCCCCCAAGTCTCCCGATAAAAATGATACCTCACTTGTGTGGGTAGGCCTAGAGCCCGCGACAGGAAACACACCAAAGCGCAACGTGGACACATCCAAAATTTTGGAAGAAAACAGAGGTGTTTTTTGCGAAGTGCCTACCTGTAGATTTTGGCCTCTAGCTCAGCCGGCACCTATGGAAACCTACCAAACCTGTGCATTTCTGAAAACTAGAGACCTAGGGGAATCCAAGGAGGGGTGACTTGCGGGGCTCGGACCAGGTTCTGTTACCCAGAATCCTTTGCAAACCTCAAAATTTGGCTAAAAAAACACATGTTCCTCACATTTCTGTGGCAGAAAGTTCTGGAATCTGAGAGGAGCCACAAATTTCCTTCCACCCAGCGTTCCCCCAAGTCTCCTGATAAAAATTATACCTCACTTGTGTGGGTAGGCCTAGCGCCCGCGACAGGAAACACCCCAAAGCGCAACGTGGACACATCCAAAATTTTGGAAGAAAACAGAGGTGTTTTTTGCGAAGTGCCTACCTGTAGATTTTGGCCTCTAGCTCAGCCGGCACCTAGGGAAACCTACCAAACCTGTGCATTTCTGAAAACTAGAGACCTAGGGGAATCCAAGGAGGGGTGACTTGTGGGGCTCGGACCAGGTTCTGTTACCGAGAGTCCTTTGCAAACCTCAAAATTTGGCTAAAAAAACACATGTTCCTCACATTTCTGTGGCAGAAAGTTCTGGAATCTGAGAGGAGCCACAAATTTCCTTCCACCCAGCGTTCCCCCAAGTCTCCCGATAAAAATGATACCTCACTTGTGTGGGTAGGCCTAGCGCCCACGACAGGAAACGCCCCAAAGCGCAACGTGGACACGTCCAAAATTTTTGAAGAAAACAGAGATGTTTTTTGCGAAGTGCCTACCTGTAGATTTTGGCCTCTAGCGCAGCCGGCACCTAGGGAAACCTACCAAACCTGTGCATTTCTGAAAACTAGAGACCTAGGGGAATCCAAGATGGGGTGACTTGCGGGGCTCGGACCAGGTTCTGTTACCCTGAATCCTTTGCAAACCTCACAATTTGGCTAAAAAAACACATGTTCCTCACATTTCTGTGGCAGAAAGTTCTGGAATCTGAGAGGAGCCACAAATTTCCTTCCACCCAGCGTTCCCCCAAGTCTCCCGATAAAAATGATACCTCACTTGTGTGGGTAGGCCTAGAGCCCGCGACAGGAAACACACCAAAGCGCAACGTGGACACATCAAAAATTTTGGAAGAAAACAGAGGTGTTTTTTGCGAAGTGCCTACCTGTAGATTTTGGCCTCTAGCTCAGCCTGCACCTAGGGAAACCTACCAAACCTGTGGATTTCTGAAAACTAGAGACCTAGGGGAATCCAAGGAGGGGTGACTTGCGGGGCTCGGACCAGGTTCTGTTACCCAGAATCCTTTGCAAACCTCAAAATGTGGCTAAAAAAACACATGTTCCTCACATTTCTCTGGCAGAAAGTTCTGGAATCTGAGAGGAGCCACAAATTTCCTTCCACCCAGCGTTCCCCCAAGTCTCCCGATAAAAATGATACCTCAATTGTGTGGGTAGGCCTAGCGCCCGCGACAGGAAACATCCCAAAGCGCAACGTGGACACATCCAAAATTTTGGAAGAAAACAGAGGTGTTTTTTGCGAAGTGCATACCTGTAGATTTTGGCCTCTAGCTCAGCCGGCACCTAGGGAAACCTACCAAACCTGTGCATTTCTGAAAACTAGAGACCTAGGGGAATCCAAGGAGGGGTGACTTGGGGGCTCGGACCAGGTTCTGTTAACCAGAGTCCTTTGCAAAACTCAAAATTTGGCTAAAAAAACACATGTTCCTCACATTTCTGTGGCAGAAAGTTCTGGAATCTGAGAGGAGCCACAAATTTCCTTCCACCCAGCGTTCCCCCAAGTCTCCCGATAAAAATGATACCTCACTTGTGTGGGTAGGCCTAGCGCCCGCGACAGGAAACGCCCCAAAGGGCAACGTGGACACGTCCAAAATTTTGGAAGAAAACAGAGGTGTTTTTTGCGAAGTGCCTACCTGTAGATATTGGCCTCTAGCTCAGCCGGCACCTAGGGAAACCTACTAAACCTGTGCATTTCTGAAAACTAGAGACCTAGGGTAATCCAAGGAGGGGTGACTTGCGGGGCTCGGACCAGGTTCTGTTACCCAGAATCCTTTGCAAACCTCAAAATTTGGCTAAAAAAACACATGTTCCTCACATTTCTGTGGCAGAAAGTTCTGGAATCTGAGAGGAGCCACAAATTTCCTTCCACCCAGCGTTCCCCCAAGTCTCCCGATAAAAATGATACCTCACTTGTGTGGGTAGGCCTAGAGCCCGCGACATGAAACACACCAAAGCGCAACGTGGACACATCCAAAATTTTGGAAGAAAACAGAGGTGTTTTTTGCGAAGTGCCTACCTGTAGATAGTGGCCTCTAGCTCAGCCGGCACCTATGGAAACCTACCAAACCTGTGCATTTCTGAAAACTAGAGACCTAGGGGAATCCAAGGAGGGGTGACTTGCGGGGCTCGGACCAGGTTCTGTTACCCAGAATCCTTTGCAAACCTCAAAATTTGGCTAAAAAAACACATGTTCCTCACATTTCTGTGGCAGAAAGTTCTGGAATCTGAGAGGAGCCACAAATTTCCTTCCACCCAGCGTTCCCCCAAGTCTCCTGATAAAAATTATACCTCACTTGTGTGGGTAGGCCTAGCGCCCGCGACAGGAAACACCCCAAAGCGCAACGTGGACACGTCCAAAATTTTGGAAGAAAACAGAGGTGTTTTTTGCGAAGTGCCTACCTGTAGATATTGGCCTCTAGCTCAGCCGGCACCTAGGGAAACCTACTAAACCTGTGCATTTCTGAAAACTAGAGACCTAGGGTAATCCAAGGAGGGGTGACTTGCGGGGCTCGGACCAGCTTCTGTTACCCAGAATCCTTTGCAAACCTCAAAATTTGGCTGTGTTCCTCACATTTCTGTGGCAGAAAGTTCTGGAATCTGAGAGGAGCCACAAATTTCCTTCCACCCAGCGTTCCCCCAAGTCTCCCGATAAAAATGATACCTCACTTGTGTGGGTAGGCCTAGAGCCCGCGACAGGAAACACACCAAAGCGCAACGTGGACACATCCAAAATTTTGGAAGAAAACAGAGGTGTTTTTTGCGAAGTGCCTACCTGTAGATTTTGGCCTCTAGCTCAGCCGGCACCTATGGAAACCTACCAAACCTGTGCATTTCTGAAAACTAGAGACCTAGGGGAATCCAAGGAGGGGTGACTTGCGGGGCTCGGACCAGGTTCTGTTACCCAGAATCCTTTGCAAACCTCAAAATTTGGCTAAAAAAACACATGTTCCTCACATTTCTGTGGCAGAAAGTTCTGGAATCTGAGAGGAGCCACAAATTTCCTTCCACCCAGCGTTCCCCCAAGTCTCCCGATAAAAATGATACCTCACTTGTGTGGGTAGGCCTAGAGCCCGCGACAGGAAACACACCAAAGCGCAACGTGGACACATCAAAAATTTTGGAAGAAAACAGAGGTGTTTTTTGCGAAGTGCCTACCTGTAGATTTTGGCCTCTAGCTCAGCCGGCACCTAGGGAAACCTACCAAACCTGTGGATTTCTGAAAACTATAGACCTAGGGGAATCCAAGGAGGGGTGACTTGCGGGGCTCGGACCAGGTTCTGTTACCCAGAATCCTTTGCAAACCTCAAAATGTGGCTAAAAAAACACATGTTCCTCACATTTCTCTGGCAGAAAGTTCTGGAATCTGAGAGGAGCCACAAATTTCCTTCCACCCAGCGTTCCCCCAAGTCTCCCGATAAAAATGATACCTCAATTGTGTGGGTAGGCCTAGCGCCCGCGACAGGAAACATCCCAAAGCGCAACGTGGACACATCCAAAATTTTGGAAGAAAACAGAGGTGTTTTTTGCGAAGTGCATACCTGTAGATTTTGGCCTCTAGCTCAGCCGGCACCTAGGGAAACCTACCAAACCTGTGCATTTCTGAAAACTAGAGACCTAGGGGAATCCAAGGAGGGGTGACTTGGGGGCTCGGACCAGGTTCTGTTAACCAGAGTCCTTTGCAAAACTCAAAATTTGGCTAAAAAAACACATGTTCCTCACATTTCTGTGGCAGAAAGTTCTGGAATCTGAGAGGAGCCACAAATTTCCTTCCACCCAGCGTTCCCCCAAGTCTCCCGATAAAAATGATACCTCACTTGTGTGGGTAGGCCTAGCGCCCGCGACAGGAAACGCCCCAAAGCGCAACGTGGACACGTCCAAAATTTTGGAAGAAAACAGAGGTGTTTTTTGCGAAGTGCCTACCTGTAGATATTGGCCTCTAGCTCAGCCGGCACCTAGGGAAACCTACCAAACCTGTGCATTTCTGAAAACTAGAGACCTAGGGTAATCCAAGGAGGGGTGACTTGCGGGGCTCGGACCAGGTTCTGTTACCCAGAATCCTTTGCAAACCTCAAAATTTGGCTAAAAAAACACATGTTCCTCACATTTCTGTGGCAGAAAGTTCTGGAATCTGAGAGGAGCCACAAATTTCCTTCCACCCAGCGTTCCCCCAAGTCTCCCGATAAAAATGATACCTCACTTGTGTGGGTAGGCCTAGAGCCCGCGACAGGAAACACACCAAAGCGCAACGTGGACACATCCAAAATTTTGGAAGAAAACAGAGGTGTTTTTTGCGAAGTGCCTACCTGTAGATTTTGGCCTCTAGCTCAGCCGGCACCTATGGAAACCTACCAAACCTGTGCATTTCTGAAAACTAGAGACCTAGGGGAATCCAAGGAGGGGTGACTTGCGGGGCTCGGACCAGGTTCTGTTACCCAGAATCCTTTGCAAACCTCAAAATTTGGCTAAAAAAACACATGTTCCTCACATTTCTGTGGCAGAAAGTTCTGGAATCTGAGAGGAGCCACAAATTTCCTTCCACCCAGCGTTCCCCCAAGTCTCCTGATAAAAATTATACCTCACTTGTGTGGGTAGGCCTAGCGCCCGCGACAGGAAACACCCCAAAGCGCAACGTGGACACATCCAAAATTTTGGAAGAAAACAGAGGTGTTTTTTGCGAAGTGCCTACCTGTAGATTTTGGCCTCTAGCTCAGCCGGCACCTAGGGAAACCTACCAAACCTGTGCATTTCTGAAAACTAGAGACCTAGGGGAATCCAAGGAGGGGTGACTTGTGGGGCTCGGACCAGGTTCTGTTACCGAGAGTCCTTTGCAAACCTCAAAATTTGGCTAAAAAAACACATGTTCCTCACATTTCTGTGGCAGAAAGTTCTGGAATCTGAGAGGAGCCACAAATTTCCTTCCACCCAGCGTTCCCCCAAGTCTCCCGATAAAAATGATACCTCACTTGTGTGGGTAGGCCTAGCGCCCACGACAGGAAACGCCCCAAAGCGCAACGTGGACACGTCCAAAATTTTTGAAGAAAACAGAGATGTTTTTTGCGAAGTGCCTACCTGTAGATTTTGGCCTCTAGCGCAGCCGGCACCTAGGGAAACCTACCAAACCTGTGCATTTCTGAAAACTAGAGACCTAGGGGAATCCAAGATGGGGTGACTTGCGGGGCTCGGACCAGGTTCTGTTACCCTGAATCCTTTGCAAACCTCACAATTTGGCTAAAAAAACACATGTTCCTCACATTTCTGTGGCAGAAAGTTCTGGAATCTGAGAGGAGCCACAAATTTCCTTCCACCCAGCGTTCCCCCAAGTCTCCCGATAAAAATGATACCTCACTTTTGTGGGTAGGCCTAGAGCCCACGACAGGAAACACACCAAAGCGCAACGTGGACACATCAAAAATTTTGGAAGAAAACAGAGGTGTTTTTTGCGAAGTGCCTACCTGTAGATTTTGGCCTCTAGCTCAGCCGGCACCTAGGGAAACCTACCAAACCTGTGGATTTCTGAAAACTAGAGACCTAGGGGAATCCAAGGAGGGGTGACTTGCGGGGCTCGGACCAGGTTCTGTTACCCAGAATCCTTTGCAAACCTCAAAATGTGGCTAAAAAAACACATGTTCCTCACATTTCTCTGGCAGAAAGTTCTGGAATCTGAGAGGAGCCACAAATTTCCTTCCACCCAGCGTTCCCCCAAGTCTCCCGATAAAAATGATACCTCAATTGTGTGGGTAGGCCTAGCGCCCGCGACAGGAAACATCCCAAAGCGCAACGTGGACACATCCAAAATTTTGGAAGAAAACAGAGGTGTTTTTTGCGAAGTGCATACCTGTAGATTTTGGCCTCTAGCTCAGCCGGCACCTAGGGAAACCTACCAAACCTGTGCATTTCTGAAAACTAGAGACCTAGGGGAATCCAAGGAGGGGTGACTTGGGGGCTCGGACCAGGTTCTGTTAACCAGAGTCCTTTGCAAAACTCAAAATTTGGCTAAAAAAACACATGTTCCTCACATTTCTGTGGCAGAAAGTTCTGGAATCTGAGAGGAGCCACAAATTTCCTTCCACCCAGCGTTCCCCCAAGTCTCCCGATAAAAATGATACCTCACTTGTGTGGGTAGGCCTAGCGCCCGCGACAGGAAACGCCCCAAAGCGCAACGTGGACACGTCCAAAATTTTGGAAGAAAACAGAGGTGTTTTTTGCGAAGTGCCTACCTGTAGATATTGGCCTCTAGCTCAGCCGGCACCTAGAGAAACCTACTAAACCTGTGCATTTCTGAAAACTAGAGACCTAGGGTAATCCAAGGAGGGGTGACTTGCGGGGCTCGGACCAGGTTCTGTTACCCAGAATCCTTTGCAAACCTCAAAATTTGGCTAAAAAAACACATGTTCCTCACATTTCTGTGGCAGAAAGTTCTGGAATCTGAGAGGAGCCACAAATTTCCTTCCACCCAGCGTTCCCCCAAGTCTCCCGATAAAAATGATACCTCACTTGTGTGGGTAGGCCTGGAGCCCGCGACAGGAAACACACCAAAGCGCAACGTGGACACATCCAAAATTTTGGAAGAAAACAGAGGTGTTTTTTGCGAAGTGCCTACCTGTAGATTTTGGCCTCTAGCTCAGCCGGCACCTATGGAAACCTACCAAACCTGTGCATTTCTGAAAACTAGAGACCTAGGGGAATCCAAGGAGGGGTGACTTGCGGGGCTCGGACCAGGTTCTGTTACCCAGAATCCTTTGCAAACCTCAAAATTTGGCTAAAAAAACACATGTTCCTCACATTTCTGTGGCAGAAAGTTCTGGAATCTGAGAGGAGCCACAAATTTCCTTCCACCCAGCGTTCCCCCAAGTCTCCTGATAAAAATTATACCTCACTTGTGTGGGTAGGCCTAGCGCCCGTGACAGGAAACACCCCAAAGCGCAACGTGGACACATCCAAAATTTTGGAAGAAAACAGAGGTGTTTTTTGCGAAGTGCCTACCTGTAGATTTTGGCCTCTAGCTCAGCCGGCACCTAGGGAAACCTAACAAACCTGTGCATTTCTGAAAACTAGAGACCTAGGGGAATCCAAGGAGGGGTGACTTGTGGGGCTCGGACCAGGTTCTGTTACCGAGAGTCCTTTGCAAACCTCAAAATTTGGCTAAAAAAACACATGTTCCTCACATTTCTGTGGCAGAAAGTTCTGGAATCTGAGAGGAGCCACAAATTTCCTTCCACCCAGCGTTCCCCCAAGTCTCCCGATAAAAATGATACCTCACTTGTGAGGGTAGGCCTAGCGCCCGCGACAGGAAACGCCCCAAAGCGCAACGTGGACACGTCCAAAATTTTTGAAGAAAACAGAGATGTTTTTTGCGAAGTGCCTACCTGTAGATTTTGGCCTCTAGCGCAGCCGGCACCTAGGGAAACCTACCAAACCTGTGCATTTCTGAAAACTAGAGACCTAGGGGAATCCAAGGAGGGGTGACTTGCAGGGCTCGGACCAGGTTCTGTTACCCAGAATCCTTTGCAAACCTCAAAATTTGGCTAAAAAAACACATGTTCCTCACATTTCTGTGGCAGAAAGTTCTGGAATCTGAGAGGAGCCACAAATTTCCTTCCACCCAGCGTTCCCCCAAGTCTCCTGATAAAAATGATACCTCACTTGTGTGGGTAGGCCTAGCGCCCGCGACAGGAAACACCCCAAAGCTCAACGTGGACACATCCAAAATTTTGAAAGAAAACAGAGGTGTTTTTTGCGAAGTGCCTACCTGTAGATTTTGGCCTCTAGCTCAGCCGGCACCTAGGGAAACCTACCAAACTTGTGCATTTCTGAAAACTAGAGACCTAGGGGAATCCAATGAGGGGTGACTAGCGGGGCTCGGACCAGGTTCTGTTACCCAGAATCCTTTGCAAACCTCAAAATGTGGCTAAAAAAACACATGTTCCTCACATTTCTCTGGCAGAAAGTTCTGGAATCTGAGAGGAGCCACAAATTTCCTTCCACCCAGCGTTCCCCCAAATCTCCCGATAAAAATGATACCTCAATTGTGTGGGTAGGCCTAGCGCCCGCGACAGGAAACATCCCAAAGCGCAACGTGGACACATCCAAAATTTTGGAAGAAAACAGAGGTGTTTTTTGCGTAGTGCATACCTGTAGATTTTGGCCTCTAGCTCAGCCGGCACCTAGGGAAACCTACCAAACCTGTGCATTTCTGAAAACTAGAGACCTAGGGGAATCCAAGGAGGGGTGACTTGGGGGCTCGGACCAGGTTCTGTTAACCAGAGTCCTTTGCAAAACTCAAAATTTGGCTAAAAAAACACATGTTCCTCACATTTCTGTGGCAGAAAGTTCTGGAATCTGAGAGGAGCCACAAATTTCCTTCCACCCAGCGTTCCCCCAAGTCTCCCGATAAAAATGATACCTCACTTGTGTAGGTAGGCCTAGCGCCCGCGACAGGAAACGCCCCAAAGCGCAACGTGGACACGTCCAAAATTTTGGAAGAAAACAGAGGTGTTTTTTGCGAAGTGCCTACCTGTAGATATTGGCCTCTAGCTCAGCCGGCACCTAGAGAAACCTACTAAACCTGTGCATTTCTGAAAACTAGAGACCTAGGGTAATCCAAGGAGGGGTGACTTGCGGGGCTCGGACCAGGTTCTGTTACCCAGAATCCTTTGCAAACCTCAAAATTTGGCTAAAAAAACACATGTTCCTCACATTTCTGTGGCAGAAAGTTCTGGATTCTGAGAGGAGCCACAAATTTCCTTCCACCCAGCGTTCCCCCAAGTCTCCCGATAAAAATGATACCTCACTTGTGTGGGTAGGCCTAGAGCCCGCGACAGGAAACACACCAAAGCGCAACGTGGACACATCCAAAATTTTGGAAGAAAACAGAGGTGTTTTTTGCGAAGTGCCTACCTGTAGATTTTGGCCTCTAGCTCAGCCGGCACCTATGGAAACCTACCAAACCTGTGCATTTCTGAAAACTAGAGACCTAGGGGAATCCAAGGAGGGGTGACTTGCGGGGCTCGGACCAGGTTCTGTTACCCAGAATCCTTTGCAAACCTCAAAATTTGGCTAAAAAAACACATGTTCCTCACATTTCTGTGGCAGAAAGTTCTGGAATCTGAGAGGAGCCACAAATTTCCTTCCACCCAGCGTTCCCCCAAGTCTCCTGATAAAAATTATACCTCACTTGTGTGGGTAGGCCTAGCGCCCGCGACAGGAAACACCCCAAAGCGCAACGTGGACACATCCAAAATTTTGGAAGAAAACAGAGGTGTTTTTTGCGAAGTGCCTACCTGTAGATTTTGGCCTCTAGCTCAGCCGGCACCTAGGGAAACCTACCAAACCTGTGCATTTCTGAAAACTAGAGACCTAGGGGAATCCAAGATGGGGTGACTTGCGGGGCTCGGACCAGGTTCTGTTACCCAGAATCCTTTGCAAACCTCACAATTTGGCTAAAAAAACACATGTTCCTCACATTTCTGTGGCAGAAAGTTCTGGAATCTGAGAGGAGCCACAAATTTCCTTCCACCCAGCGTTCCCCCAAGTCTCCCGATAAAAATGATACCTCAATTGTGTGGGTAGGCCTAGCGCCCGCGACAGGAAACATCCCAAAGCGCAACGTGGACACATCCAAAATTTTGGAAGAAAACAGAGGTGTTTTTTGCGAAGTGCCTACCTGTAGATTTTGGCCTCTAGCTCAGCCGGCACCTAGGGAAACCTACCAAACCTGTGCATTTCTGAAAACTAGAGACCTAGGGGAATCCAAGGAGGGGTGACTTGGGGGCTCGGACCAGGTTCTGTTAACCAGAGTCCTTTGCAAAACTCAAAATTTGGCTAAAAAAACACATGTTCCTCACATTTCTGTGGCAGAAAGTTCTGGAATCTGAGAGGAGCCACAAATTTCCTTCCACCCAGCGTTCCCCCAAGTCTCCCGATAAAAATGATACCTCACTTGTGTGGGTAGGCCTAGCGCCCGCGACAGGAAACGCCCCAAAGCGCAACGTGGACACGTCCAAAATTTTGGAAGAAAACAGAGGTGTTTTTTGCGAAGTGCCTACCTGTAGATATTGGCCTCTAGCTCAGCCGGCACCTAGGGAAACCTACTAAACCTGTGCATTTCTGAAAACTAGAGACCTAGGGTAATCCAAGGAGGGGTGACTTGCGGGGCTCGGACCAGGTTCTGTTACCCAGAATTCTTTGCAAACCTCAAAATTTGGCTAAAAAAACACATGTTCCTCACATTTCTGTGGCAGAAAGTTCTGGAATCTGAGAGGAGCCACAAATTTCCTTCCACCCAGCGTTCCCCCAAGTCTCCCGATAAAAATGATACCTCACTTGTGTGGGTAGGCCTAGAGCCCGCGACAGGAAACACACCAAAGCGCAACGTGGACACATCCAAAATTTTGGAAGAAAACAGAGGTGTTTTTTGCGAAGTGCCTACCTGTAGATTTTGGCCTCTAGCTCAGCCGGCACCTATTGAAACCTACCAAACCTGTGCATTTCTGAAAACTAGAGACCTAGGGGAATCCAAGGAGGGGTGACTTGCAGGGCTCGGACCTGGTTCTGTTACCCAGAATCCTTTGCAAACCTCAAAATTTGGCTAAAAAAACACATGTTCCTCACATTTCTGTGGCAGAAAGTTCTGGAATCCGAGAGGAGCCACAAATTTCCTTCCACCCAGCGTTCCCCCAAGTCTCCTGATAAAAATTATACCTCACTTGTGTGGGTAGGCCTAGCGCCCGCGACAGGAAACACCCCAAAGCGCAACGTGGACACATCCAAAATTTTGGAAGAAAACAGAGGTGTTTTTTGCGAAGTGCCTACCTGTAGATTTTGGCCTCTAGCGCAGCCGGCACCTAGGGAAACCTACCAAACCTGTGCATTTCTGAAAACTAGAGACCTAGGGGAATCCAAGATGGGGTGACTTGCGGGGCTCGGACCAGGTTCTGTTACCCAGAATCCTTTGCAAACCTCACAATTTGGCTAAAAAAACACATGTTCCTCACATTTCTGTGGCAGAAAGTTCTGGAATCTGAGAGGAGCCACAAATTTCCTTCCACCCAGCGTTCCCCCAAGTCTCCCGATAAAAATGATACCTCACTTGTGTGGGTAGGCCTAGAGCCCGCGACAGGAAACACACCAAAGCGCAACGTGGACACATCAAAAATTTTGGAAGAAAACAGAGGTGTTTTTTGCGAAGTGCCTACCTGTAGATTTTGGCCTCTAGCTCAGCCGGCACCTAGGGAAACCTACCAAACCTGTGGATTTCTGAAAACTAGAGACCTAGGGGAATCCAAGGAGGGGTGACTTGCGGGGCTCGGACCAGGTTCTGTTACCCAGAATCCTTTGCAAACCTCAAAATTTGGCTAAAAAAACACATGTTCCTCACATTTCTCTGGCAGAAAGTTCTGGAATCTGAGAGGAGCCACAAATTTCCTTCCACCCAGCGTTCCCCCAAGTCTCCCGATAAAAATGATACCTCAATTGTGTGGGTAGGCCTAGCGCCCGCGACAGGAAACATCCCAAAGCGCAACGTGGACACATCCAAAATTTTGGAAGAAAACAGAGGTGTTTTTTGCGAAGTGCATACCTGTAGATTTTGGCCTCTAGCTCAGCCGGCACCTAGGGAAACCTACCAAACCTGTGCATTTCTGAAAACTAGAGACCTAGGGGAATCCAAGGAGGGGTGACTTGGGGGCTCGGACCAGGTTCTGTTAACCAGAGTCCTTTGCAAAACTCAAAATTTGGCTAAAAAAACACATGTTCCTCACATTTCTGTGGCAGAAAGTTCTGGAATCTGAGAGGAGCCACAAATTTCCTTCCACCCAGCGTTCCCCCAAGTCTCCCGATAAAAATGATACCTCACTTGTGTGGGTAGGCCTAGCGCCCGCGACAGGAAACGCCCCAAAGCGCAACGTGGACACGTCCAAAATTTTGGAAGAAAACAGAGGTGTTTTTTGCGAAGTGCCTACCTGTAGATATTGGCCTCTAGCTCAGCCGGCACCTAGGGAAACCTACTAAACCTGTGCATTTCTGAAAACTAGAGACCTAGGGTAATCCAAGGAGGGGTGACTTGCGGGGCTCGGACCAGGTTCTGTTACCCAGAATCCTTTGCAAACCTCAAAATTTGGCTAAAAAAACACATGTTCCTCACATTTCTGTGGCAGAAAGTTCTGGAATCTGAGAGGAGCCACAAATTTCCTTCCACCCAGCGTTCCCCCAAGTCTCCCGATAAAAATGATACCTCACTTGTGTGGGTAGGCCTAGAGCCCGCGACAGGAAACACACCAAAGCGCAACGTGGACACATCCAAAATTTTGGAAGAAAACAGAGGTGTTTTTTGCGAAGTGCCTACCTGTAGATTTTGGCCTCTAGCTCAGCCGGCACCTATGGAAACCTACCAAACCTGTGCATTTCTGAAAACTAGAGACCTAGGGGAATCCAAGGAGGGGTGACTTGCGGGGCTCGGACCAGGTTCTGTTACCCAGAATCCTTTGCAAACCTCAAAATTTGGCTAAAAAAACACATGTTCCTCACATTTCTGTGGCAGAAAGTTCTGGAATCTGAGAGGAGCCACAAATTTCCTTCCACCCAGCGTTCCCCCAAGTCTCCTGATAAAAATTATACCTCACTTGTGTGGGTAGGCCTAGCGCCCGCGACAGGAAACACCCCAAAGCGCAACGTGGACACATCCAAAATTTTGGAAGAAAACAGAGGTGTTTTTTGCGAAGTGCCTACCTGTAGATTTTGGCCTCTAGCTCAGCCGGCACCTAGGGAAACCTACCAAACCTGTGCATTTCTGAAAACTAGAGACCTAGGGGAATCCAAGGAGGGGTGACTTGTGGGGCTCGGACCAGGTTCTGTTACCGAGAGTCCTTTGCAAACCTCAAAATTTGGCTAAAAAAACACATGTTCCTCACATTTCTGTGGCAGAAAGTTCTGGAATCTGAGAGGAGCCACAAATTTCCTTCCACCCAGCATTCCCCCAAGTCTCCCGATAAAAATGATACCTCACTTGTGTGGGTAGGCCTAGCGCCCGCGACAGGAAACGCCCCAAAGCGCAACGTGGACACGTCCAAAATTTTTGAAGAAAACAGAGATGTTTTTTGCGAAGTGCCTACCTGTAGATTTTGGCCTCTAGCGCAGCCGGCACCTAGGGAAACCTACCAAACCTGTGCATTTCTGAAAACTAGAGACCTAGGGGAATCCAAGGAGGGGTGACTTGCAGGGCTCGGACCAGGTTCTGTTACCCAGAATCCTTTGCAAACCTCAAAATTTGGCTAAAAAAACACATGTTCCTCACATTTCTGTGGCTGAAAGTTCTGGAATCTGAGAGGAGCCACAAATTTCCTTCCACCCAGCGTTCCCCCAAGTCTCCTGATAAAAATGATACCTCACTTGTGTCGGTAGGCCTAGCGCCCGCGACAGGAAACACCCCAAAGCTCAACGTGGACACATCCAAAATTTTGAAAGAAAACAGAGGTGTTTTTTGCGAAGTGCCTACCTGTAGATTTTGGCCTCTAGCTCAGCCGGCACCTAGGGAAACCTACCAAACTTGTGCATTTCTGAAAACTAGAGACCTAGGGGAATCCAATGAGGGGTGACTAGCGGGGCTCGGACCAGGTTCTGTTAACCAGAATCCTTTGCAAACCTCAAAATGTGGCTAAAAAAACACATGTTCCTCACATTTCTCTGGCAGAAAGTTCTGGAATCTGAGAGGAGCCACAAATTTCCTTCCACCCAGCGTTCCCCCAAGTCTCCCGATAAAAATGATACCTCAATTGTGTGGGTAGGCCTAGCGCCCGCGACAGGAAACATCCCAAAGCGCAACGTGGACACATCCAAAATTTTGGAAGAAAACAGAGGTGTTTTTTGCGAAGTGCATACCTGTAGATTTTGGCCTCTAGCTCAGCCGGCACCTAGGGAAACCTACCAAACCTGTGCATTTCTGAAAACTAGAGACCTAGGGGAATCCAAGGAGGGGTGACTTGGGGGCTCGAACCAGGTTCTGTTAACCAGAGTCCTTTGCAAAACTCAAAATTTGGCTAAAAAAACACATGTTCCTCACATTTCTGTGGCAGAAAGTTCTGGAATCTGAGAGGAGCCACAAATTTCCTTCCACCCAGCGTTCCCCCAAGTCTCCTGATAAAAATGATACCTCACTTGAGTGGGTAGGCCTAGCGCCCGCGACAGGAAACACCCCAAAGCGCAACGTGGACACATCCAAAATTTTGGAAGAAAACAGAGGTGTTTTTTGCGAAGTGCCTACCTGTAGATTTTAGCCTCTAGCTCAGCCGGCACCTAGGGAAACCTACCAAACCTGTGCATTTTTGAAAACTAGAGTCCTAGGGGATTCCAAGGAGGGGTGACTTGCGGGGCTCGGACCAGGTTCTGTTACCGAGAGTCCTTTGCAAACCTCAAAATTTGGCTAAAAAAAACTCATGTTCCTCACATTTCTGTGGCAGAAAGTTCTGGAATCTGAGAGGAGCCACAAATTTCCTTCCACCCAGCGTTCCCCCAAGTCTCCCGATAAAAATGATACCTCACTTGTGTGGGTAGGCCTAGCGCCCGCGACAGGAAACGCCCCAAAGCGCAACGTGGACACGTCCAAAATGTATGAAGAAAACAGAGGTGTTTTTTGCGAAGTGCCTACCTGTAGATTTTGGCCTCTAGCTCAGCCGGCACCTAGGGAAACCTACCAAACCTGTGCATTTCTGAAAACTAGAGGCCTAGGGGAATCCAAGGAGGGGTGACTTGCGGGGCTCGGACCAGGTTCTGTTACCCAGAATCCTTTGCAAACCTCAAAATTTGGCTAAAAAAACACATGTTCCTCACATTTCTGTGGCAGAAAGTTCTGGAATCTGAGAGGAGCCACAAATTTCCTTCCACCCAGCGTTCCCCCAAGTCTCCCGATAAAAATGATACCTCACTTGTGTGGGTAGGCCTAGAGCCCGCGACAGGAAACACACCAAAGCGCAACGTGGACACATCCAAAATTTTGGAAGAAAACAGAGGTGTTTTTTGCGAAGTGCCTACCTGTAGATTTTGGCCTCTAGCTCAGCCGGCACCTATGGAAACCTACCAAACCTGTGCATTTCTGAAAACTAGAGACCTAGGGGAATCCAAGGAGGGGTGACTTGCGGGGCTCGGACCAGGTTCTGTTACCCAGAATCCTTTGCAAACCTCAAAATTTGGCTAGAAAAACACATGTTCCTCACATTTCTGTGGCAGAAAGTTCTGGAATCTGAGAGGAGCCACAAATTTCCTTCCACCCAGCGTTCCCCCAAGTCTCCCGATAAAAATGATACCTCACTTGTGTGGGTAGGCCTAGCGCCCGCGACAGGAAATGCCCCAAAGCGCAACGTGGACACGTCCAAAATTTTTGAAGAAAACAGAGGTGTTTTTTGCGAAGTGCCTACCTGTAGATTTTGGCCTCTAGCTCAGCCGGCACCTAGGGAAACCTACCAAACCTGTGCATTTCTGAAAACTAGAGACCTAGGGGAATCCAAGGAGGGGTGACTTGCGGGGCTCGGACCAGGTTCTGTTACCGAGAGTCCTTTGCAAACCTCAAAATTTGGCTAAAAAAACACATGTTCCTCACATTTCTGTGGCAGAAAGTTCTGGAATCTGAGAGGAGCCACAAATTTCCTTCCACCCAGCGTTCCCCCAAGTCTCCTGATAAAAATGATACCTCACTTGTGTGGGTAGGCCTAGCGCCCGCGACAGGAAACACCCCAAAGCGCAACGTGGACACATCCAAAATTTTGAAAGAAAACAGAGGTGTTTTTTGCGAAGTGCCTACCTGTAGATTTTGGCCTCTAGCTCAGCCGGCACCTAGGCAATCCTACCAAACCTGTGCATTTCTGAAAACTAGAGACCTAGGGGAATCCAGGGAGGGGTGACTTGCGGGGCTCGGACCAGGTTCTGTTACCCAGAATCCTTTGCAAACCTCAAAATTTGGCTAAAAAAACACATGTTCCTCACATTTCTGTGGCAGAAAGTTCTGGAATCTGAGAGGAGCCACAAATTTCCTTCCACCCAGCGTTCCCCCAAGTCTACCGATAAAAATGATACCTCACTTGTGTGGGTATGCCTAGCTCCCGCGACAGGAAACACCCCAAAGCGCAACGTGGACACATCCAAAATTTTGGAAGTAAACAGAGGTGTTTTTTGCGAAGTGCCTACCTGTAGATTTTGGCCTCTAGCTCAGCCGGCACATAGGGAAACCTACCAAACCTGTGCATTTCTGAAAACTAGAGACCTAGGAGAATCCAAGGAGGGGTGACTTGCGGGGCTCGGACCAGGTTCTGTTACCTAGAGTCCTTTGCAAACCTCAAAATTTGGCTAAAAAAACACATGTTCCTCACATTTCTGTTTCAGAAAGTTCTGGAATCTGAGAGGAGCCACAAATTTCCTTCCACCCAGCGTTCCCCCAAGTCTCCCGATAAAAATGATACCTCACTTGTGTGGGTAGGCCTAGCGCCCGCGACAGGAAACGCCCCAAAGCGCAACGTGGACACGTCCAAAATTTATGAAGAAAACAGAGGTGTTTTTTGCGAAGTGCCTACCTGTAGATTTTGGCCTCTAGCTCAGCCGGCACCTAGGGAAACCTACCAAACCTGTGCATTTCTGACAACTAGAGACCTAGGGGAATCCAAGGAGGGGTGACTTGAAGGGATCGGACCAGGTTCTGTTACCCAGAATCCTTTGCAAACCTCAAAATTTGGCTAAAAAAACACATGTTCCTCACATTTCTGTGGCAGAAAGTTCTGGAATCTGAGAGGAGCCACAAATTTCCTTCCACCCAGCGTTCCCCCAAGTCTCCCGATAAAAATGATACCTCAATTGTGTGGTTAGGCCTAGAGCCCGCGACAGGAAACACACCAAAGCGCAAAGTGGACACATCCAAAATTTTGGAAGAAAACAGAGGTGTTTTTTGCGAAGTGCCTACCTGTAGATTTTGGCCTCTAGCTCAGCCGGCACCTATGGAAACCTACCAAACCTGTGCATTTCTGAAAACTAGAGACCTAGGGGAATCCAAGGAGGGGTGACTTGCGGGGCTCGGACCAGGTTCTGTTACCCAGAATCCTTTGCAAACCTCAAAATTTGGCTAGAAAAACACATGTTCCTCACATTTCTGTGGCAGAAAGTTCTGGAATCTGAGAGGAGCCACAAATTTCCTTCCACCCAGCGTTCCCCCAAGTCTCCCGATAAAAATGATACCTCACTTGTGTGGGTAGGCCTAGAGCCCGCGACAGGAAACACACCAAAGCGCAACGTGGACACATCCAAAATTTGGAAGAAAACAGAGGTGTTTTTTGCGAAGTGCCTACCTGTAGATTTTGGCCTCTAGCTCAGCCGGCACCTAGGGAAACCTACCAAACCTGTGCATTTCTGCAATCTAGAGACCTAGGGGAATCCAAGGAGGGGTGACTTGCGGGGCTCGGACCAGGTTCTGTTACCCAGAATCCTTTGCAAACCTCAAAATTTGGCTAAAAAAACACATGTTCCTCACATTTCTGTGGCAGAAAGTTCTGGAATCTGAGAGGAGCCACAAATTTCCTTCCACCCAGCGTTCCCCCAAGTCTACCGATAAAAATGATACCTCACTTGTGTGGGTATGCCTAGCTCCCGCGACAGGAAACACCCCAAAGCGCAACGTGGACACATCCAAAATTTTGGAAGTAAACAGAGGTGTTTTTTGCGAAGTGCCTACCTGTAGATTTTGGCCTCTAGCTCAGCCGGCACATAGGGAAACCTACCAAACCTGTGCATTTCTGAAAACTAGAGACCTAGGAGAATCCAAGGAGGGGTGACTTGCGGGGCTCGGACCAGGTTCTGTTACCTAGAGTCCTTTGCAAACCTCAAAATTTGGCTAAAAAAACACATGTTCCTCACATTTCTGTTTCAGAAAGTTCTGGAATCTGAGAGGAGCCACAAATTTCCTTCCACCCAGCGTTCCCCCAAGTCTCCCGATAAAAATGATACCTCACTTGTGTGGGTAGGCCTAGCGCCCGCGACAGGAAACGCCCCAAAGCGCAACGTGGACACGTCCAAAATTTATGAAGAAAACAGAGGTGTTTTTTGCGAAGTGCCTACCTGTAGATTTTGGCCTCTAGCTCAGCCGGCACCTAGGGAAACCTACCAAACCTGTGCATTTCTGACAACTAGAGACCTAGGGGAATCCAAGGAGGGGTGACTTGCGGGGATCGGACCAGGTTCTGTTACCCAGAATCCTTTGCAAACCTCAAAATTTGGCTAAAAAAACACATGTTCCTCACATTTCTGTGGCAGAAAGTTCTGGAATCTGAGAGGAGCCACAAATTTCCTTCCACCCAGCGTTCCCCCAAGTCTCCCGATAAAAATGATACCTCAATTGTGTGGGTAGGCCTAGAGCCCGCGACAGGAAACACACCAAAGCGCAAAGTGGACTCATCCAAAATTTTGGAAGAAAACAGAGGTGTTTTTTGCGAAGTGCCTACCTGTAGATTTTGGCCTCTAGCTCAGCCGGCACCTATGGAAACCTACCAAACCTGTGCATTTCTGAAAACTAGAGACCTAGGGGAATCCAAGGAGGGGTGACTTGCGGGGCTCGGACCAGGTTCTGTTACCCAGAATCCTTTGCAAACCTAAAAATTTGGCTAGAAAAACACATGTTCCTCACATTTCTGTGGCAGAAAGTTCTGGAATCTGAGAGGAGCCACAAATTTCCTTCCACCCAGCGTTCCCCCAAGTCTCCCGATAAAAATGATACCTCACTTGTGTGGGTAGGCCTAGAGCCCGCGACAGGAAACACACCAAAGCGCAACGTGGACACATCCAAAATTTGGAAGAAAACAGAGGTGTTTTTTGCGAAGTGCCTACCTGTAGATTTTGGCCTCTAGCTCAGCCGGCACCTAGGGAAACCTACCAAACCTGTGCATTTCTGCAATCTAGAGACCTAGGGGAATCCAAGGAGGGGTGACTTGCGGGGCTCGGACCAGGTTCTGTTACCCAGAATCCTTTGCAAACCTCAAAATTTGGCTAATAAAACACATGTTCCTCACATTTCTGTGGCAGAAAGTTCTGGAATCTGAGAGGAGCCACACATTTCCTTCCACCCAGCGTTCCCCCAAGTCTCCCGATAAAAATGATACCTCACTTGTGTGGGTAGGCCTAGCGCCCGCGGCAGGAAACGCCCCAAAGCGCAACGTGGACACATCCAAAATTTTGGAAGAAAACAGAGGCGTTTTTTGCGAAGTGCCTTCCTGTAGATTTTGGCCTCTAGCTCAGCCGGCACCTATGGAAACCTACCAAACCTGTGCATTTCTGAAAACTAGAGACCTAGGGGAATCCAAGATGGGGTGACTTGCGGGGCTCGGACCAGGTTCTGTTACCCAGAATCCTTTGCAAACCTCACAATTTGGCTAAAAAAACACATGTTCCTCACATTTCTGTGGCAGAAAGTTCTGGAATCTGAGAGGAGCCACAAATTTCCTTCCACCCAGCGTTCCCCCAAGTCTCCCGATAAAAATGATACCTCACTTGTGTGGGTAGGCCTAGAGCCCGCGACAGGAAACACACCAAAGCGCAACGTGGACACATCAAAAATTTTGGAAGAAAACAGAGGTGTTTTTTGCGAAGTGCCTACCTGTAGATTTTGGCGTCTAGCTCAGCCGGCACCTAGGGAAACCTACCAAACCTGTGGATTTCTGAAAACTAGAGACCTAGGGGAATCCAAGGAGGGGTGACTTGCGGGACTCGGACCAGGTTCTGTTACCCAGAATCCTTTGCAAACCTCAAAATTTGGCTAAAAAAACACATGTTCCTCACATTTCTGTGGCAAAAAGTTCTGGAATCTGAGAGGAGCCACAAATTTCCTTCCACCCAGCGTTCCCCCAAGTCTCCCGATAAAAATGATACCTCAATTGTGTGGGTAGGCCTAGCGCCCGCAACAGGAAACATCCCAAAGCGCAACGTGGACACATCCAAAATTTTGGAAGAAAACAGAGGTGTTTTTTGCGAAGTGCCTACCTGTAGATTTTGGCCTCTAGCTCAGCCGGCACCTAGGGAAACCTACCAAACCTGTGCATTTCTGAAAACTAGAGACCTAGGGGAATCCAAGGAGGGGTTACTTGCGGGGCTCGGACCAGGTTCTGTTAACCAGAGTCCTTTGCAAAACTCAAAATTTGGCTAAAAAAACACATGTTACTCACATTTCTGTGGCAGAAAGTTCTGGAATCTGAGAGGACCCACAAATTTCCTTCCACCCAGCGTTCCCCCAAGTCTCCCGATAAAAATGATACCTCACTTGTGTGGGTAGGCCTAGCGCCCGCGACAGGAAACGCCCCAAAGCGCAACGTGGACACGTCCAAAATTTTGGAAGAAAACAGAGGTGTTTTTTGCGAAGTGCCTACCTGTAGATATTGGCCTCTAGCTCAGCCGGCACCTAGGGAAACCTACTAAACCTGTGCATTTCTGAAAACTAGAGACCTAGGGTAATCCAAGGAGGGGTGACTTGCGGGGCTCGGACCAGGTTCTGTTACCCAGAATCCTTTGCAAACCTCAAAATTTGGCTAAAAAAACACATGTTCCTCACATTTCTGTGGCAGAAAGTTCTGGAATCTGAGAGGAGCCACAAATTTCCTTCCACCCAGCGTTCCCCCAAGTCTCCCGATAAAAATGATACCTCACTTGTGTGGGTAGGCCTAGCGCCCGCGACAGGAAACAAAACAAAGCGCAACGTGGACACATCCAAAATTTTGGAAGAAAACAGAGGTGTTTTTTGCGAAGTGCCTACCTGTAGATTTTGGCCTCTAGCTCAGCCGGCACCTATGGAAACCTACCAAACCTGTGCATTTCTGAAAACTAGAGACCTAGGGGAATCCAAGGAGGGGTGACTTGCGGGGCTCGGACCAGGTTCTGTTACCCAGAATCCTTTGCAAACCTCAAAATTTGGCTAAAAAAACACATGTTCCTCACATTTCTCTGGCAGAAAGTTCTGGAATCTGAGAGGAGCCACAAATTTCCTTCCACCCAGCGTTCCCCCAAGTCTCCCGATAAAAATGATACCTCAATTGTGTGGGTAGGCCTAGCGCCCGCAACAGGAAACATCCCAAAGCGCAACGTGGACACATCCAAAATTTTGGAAGAAAACAGAGGTGTTTTTTGCGAAGTGCCTACCTGTAGATTTTGGCCTCTAGCTCAGCCGGCACCTAGGGAAACCTACCAAACCTGTGCATTTCTGAAAACTAGAGACCTAGGGGAATCCAAGGAGGGGTTACTTGCGGGGCTCGGACCAGGTTCTGTTAACCAGAGTCCTTTGCAAAACTCAAAATTTGGCTAAAAAAACACATGTTCCTCACATTTCTGTGGCAGAAAGTTCTGGAATCTGAGAGGACCCACAAATTTCCTTCCACCCAGCGTTCCCCCAAGTCTCCCGATAAAAATGATACCTCACTTGTGTGGGTAGGCCTAGCGCCCGCGACAGGAAACGCCCCAAAGCGCAACGTGGACACGTCCAAAATTTTGGAAGAAAACAGAGGTGTTTTTTGCGAAGTGCCTACCTGTAGATATTGGCCTCTAGCTCAGCCGGCGCCTAGGGAAACCTACTAAACCTGTGCATTTCTGAAAACTAGAGACCTAGGGTAATCCAAGGAGGGGTGACTTGCGGGGCTCGGACCAGGTTCTGTTACCCAGAATCCTTTGCAAACCTCAAAATTTGGCTAAAAAAACACATTTTCCTCACATTTCTGTGGCAGAAAGTTCTGGAATCTGAGAGGAGCCACAAATTTCCTTCCACCCAGCGTTCCCCCAAGTCTCCCGATAAAAATGATACCTCACTTGTGTGGGTAGGCCTAGCGCCCGCGACAGGAAACACCACAAAGCGCAACGTGGACACATCCAAAATTTTGGAAGAAAACAGAGGTGTTTTTTGCGAAGTGCCTACCTGTAGATTTTGGCCTCTAGCTCAGCCGGCACCTATGGAAACCTACCAAACCTGTGCATTTCTGTAAACTAGAGACCTAGGGGAATCCAAGGAGGGGTGACTTGCGGGGCTTGGACCAGGTTCTGTTACCCAGAGTCCTTTGCAAACCTCAAAATTTGGCTAAAAAAACACATGTTCCTCACATTTCTGTGGCAGAAAGTTTTGGAATCTGAGAGGACCCACAAATTTCCTTCCACCCAGCGTTCCCCCAAGTCTCCCGATAAAAATGATACCTCACTTGTGTGGGTAGGCCTTGAGCCCGCGACAGGAAACACACCAAAGCGCAACGTGGACACATCCAAAATTTTGGAAGAAAACAGAGGTGTTTTTTGCGAAGTGCCTACCTGTAGATTTTGGCCTCTAGCTCAGCCGGCACCTATGGAAACCTAACAAACTTGTGCATTTCTGACAACTAGAGACCTAGGGGAATCCAAGGAGGGGTGACTTGCGGGGCTCGGACCAGGTTCTGTTACCCAGAATCCTTTGCAAACCTCAAAATTTGGCTAAAAAAACACATGTTCCTCAAATTTCTGTGGCAGAAAGTTCTGGAATCTGAGAGGAGCCACAAATTTCCTTCCACCCAGCGTTCCCCCAAGTCTCCCGATAAAAATGATACCTCACTTGTGTGGGTAGGCCTAGCGCCCGCGACAGGAAACACCACAAAGCGCAACGTGGACACATCCAAAATTTTGGAAGAAAACAGAGGTGTTTTTTGCGAAGTGCCTACCTGTAGATTTTGGCCTCTAGCTCAGCCGGCACCTATGGAAACCTACCAAACCTGTGCATTTATGAAAACTAGAGACCTAGGGGAATCCAAGGAGGGGTGACTTGCGGGGCTCGGACCAGGTTCTGTTACCCAGAATCCTTTGCAAACCTCAAAATTTGGCTAAAAAAACACATGTTCCTCACATTTCTCTGGCAGAAAGTTCTGGAATCTGAGAGGAGCCACAAATTTCCTTCCACCCAGCGTTCCCCCAAGTCTCCCGATAAAAATGATACCTCAATTGTGTGGGTAGGCCTAGCGCCCGCAACAGGAAACATCCCAAAGCGCAACGTGGACACATCCAAAATTTTGGAAGAAAACAGAGGTGTTTTTTGCGAAGTGCCTACCTGTAGATTTTGGCCTCTAGCTCAGCCGGCACCTAGGGAAACCTACCAAACCTGTGCATTTCTGAAAACTAGAGACCTAGGGGAATCCAAGGAGGGGTTACTTGCGGGGCTCGGACCAGGTTCTGTTAACCAGAGTCCTTTGCAAAACTCAAAATTTGGTTAAAAAAACACATGTTCCTCACATTTCTGTGGCAGAAAGTTCTGGAATCTGAGAGGACCCACAAATTTCCTTCCACCCAGCGTTCCCCCAAGTCTCCCGATAAAAATGATACCTCACTTGTGTGGGTAGGCCTAGCGCCCGCGACAGGAAACGCCCCAAAGCGCAACGTGGACACGTCCAAAATGTTGGAAGAAAACAGAGGTGTTTTTTGCGAAGTGCCTACCTGTAGATTTTGGCCTCTAGCTCAGCCGGCACCTAGGGAAACCTACCAAACCTGTGCATTTCTGAAAACTAGAGACCTAGGGTAATCCAAGGAGGGGTGACTTGCGGGGCTCGGACCAGGTTCTGTTACCCAGAATCCTTTGCAAACCTCAAAATTTGGCTAAAAAAACACATGTTCCTCACATTTCTGTGGCAGAAAGTTCTGGAATCTGAGAGGAGCCACAAATTTCCTTCCACCCAGCGTTCCCCCAAGTCTCCCGATAAAAATGATACCTCACTTGTGTGGGTAGGCCTAGCGCCCGCGACAGGAAACACCACAAAGCGCAACGTGGACACATCCAAAATTTTGGAAGAAAACAGAGGTGTTTTTTGCGAAGTGCCTACCTGTAGATTTTGGCCTCTAGCTCAGCCGGCACCTATGGAAACCTACCAAACCTGTGCATTTCTGTAAACTAGAGACCTAGGGGAATCCAAGGAGGGGTGACTTGCGGGGCTTGGACCAGGTTCTGTTACCCAGAGTCCTTTGCAAACCTCAAAATTTGGCTAAAAAAACACATGTTCCTCACATTTCTGTGGCAGAAAGTTTTGGAATCTGAGAGGACCCACAAATTTCCTTCCACCCAGCGTTCCCCCAAGTCTCCCGATAAAAATGATACCTCACTTGTGTGGGTAGGCCTAGCGCCCGCGACAGGAAACGCCCCAAAGCTCAACGTGGACACGTCCGAAATTTTTGAAGAAAACAGAGGTGTTTTTTGCGAAGTGCCTACCTGTAGATTTTGGCCTCTAGCTCAGCCGGCACCTAGGGAAACTTACCAAACCTGTGCATTTCTGACAACTAGAGACCTAGGGGAATCCAAGGAGGGGTGACTTGCGGGGCTCGGACCAGGTTCTGTTACCCAGAATCCTTTGCAAACCTCAAAATTTGGCTAAAAAAACACATGTTCCTCACATTTCTGTGCCAGAAAGTTCTGGAATCTGAGAGGAGCCACAAATTTCCTTCCACCCAGCGTTCCCCCAAGTCTCCCGATAAAAATGATACCTCACTTGTGTGGGTAGGCCTTGAGCCCGCGACAGGAAACACACCAAAGCGCAACGTGGACACATCCAAAATTTTGGAAGAAAACAGAGGTGTTTTTTGCGAAGTGCCTACCTGTAGATTTTGGCCTCTAGCTCAGCCGGCACCTATGGAAACCTACCAAACCTGTGCATTTCTGACAACTAGAGACCTAGGGGAATCCAAGGAGGGGTGACTTGCGGGGCTCGGACCAGGTTCTGTTACCCAGAATCCTTTGCAAACCTCAAAATTTGGCTAAAAAAACACATGTTCCTCACATTTCTGTGGCAGAAAGTTCTGGAATCTGAGAGGAGCCACAAATTTCCTTCCACCCAGCGTTCCCCCAAGCCTCCCGATAAAAATGATACCTCACTTGTGTGGGTAGGCCTAGCGCCCGCGACAGGAAACACCACAAAGCGCAACGTGGACACATCCAAAATTTTGGAAGAAAACAGAGGTGTTTTTTGCGAAGTGCCTACCTGTAGATTTTGGCCTCTAGCTCAGCCGGCACCTATGGAAACCTACCAAACCTGTGCATTTCTGTAAACTAGAGACCTAGGGGAATCCAAGGAGGGGTGACTTGCGGGGCTTGGACCAGGTTCTGTTACCCAGAGTCCTTTGCAAACCTCAAAATTTGGCTAAAAAAACACATGTTCCTCACATTTCTGTGGCAGAAAGTTTTGGAATCTGAGAGGACCCACAAATTTCCTTCCACCCAGCGTTCCCCCAAGTCTCCCGATAAAAATGATACCTCACTTGTGTGGGTAGGCCTAGCGCCCGCGACAGGAAACGCCCCAAAGCGCAACGTGGACACGTCCGAAATTTTTGAAGAAAACAGAGGTGTTTTTTGCGAAGTGCCTACCTGTAGATTTTGGCCTCTAGCTCAGCCGGCACCTAGGGAAACTTACCAAACCTGTGCATTTCTGACAACTAGAGACCTAGGGGAATCCAAGGAGGGGTGACTTGCGGGGCTCGGACCAGGTTCTGTTACCCAGAATCCTTTGCAAACCTCAAAATTTGGCTAAAAAAACACATGTTCCTCACATTTCTGTGCCAGAAAGTTCTGGAATCTGAGAGGAGCCACAAATTTCCTTCCACCCAGCGTTCCCCCAAGTCTCCCGATAAAAATGATACCTCACTTGTGTGGGTAGGCCTTGAGCCCGCGACAGGAAACACACCAAAGCGCAACGTGGACACATCCAAAATTTTGGAAGAAAACAGAGGTGTTTTTTGCGAAGTGCCTACCTGTAGATTTTGGCCTCTAGCTCAGCCGGCACCTATGGAAACCTACCAAACCTGTGCATTTCTGACAACTAGAGACCTAGGGGAATCCAAGGAGGGGTGACTTGCGGGGCTCGGACCAGGTTCTGTTACCCAGAATCCTTTGCAAACCTCAAAATTTGGCTAAAAAAACACATGTTCCTCACATTTCTGTGGCAGAAAGTTCTGGAATCTGAGAGGAGCCACAAATTTCCTTCCACCCAGCGTTCCCCCAAGTCTCCCGATAAAAATGATACCTCACTTGTGTGGGTAGGCCTTGAGCCCGCGACAGGAAACACACCAAAGCGCAACGTGGACACATCCAAAATTTTGGAAGAAAACAGAGGTGTTTTTTGCGAAGTGCCTACCTGTAGATTTTGGCCTCTAGCTCAGCCGGCACCTAGGGAAACCTACCAAACCTGTGCATTTCTGAAAACTAGAGACCTAGGGGAATCCAAGGAGGGGTTACTTGCGGGGCTCGGACCAGGTTCTGTTAACCAGAGTCCTTTGCAAAACTCAAAATTTGGCTAAAAAAACACATGTTCCTCACATTTCTGTGGCAGAAAGTTCTGGAATCTGAGAGGACCCACAAATTTCCTTCCACCCAGCGTTCCCCCAAGTCTCCTGATAAAAATGATACCTCACTTGTGTGGGTAGGCCTAGCGCCCGCGACAGGAAACGCCCCAAAGCGCAACGTGGACACGTCCAAAATTTTGGAAGAAAACAGAGGTGTTTTTTGCGAAGTGCCTACCTGTAGATATTGGCCTCTAGCTCAGCCAGCACCTAGGGAAACCTACTAAACCTGTGCATTTCTGAAAACTAGAGACCTAGGGTAATCCAAGGAGGGGTGACTTGCGGGGCTCGGACCAGGTTCTGTTACCCAGAATCCTTTGCAAACCTCAAAATTTGGCTAAAAAAACACATGTTCCTCACATTTCTGTGGCAGAAAGTTCTGGAATCTGAGAGGAGCCACAAATTTCCTTCCACCCAGCGTTCCCCCAAGTCTCCCGATAAAAATGATACCTCACTTGTGTGGGTAGGCCTAGCGCCCGCGACAGGAAACACCACAAAGCGCAACGTGGACACATCCAAAATTTTGGAAGAAAACAGAGGTGTTTTTTGCGAAGTGCCTACCTGTAGATTTTGGCCTCTAGCTCAGCCGGCACCTATGGAAACCTACCAAACCTGTGCATTTCTGAAAACTAGAGACCTAGGGGAATCCAAGGAGGGGTGACTTGCGGGGCTCGGACCAGGTTCTGTTACCCAGAATCCTTTGCAAACCTCAAAATTTGGCTAAAAAAACACATGTTCCTCACATTTCTGTGGCAGAAAGTTCTGGAATCTGAGAGGAGCCACAATTTTCCTTCCACCCAGCGTTCCCCCAAGTCTCCCGATAAAAATGATACCTCACTTGTGTGGGTAGGCCTAGCGCCCGCGACAGGAAACGCCCCAAAGCGCAACGTGGACACGTCCGAACTTTTTGAAGAAAACAGAGGTGTTTTTTGCGAAGTGCCTACCTGTAGATTTTGGCGTCTAGCTCAGCCGGCACCTAGGGAAACCTACCAAACCTGTGGATTTCTGAAAACTAGAGACCTAGGGGAATCCAAGGAGGGGTGACTTGCGGGGCTCGGACCAGGTTCTGTTACCCAGAATCCTTTGCAAACCTCAAAATTTGGCTAAAAAAACACATGTTCCTCACATTTCTGTGGCAGAAAGTTCTGGAATCTGAGAGGAGCCACAAATTTCCTTCCACCCAGCGTTCCCCCAAGTCTCCCGATAAAAATGATACCTCAATTGTGTGGGTAGGCCTAGCGCCCGCAACAGGAAACATCCCAAAGCGCAACGTGGACACATCCAAAATTTTGGAAGAAAACAGAGGTGTTTTTTGCGAAGTGCCTACCTGTAGATTTTGGCCTCTAGCTCAGCCGGCACCTAGGGAAACCTACCAAACCTGTGCATTTCTGAAAACTAGAGACCTAGGGGAATCCAAGGAGGGGTTACTTGCGGGGCTCGGACCAGGTTCTGTTAACCAGAGTCCTTTGCAAAACTCAAAATTTGGCTAAAAAAACACATGTTACTCACATTTCTGTGGCAGAAAGTTCTGGAATCTGAGAGGACCCACAAATTTCCTTCCACCCAGCGTTCCCCCAAGTCTCCCGATAAAAATGATACCTCACTTGTGTGGGTAGGCCTAGCGCCCGCGACAGGAAACGCCCCAAAGCGCAAAGTGGACACGTCCAAAATTTTGGAAGAAAACAGAGGTGTTTTTTGCGAAGTGCCTACCTGTAGATATTGGCCTCTAGCTCAGCCGGCACCTAGGGAAACCTACTAAACCTGTGCATTTCTGAAAACTAGAGACCTAGGGTAATCCAAGGAGGGGTGACTTGCGGGGCTCGGACCAGGTTCTGTTACCCAGAATCCTTTGCAAACCTCAAAATTTGGCTAAAAAAACACATGTTCCTCACATTTCTGTGGCAGAAAGTTCTGGAATCTGAGAGGAGCCACAAATTTCCTTCCACCCAGCGTTCCCCCAAGTCTCCCGATACAAATGATACCTCACTTGTGTGGGTAGGCCTAGCGCCCGCAACAGGAAACATCCCAAAGCGCAACGTGGACACATCCAAAATTTTGGAAGAAAACAGAGGTGTTTTTTGCGAAGTGCCTACCTGTAGATTTTGGCCTCTAGCTCAGCCGGCACCTAGGGAAACCTACCAAACCTGTGCATTTCTGAAAACTAGAGACCTAGGGTAATCCAAGGAGGGGTGACTTGCGGGGCTCGGACCAGGTTCTGTTACCCAGAATCCTTTGCAAACCTCAAAATTTGGCTAAAAAAACACATGTTCCTCACATTTCTGTGGCAGAAAGTTCTGGAATCTGAGAGGAGCCACAAATTTCCTTCCACCCAGCGTTCCCCCAAGTCTCCCGATACAAATGATACCTCACTTGTGTGGGTAGGCCTAGCGCCCGCAACAGGAAACATCCCAAAGCGCAACGTGGACACATCCAAAATTTTGGAAGAAAACAGAGGTGTTTTTTGCGAAGTGCCTACCTGTAGATTTTGGCCTCTAGCTCAGCCGGCACCTAGGGAAACCTACCAAACCTGTGCATTTCTGAAAACTAGAGACCTAGGGGAATCCAAGGAGGGGTTACTTGCGGGGCTCGGACCAGGTTCTGTTAACCAGAGTCCTTTGCAAAACTCAAAATTTGGTTAAAAAAACACATGTTCCTCACATTTCTGTGGCAGAAAGTTCTGGAATCTGAGAGGACCCACAAATTTCCTTCCACCCAGCGTTCCCCCAAGTCTCCCGATAAAAATGATACCTCACTTGTGTGGGTAGGCCTAGCGCCCGCGACAGGAAACGCCCCAAAGCGCAACGTGGACACGTCCAAAATGTTGGAAGAAAACAGAGGTGTTTTTTGCGAAGTGCCTACCTGTAGATTTTGGCCTCTAGCTCAGCCGGCACCTAGGGAAACCTACCAAACCTGTGCATTTCTGAAAACTAGAGACCTAGGGTAATCCAAGGAGGGGTGACTTGCGGGGCTCGGACCAGGTTCTGTTACCCAGAATCCTTTGCAAACCTCAAAATTTGGCTAAAAAAACACATGTTCCTCACATTTCTGTGGCAGAAAGTTCTGGAATCTGAGAGGAGCCACAAATTTCCTTCCACCCAGCGTTCCCCCAAGTCTCCCGATAAAAATGATACCTCACTTGTGTGGGTAGGCCTAGCGCCCGCGACAGGAAACACCACAAAGCGCAACGTGGACACATCCAAAATTTTGGAAGAAAACAGAGGTGTTTTTTGCGAAGTGCCTACCTGTAGATTTTGGCCTCTAGCTCAGCCGGCACCTATGGAAACCTACCAAACCTGTGCATTTCTGTAAACTAGAGACCTAGGGGAATCCAAGGAGGGGTGACTTGCGGGGCTTGGACCAGGTTCTGTTACCCAGAGTCCTTTGCAAACCTCAAAATTTGGCTAAAAAAACACATGTTCCTCACATTTCTGTGGCAGAAAGTTTTGGAATCTGAGAGGACCCACAAATTTCCTTCCACCCAGCGTTCCCCCAAGTCTCCCGATAAAAATGATACCTCACTTGTGTGGGTAGGCCTAGCGCCCGCGACAGGAAACGCCCCAAAGCTCAACGTGGACACGTCCGAAATTTTTGAAGAAAACAGAGGTGTTTTTTGCGAAGTGCCTACCTGTAGATTTTGGCCTCTAGCTCAGCCGGCACCTGGGGAAACTTACCAAACCTGTGCATTTCTGACAACTAGAGACCTAGGGGAATCCAAGGAGGGGTGACTTGCGGGGCTCGGACCAGGTTCTGTTACCCAGAATCCTTTGCAAACCTCAAAATTTGGCTAAAAAAACACATGTTCCTCACATTTCTGTGCCAGAAAGTTCTGGAATCTGAGAGGAGCCACAAATTTCCTTCCACCCAGCGTTCCCCCAAGTCTCCCGATAAAAATGATACCTCACTTGTGTGGGTAGGCCTTGAGCCCGCGACAGGAAACACACCAAAGCGCAACGTGGACACATCCAAAATTTTGGAAGAAAACAGAGGTGTTTTTTGCGAAGTGCCTACCTGTAGATTTTGGCCTCTAGCTCAGCCGGCACCTATGGAAACCTACCAAACCTGTGCATTTCTGACAACTAGAGACCTAGGGGAATCCAAGGAGGGGTGACTTGCGGGGCTCGGACCAGGTTCTGTTACCCAGAATCCTTTGCAAACCTCAAAATTTGGCTAAAAAAACACATGTTCCTCACATTTCTGTGGCAGAAAGTTCTGGAATCTGAGAGGAGCCACAAATTTCCTTCCACCCAGCGTTCCCCCAAGTCTCCCGATAAAAATGATACCTCACTTGTGTGGGTAGGCCTAGCGCCCGCGACAGGAAACGCCCCAAAGCGCAACGTGGACACGTCCAAAATTTTGGAAGAAAACAGAGGTGTTTTTTGCGAAGTGCCTACCTGTAGATATTGGCCTCTAGCTCAGCCGGCGCCTAGGGAAACCTACTAAACCTGTGCATTTCTGAAAACTAGAGACCTAGGGTAATCCAAGGAGGGGTGACTTGCGGGGCTCGGACCAGGTTCTGTTACCCAGAATCCTTTGCAAACCTCAAAATTTGGCTAAAAAAACACATGTTCCTCACATTTCTGTGGCAGAAAGTTCTGGAATCTGAGAGGAGCCACAAATTTCCTTCCACCCAGCGTTCCCCCAAGCCTCCCGATAAAAATGATACCTCACTTGTGTGGGTAGGCCTAGCGCCCGCGACAGGAAACACCACAAAGCGCAACGTGGACACATCCAAAATTTTGGAAGAAAACAGAGGTGTTTTTTGCGAAGTGCCTACCTGTAGATTTTGGCCTCTAGCTCAGCCGGCACCTATGGAAACCTACCAAACCTGTGCATTTCTGTAAACTAGAGACCTAGGGGAATCCAAGGAGGGGTGACTTGCGGGGCTTGGACCAGGTTCTGTTACCCAGAGTCCTTTGCAAACCTCAAAATTTGGCTAAAAAAACACATGTTCCTCACATTTCTGTGGCAGAAAGTTTTGGAATCTGAGAGGACCCACAAATTTCCTTCCACCCAGCGTTCCCCCAAGTCTCCCGATAAAAATGATACCTCACTTGTGTGGGTAGGCCTAGCGCCCGCGACAGGAAACGCCCCAAAGCGCAACGTGGACACGTCCGAAATTTTTGAAGAAAACAGAGGTGTTTTTTGCGAAGTGCCTACCTGTAGATTTTGGCCTCTAGCTCAGCCGGCACCTAGGGAAACTTACCAAACCTGTGCATTTCTGACAACTAGAGACCTAGGGGAATCCAAGGAGGGGTGACTTGCGGGGCTCGGACCAGGTTCTATTACCCAGAATCCTTTGCAAACCTCAAAATTTGGCTAAAAAAACACATGTTCCTCACATTTCTGTGCCAGAAAGTTCTGGAATCTGAGAGGAGCCACAAATTTCCTTCCACCCAGCGTTCCCCCAAGTCTCCCGATAAAAATGATACCTCACTTGTGTGGGTAGGCCTTGAGCCCGCGACAGGAAACACACCAAAGCGCAACGTGGACACATCCAAAATTTTGGAAGAAAACAGAGGTGTTTTTTGCGAAGTGCCTACCTGTAGATTTTGGCCTCTAGCTCAGCCGGCACCTATGGAAACCTACCAAACCTGTGCATTTCTGACAACTAGAGACCTAGGGGAATCCAAGGAGGGGTGACTTGCGGGGCTCGGACCAGGTTCTGTTACCCAGAATCCTTTGCAAACCTCAAAATTTGGCTAAAAAAACACATGTTCCTCACATTTCTGTGGCAGAAAGTTCTGGAATCTGAGAGGAGCCACAAATTTCCTTCCACCCAGCGTTCCCCCAAGTCTCCCGATAAAAATGATACCTCACTTGTGTGGGTAGGCCTTGAGCCCGCGACAGGAAACACACCAAAGCGCAACATGGACTCATCCAAAATTTTGGAAGAAAACAGAGGTGTTTTTTGCGAAGTGCCTACCTGTAGATTTTGGCCTCTAGCTCAGCCGGCACCTAGGGAAACCTACCAAACCTGTGCATTTCTGAAAACTAGAGACCTAGGGGAATCCAAGGAGGGGTTACTTGCGGGGCTCGGACCAGGTTCTGTTAACCAGAGTCCTTTGCAAAACTCAAAATTTGGCTAAAAAAACACATGTTCCTCACATTTCTGTGGCAGAAAGTTCTGGAATCTGAGAGGACCCACAAATTTCCTTCCACCCAGCGTTCCCCCAAGTCTCCTGATAAAAATGATACCTCACTTGTGTGGGTAGGCCTAGCGCCCGCGACAGGAAACGCCCCAAAGCGCAACGTGGACACGTCCAAAATTTTGGAAGAAAACAGAGGTGTTTTTTGCGAAGTGCCTACCTGTAGATATTGGCCTCTAGCTCAGCCAGCACCTAGGGAAACCTACTAAACCTGTGCATTTCTGAAAACTAGAGACCTAGGGTAATCCAAGGAGGGGTGACTTGCGGGGCTCGGACCAGGTTCTGTTACCCAGAATCCTTTGCAAACCTCAAAATTTGGCTAAAAAAACACATGTTCCTCACATTTCTGTGGCAGAAAGTTCTGGAATCTGAGAGGAGCCACAAATTTCCTTCCACCCAGCGTTCCCCCAAGTCTCCCGATAAAAATGATACCTCACTTGTGTGGGTAGGCCTAGCGCCCGCGACAGGAAACACCACAAAGCGCAACGTGGACACATCCAAAATTTTGGAAGAAAACAGAGGTGTTTTTTGCGAAGTGCCTACCTGTAGATTTTGGCCTCTAGCTCAGCCGGCACCTATGGAAACCTACCAAACCTGTGCATTTCTGAAAACTAGAGACCTAGGGGAATCCAAGGAGGGGTGACTTGCGGGGCTCGGACCAGGTTCTGTTACCCAGAATCCTTTGCAAACCTCAAAATTTGGCAAAAAAACACATGTTCCTCACATTTCTGTGGCAGAAAGTTCTGGAATCTGAGAGGAGCCACAATTTTCCTTCCACCCAGCGTTCCCCCAAGTCTCCCGATAAAAATGATACCTCACTTGTGTGGGTAGGCCTAGCGCCCGCGACAGGAAACGCCCCAAAGCGCAACGTGGACACGTCCGAACTTTTTGAAGAAAACAGAGGTGTTTTTTGCGAAGTGCCTACCTGTAGATTTTGGCGTCTAGCTCAGCCGGCACCTAGGGAAACCTACCAAACCTGTGGATTTCTGAAAACTAGAGACCTAGGGGAATCCAAGGAGGGGTGACTTGCGGGGCTCGGACCAGGTTCTGTTACCCAGAATCCTTTGCAAACCTCAAAATTTGGCTAAAAAAACACATGTTCCTCACATTTCTGTGGCAGAAAGTTCTGGAATCTGAGAGGAGCCACAAATTTCCTTCCACCCAGCGTTCCCCCAAGTCTCCCGATAAAAATGATACCTCAATTGTGTGGGTAGGCCTAGCGCCCGCAACAGGAAACATCCCAAAGCGCAACGTGGACACATCCAAAATTTTGGAAGAAAACAGAGGTGTTTTTTGCGAAGTGCCTACCTGTAGATTTTGGCCTCTAGCTCAGCCGGCACCTAGGGAAACCTACCAAACCTGTGCATTTCTGAAAACTAGAGACCTAGGGGAATCCAAGGAGGGGTTACTTGCGGGGCTCGGACCAGGTTCTGTTAACCAGAGTCCTTTGCAAAACTCAAAATTTGGCTAAAAAAACACATGTTACTCACATTTCTGTGGCAGAAAGTTCTGGAATCTGAGAGGACCCACAAATTTCCTTCCACCCAGCGTTCCCCCAAGTCTCCCGATAAAAATGATACCTCACTTGTGTGGGTAGGCCTAGCGCCCGCGACAGGAAACGCCCCAAAGCGCAAAGTGGACACGTCCAAAATTTTGGAAGAAAACAGAGGTGTTTTTTGCGAAGTGCCTACCTGTAGATATTGGCCTCTAGCTCAGCCGGCACCTAGGGAAACCTACTAAACCTGTGCATTTCTGAAAACTAGAGACCTAGGGTAATCCAAGGAGGGGTGACTTGCGGGGCTCGGACCAGGTTCTGTTACCCAGAATCCTTTGCAAACCTCAAAATTTGGCTAAAAAAACACATGTTCCTCACATTTCTGTGGCAGAAAGTTCTGGAATCTGAGAGGAGCCACAAATTTCCTTCCACCCAGCGTTCCCCCAAGTCTCCCGATACAAATGATACCTCACTTGTGTGGGTAGGCCTAGCGCCCGCGACAGGAAACACCACAAAGCGCAACGTGGACACATCCAAAATTTTGGAAGAAAACAGAGGTGTTTTTTGCGAAGTGCCTACCTGTAGATTTTGGCCTCTAGCTCAGCCGGCACCTATGGAAACCTACCAAACCTGTGCATTTCTGAAAACTAGAGACCTAGGGGAATCCAAGGAGGGATGACTTGCGGGGCTCGGACCAGGTTCTGTTACCCAGAATCCTTTGCAAACCTCAAAATTTGGCTAAAAAAACACATGTTCCTCACATTTCTCTGGCAGAAAGTTCTGGAATCTGAGAGGAGCCACAAATTTCCTTCCACCCAGCGTTCCCCCAAGTCTCCCGATAAAAATGATACCTCAATTGTGTGGGTAGGCCTAGCGCCCGCAACAGGAAACATCCCAAAGCGCAACGTGGACACATCCAAAATTTTGGAAGAAAACAGAGGTGTTTTTTGCGAAGTGCCTACCAGTAGATTTTGGCCTCTAGCTCAGCCGGCACCTAGGGAAACCTACCAAACCTGTGCATTTCTGAAAACTAGAGACCTAGGGGAATCCAAGGAGGGGTTACTTGCGGGGCTCGGACCAGGTTCTGTTAACCAGAGTCCTTTGCAAAACTCAAAATTTGGCTAAAAAAACACATGTTCCTCACATTTCTGTGGCAGAAAGTTCTGGAATCTGAGAGGAGCCACAAATTTCCTTCCACCCAGCGTTCCCCCAAGTCTCCCGATAAAAATGATACCTCACTTGTGTGGGTAGGCCTAGCGCCCGTGACAGGAAACGCCCCAAAGCGCAACGTGGACACGTCCAAAATTTTGGAAGAAAACAGAGGTGTTTTTTGCGAAGTGCCTACCTGTAGATATTGGCCTCTAGCTCAGCCGGCGCCTAGGGAAACCTACTAAACCTGTGCATTTCTGAAAACTAGAGACCTAGGGTAATCCAAGGAGGGGTGACTTGCGGGGCTCGGACCAGGTTCTGTTACCCAGAATCCTTTGCAAACCTCAAAATTTGGCTAAAAAAACACATGTTCCTCACATTTCTGTGGCAGAAAGTTCTGGAATCTGAGAGGAGCCACAAATTTCCTTCCACCCAGCGTTCCCCCAAGTCTCCTGATAAAAATGATACCTCACTTGTGTGGGTAGGCCTAGCGCCCGCGACAGGAAACACCACAAAGCGCAACGTGGACACATCCAAAATTTTGGAAGAAAACAGAGGTGTTTTTTGCGAAGTGCCTACCTGTAGATTTTGGCCTCTAGCTCAGCCGGCACCTATGGAAACCTACCAAACCTGTGCATTTCTGTAAACTAGAGACCTAGGGGAATCCAAGGAGGGGTGACTTGCGGGGCTTGGACCAGGTTCTGTTACCCAGAGTCCTTTGCAAACCTCAAAATTTGGCTAAAAAAACACATGTTCCTCACATTTCTGTGGCAGAAAGTTTTGGAATCTGAGAGGACCCACAAATTTCCTTCCACCCAGCGTTCCCCCAAGTCTCCCGATAAAAATGATACCTCACTTGTGTGGGTAGGCCTAGCGCCCGCGACAGGAAACGCCCCAAAGCGCAACGTGGACACGTCCGAAATTTTTGAAGAAAACAGAGGTGTTTTTTGCGAAGTGCCTACCTGTAGATTTTGGCCTCTAGCTCAGCCGGCACCTAGGGAAACT